>NC_035443.2:147075414-147447914 GCF_002127325.2 Helianthus annuus
CACCCCACAAACTCTCACGAAACCCAGTAGTCATACAATTACATCATCCTCATCATTTTAATATTAACTTGAGATTATATTTCATAAAAAAAATGCATGTCATAACATGAACCACATTACTCATCACCTTCATCATACCCCACGCATACGTACCCCTTTAACAGTACATGCATTATTTTATTTAGCCTACCATGAAAACCCCAAAGCTCTAGGCAATCTGCCATTCATGTCACGTATGAATAACCACCAATACTCCTTTGTTAATTATGGAGTTTCATGCACACATACATACATTCCATGCAAAGCTTATTAATGCTTCCTCATTAGAAGCCATGAATCTCATCCAACCCAAACCATACGCTCCATGCCTCCACTTACAAGCTCCCATGTCTAAAACCATGCATATAAAACCCACATCACCATATGATATTCACACACCCACAACACCACCGTGATCATCACGGCCACCATCGTCATTCCCATCATCGGCCGAGCACACCACCTTCATCATCACCATGTATCTTTAACAGCAACCGTCCGACTCCATCGCCGCCACCATGCGGCATCATCATAACCCACCATGCGACTTCGCATGTCTCTGAACACCCAATCTTCTACACACCATCGCTACCTGCAACCAAACGCCATTCACCACACGCCTCATTGTCATCGAATGGCCTAATCTCCTCACACAACCCTAACCGACCACCTCCTTAGCCGTCACTTGAACTTCCACCAATGCTCACCCTCGCAACCTCCACCTTCACTCGCCCGAATCCGAACCCTTTACACCGTCATAACCACATTCGACCACATCTGCCACCGTGCACCGCTCCCCGTCCCCGAACAACACAACCACAGCCGATCACCATCGCCACCGTATACTCCACTCGTCAACATCCGTCAACACATCGTCACCGTTCACCAACATGACACCGACATCGCGTCACACACTCCCCGTTATACCATAGACAAACCGAAATAGCCTCATATAAATCAAAACATAGTAACATGTAAGGATGGATCAAGAGATTACCTAAGTCGCGAGTCAAAAGATCGGATACACAGCGAACCGTCGTAAACCGCCAAGTTGCGTCTTCTCGTTTGCTCCTCGTGGCCGTCGCACAGTTAGGGCTATACATGCCCTATGGGTTCTTTTTAATTGATATCAAAACCCACAATTACGCTTGGGTCCCTAAACACTCACATGTTGATATCTTTTCTCTAAAATAATTAAAATCATCTTTCAATTATGACACTTGGGTCCCTTAACAAATTTAAACCAAGATATAGGCCCAAAGATATTTAAAACCCGTTAACGAATCTTTCGATAAAATCTGGGTTGTCGTTTAGTCTAAATATTTATTTGTCGAATTTTTAGGATGTTACAAGTCTATCCCCCTTAAAAGAGGATTCGTCCTCGAATCCTGCTCGACTAAGACCATTCGTATTCACCACCTCATATCTGTACGTGCATATTTCAGTTTGACACCCTTTCACTATAAAGCATTATGATCATCACATTTATCTTTAATCGTTTCGATAAAAACAATAGCCAAAAAAAACATTTCCAGATGACTTCTTCCAACCTCCCAGCTCATCTTATTCGCTTGTGCACTCATCGTACGATGTTTCGTTAAACCCCACCTGTTAGACACCCCTGTCTTGTGATTTGAGTCTCTATATGTCGGTCGCTATAGGCAACCTTCATAATCCCCTATGCGTTGACCTTCGCATGAAGGTTTCATTGGCAGAAACCAATCGCCCGATCTGTAACCTATATAGTCATTTCAACATCGCTTACCCTGTCATGATAGCATCATTAGTACCGTCAAGTTTCGTAACTATCGCTTGCTCGTCGACACACCTACCATGTTCCATCGGTAATTCCAATAGTCACGCCAATGTTGTCTCCGAACTTGGGAATCTGAGCACCTCCTGACGTTTCGACACAGTCCATCGTATCCAGAAATAGGGCATACCGTGCCCGCAATTGGCCTTAGAATCATCGAAGCCCGATGATTATCTCAAAATCATGCATTAATAACCATCAGTCGTTTCATCTCAAGTCGAAATATTACATTGTCACTTAGCGTTAAGTCCCTTAGCACTGTCACAGATCCAACATGGTTGCATTGCTAACCGCCTGTGTAAGGAAAAGATACACTCCACACCAACATTTGTAACTTGAGTTAGGACCACACATCCTAATGCTAACGTGACGCTCAATAACATCACATATATGCACGCCGCCAAGAACATATTCGAGTGTCAACACATCGTACATCTAATTTTGTTACAATCAGTCACTAGTTCAAATGGTCCATTATCTTCAGGAGATATGGTGCATCACCTCTCCTTTGCCTATCTCCATAAACACCGTTAGTACCAATAACATCGTCATCGTCGCGTCCGGCTATAAAGTCCATCGATTGCCCTCCTTTCCTACTAAAGCACAACTTCCATCGTCTATTACATTCGTCTGTCATCTCATCCCAACACTAGAATTATTGAGTTTATAAGTCTTGAGAAGGCGTGTCAATCAAATCTTCCACGGAAGTCTCTTCCCGGAAGTTGCCACCCCACATCGTTACTCAATGCTAAATCTTTCAACATCGTTTTCATTTCGCCATAGTCGCCTAACGGACCACGCATGCAAGAAAAAAAAAATGCTTCTCGCGTCGTATCCTATGACCTCGTCCATCGACTTCGTATTTTGCAGCTTATATGGTGCACGTAACTGTCACACACCTAGAAAGGCGTCAGAACACCTAGCGTTTTACCACCACGTCGTTCGTCACGAGAAACATCAAATAAGATAAGGGTATTCTATCACGCACAAAATGACACGTCCTACACAAGACTAATCGTCCTAGAAAATACCATCACAACATTCAAAACAACAAAGCATAATATGCTCGCTTTATAGTACCTCAACTACCCTCCTCTTATGTCATATACTCAATTTCTAGACCTGGGTAAATACACTTATCTCGGTTTGTGGCTACAGCCACTAGTCAACCACATAATCGTATAAAATTCACATGGTTGTACCCTTCATGGGTTGTACCAATGATCATGCTAAACACCATACCTAGGCTAGAAACGTCTACACAATCTCTATAGGTTGCGTTAAAGTAACCATTCACATAACATCCCTATAAACAAATACATACGCAACGCGCAACCAAGATCGTAAGTACACAAAATTCACAAACCATGTCTACACTGGTATATTCACATAAATTGGTCGAGAATGACCGTTATAGCACGTCAAAGATTATGTCGGTATAAAATCAAGCTATTCAAGCAGTGCCACATGGGCACGCTTAACTACAGATAATCCAACATCAACAACATATATACATACTGACGTCTAAATCACAGAATGCACATAGCAAGACTCATAAATGACTCCATCCTTAATTAACAGACGATAAAACAATGCAATCTCATCTAAAGGCAAAATGCCATCATCAACCCGTGGTTAGCCACCAACCCAAGGCAGAACATTCGCATGATTCATTCCAGGTCATTATTTAGAACATGGGAAGTAACAATAGACAGCCAATAGCGTTGATCAAGTGCTATCGGTTGTCCGTGTTACTGCAGACATTCTAAGCATTTCCTGTCACGGTCATACTAGTGCTTTACCTTTCACGCAATAAAACACACAATACAAAGAAATTTCAATTACTAAGCACAACACGTAACAAACACCTCTTGGCTTGCGGATACTCGTGGACGCATTCGTTACTTTGGTCCCATTACAGTTTAAGTTTAAGCATCAAAGAATGCCTATTTCTCTTAAACTACTGCTCTGATACCAACTTGAAAGGCCCCAAACCTGGCACCCTACAGTCGGGTCACATCACAGTGCACTGTTTGAAAATAAGTCTTTTCTCAAAAATGCGCAGCGGAAATTTTAATTAAAACAGTACTTGATTAAATAAAAAGTCAAAATGTTATTTAATTTCTAACAAGTCGAATGCATTCCACCAAATAAACGAGTAATCCTATCTGCTAGCCAAGAGCAACACCGACTCGAATCACACACCTGCAAAACAATCTAACATACATGCAAAAGTCAGCTACGCTGAATGAGTTCTAATAGTTTAAGTTGAAGTATTTAAAACACATCACAAACACTTTGTTTGAAAACCAAAACACCATCGTTGTAAACTCACCAATGTTTATAAAAAAAAATATTAACATCATTTTAAAGTTTAATGACTCGAACCCGTAACCCAAAACTCCACCCATATCCTCAGTCTAACCATCCTACAAGTAATCCTTTCCGATATGGATCAGCTTACTTAAACACCAAAGGACAACCCGCAATGGATCTTAATTCATAAGACCATTAACCAAACCGACTCGTATCTAGGACATAACAATTAATGGCCAAAAAAAAAAAAAACATTCGTCACCCATATCATTTAACATCATTCGTCAACTACACAAATAGTCATCATTTACCCACCATTTTTCTAACGTGAAACACATAAGCACATAAGGTGGGAACCTAACACATCAGTTGTTGCCCGTAGGCTATCATCATTTACCCTCGTCAGGGCACCCTCGTCAGGGTTTCGTCTCCTCCAATTTGACCCCGAAGAGTCCGTCACCCGCATAATACCCCGAAGGGTTCATCGTTGCCACTAGGGCTAATCATCTAAACATCTCAGTGATGTTTCTTGTGACCTGACGCCACCCCGAAGGTGATGCCGCCATCACAAATTACCCGCATCTCGTGACCTGACGCCACCCCGAAGGTAACGCCGCCATCACTAGTAATCCACATCTCGTGACCTGACGCCACCCCGAAGGTAACGCCGCCATCACGAGCAACCAACATCAAGCACCTCAAGGATGCTAATTCACATAAGGCATAAAAATACACACATAATGTTAAAAGCACGTTAACTACTTGACAACTACTACCTTCACCATCTCGCTACCACTAAGGTTCGAAAACTATGGTAGAATTATCAAATAAAATTTATCACGACACAAATCGTGCTTTTAATACCGACACCTACCACACCCCATCCCTATACGACCTCGACATCACTAAATAAAATGTCATTCGCCCATGCAGGACTAATAAATCCCGATTAATCACCACGTCGTATAAAACATTATTCGTGGGAAAACATTTATAAAACATTTTAATCGCAAAACTCGTTAATATATAAAACTCGTAACCACGTATGAAAAACATGTATGCTAGCCCCGAAAATATTTAAGAAAAAGGGGATTAGAACTCACAGGTTGCGAAGCGTCTAAATCCACATGTCAAACTGCCTCAAACTACGCACTGCCACGCATATCCTGTAACCGGATAACTCTAAGTTACTATCTAAATTTATAGTTTATAAACAATATAAAACACATAAAATTCCCGAACACCCGTGCCTAGCTACTCGCAAACTCCAGTCTCATTTACAACATGCACCGGATCGCTCCCGACCTGTTTGAACCCGCGACTCGCACCGCGGTCCCAGGCGTGCCACCACCCCACAAACTCTCACGAAACCCAGTAGTCATACAATTACATCATCCTCATCATTTTAATATTAACTTGAGATTATATTTCATAAAAAAAATGCATGTCATAACATGAACCACATTACTCATCACCTTCATCATACCCCACGCATACGTACCCCTTTAACAGTACATGCATTATTTTATTTAGCCTACCATGAAAACCCCAAAGCTCTAGGCAATCTGCCATTCATGTCACGTATGAATAACCACCAATACTCCTTTGTTAATTATGGAGTTTCATGCACACATACATACATTCCATGCAAAGCTTATTAATGCTTCCTCATTAGAAGCCATGAATCTCATCCAACCCAAACCATACGCTCCATGCCTCCACTTACAAGCTCCCATGTCTAAAACCATGCATATAAAACCCACATCACCATATGATATTCACACACCCACAACACCACCGTGATCATCACGGCCACCATCGTCATTCCCATCATCGGCCGAGCACACCACCTTCATCATCACCATGTATCTTTAACAGCAACCGTCCGACTCCATCGCCGCCACCATGCGGCATCATCATAACCCACCATGCGACTTCGCATGTCTCTGAACACCCAATCTTCTACACACCATCGCTACCTGCAACCAAACGCCATTCACCACACGCCTCATTGTCATCGAATGGCCTAATCTCCTCACACAACCCTAACCGACCACCTCCTTAGCCGTCACTTGAACTTCCACCAATGCTCACCCTCGCAACCTCCACCTTCACTCGCCCGAATCCGAACCCTTTACACCGTCATAACCACATTCGACCACATCTGCCACCGTGCACCGCTCCCCGTCCCCGAACAACACAACCACAGCCGATCACCATCGCCACCGTATACTCCACTCGTCAACATCCGTCAACACATCGTCACCGTTCACCAACATGACACCGACATCGCGTCACACACTCCCCGTTATACCATAGACAAACCGAAATAGCCTCATATAAATCAAAACATAGTAACATGTAAGGATGGATCAAGAGATTACCTAAGTCGCGAGTCAAAAGATCGGATACACAGCGAACCGTCGTAAACCGCCAAGTTGCGTCTTCTCGTTTGCTCCTCGTGGCCGTCGCACAGTTAGGGCTATACATGCCCTATGGGTTCTTTTTAATTGATATCAAAACCCACAATTACGCTTGGGTCCCTAAACACTCACATGTTGATATCTTTTCTCTAAAATAATTAAAATCATCTTTCAATTATGACACTTGGGTCCCTTAACAAATTTAAACCAAGATATAGGCCCAAAGATATTTAAAACCCGTTAACGAATCTTTCGATAAAATCTGGGTTGTCGTTTAGTCTAAATATTTATTTGTCGAATTTTTAGGATGTTACAGCATTGCACATGAAAGTTTTTAACTGAGATTTCTAACCAGGTTTGGCCTAAAGGACAAAACGTGCAATATTTTGAAAGGTTAAGGACGCCGCCTGTAAACTTTTGACCAAAAGGACAGCGCCTGCAATTTGATATAAACATAAAGGACAAAACTTGTAATTTACTCTAACTAAAATGGTATAGTTCTGTGAAAATTAACCAAAATTAATACACACACATCTTTTGCTCATCACTTTCTCAACTGTCTAGGGGTTGAGCGTCATAATGAAAGTGAAAACACTTATCACGTACACATTAGGCCATGGGGTATGGGGCGGGAGTTTGGGCGTGGGTTGGGGGAAAACGCCAAAGGCACCATCCCGGGTGGGCTTGGGTTGGGGCGTGGCCCCTTGGGGCTTGGCTTTTAAGCCGGGCGGGGGGCGGGGGAGCAACTAACATGGCGGGCTGTGAATGGTTATAAATATATATATATATATATGTATATATATATATATATAGGATAGGAGTTGGCCAGAAAGTCCAAATTTCCTAAAAAGTGTAAAAAGTCATAAAACACCATAATGTCAACCATAAAACACACCAAAAACCCACAAATAATATGATGAAGATTACTAAAACATCATATATGTGGGTTTTGTGTTGTGTTTTAGATGTTAAGGCTCTGATTGTGGAATGACAAAAATTATTGTGTTTTATGTTGTTTAGCATTGTGTGTTTTATATTCATAGTTCTACGATGCTGTGTTTGAAGTTTTATGGACTATTAGAGTTTGAATATGGTGTTTTAGTAATATTCGTTTATTATTTGTGAGTTTTAGGTGTGTTTTATGCCTGAAATTATTGTGTTTTATGACTTTTTACACTTTTTAGGAAAAACACACTTTCCGTAGGATCCCCACTCTATATATATATATATATATATATATATATAGGGGAAAGATAAATCGAAAACCCATGTGAGTTGAGAAAACCCAAATAAACCCTATGTAACATTTTTATTTTTTTCTAAAAAAATAGGGAATGTAATATAAATGTACACGGACCTGTTTATGAAAAAAAATGTAAAAAACGCTTACTAGTTTTTTTTTTAAAAAATGTTGAAAATTTGTATGTTACATTTTTTTTGGGCATAGATATTATGTAACCTGAAATTTGTAACATTTTTTTAAAAAAAACTATTCGGTGTTTTCTTGTGTTTCTTTTTTAAAAATGTTCAAATATATGTATATTACATTTCCTGTTTTTTTAAAAAATGTTTCTTGAGTTTACATGGGTTTTTTACAAAGGTTTTCTGAGTTTTCTCAACTCAAGTGGGTTTTCGATTTATTCTTCCCCTATATATATATATATATATATTAAAAAAAATATATTAAAAAAAAAATACTGAACCCAAGCCCCAACCCAAGCCCCACCATACCCCCTTCAAAGTGGGTTGAAGACTTGAGTTTTGAATTTCCACGTGTCATTGTGTCAACTCAAGCCCCAACCCAAGCCCCACCATACCCCATGGTCTTAGCTTGGGTTCTTTAGAGGGCAAGAAACGAGTGGGCCTTCTCGCGAGCCAGGATGCCAATTGACAAGATTGTGGATGATATCAAGATCCAATCCTTTTTATGGTATCAAACACCGGAAAATTGGATGCATTATGTGTTGTTTTGTGTGATTTATATAAATACTTATAGCTTAAATTAATATTAATAATAACAAGTAATAAACCTAACATGTATTGTTTCCTCACTAGAATTTATTAAAAGTATTGCGTCAGCCAATTTAGATATTAAATATTAACTTTATATCTTTTTCTATCCGTGTACCATACACATGATTCACCTCTTATATAAAGCATGAATCAGTTAGTGGTGGACTCATTGAGTTACCGAAATAAATAAAACTAGTTGAAAAGACCCAACAGTGTCACATCATCTCAACGTTTTCTATTTCTATCAACTACTCTATTTTGCCAAGCGACGCTTCAAAGCTACACCAAAAATATCCCAAAGATGGCAATAGGAACAAATATTAATTTTGGACGGATATATTATAGACAATACGACTAGGTTAAGTATCGTATTTTTTAACAGTCAACGAATACTATACAAGTACAGTCACTCGGGTAAACTCATTGACGAAATGCCACCTATGCCCTACCAACATAGACAATGCTGATGACCTGGCCCGCCCATCATTCCATGGGAAACCCACTACCCTAAGATCCACTGTTGTAAAACCCCTGGTCCACCTGGAGCAAATTGCACCAATTGAGAATCGAACCCCTGACCTCAACATTGGAAGTTCCTTGGATGCCTCCTCCTAAATCAGTTGATCTCGGATAAATAAACTAAGTCGACCAATTATAATTTTTTGTCAAATTTATAAAATTAAATAAAAATATATTTATATATATCAAACATGATTGTAAGGATAATTATACGATCAGAATAATTATCAAAAATATATTTATATATATCAAACATGATTGTAAGGATAATTATAAGATCAGAATAATTATCAATATTTATGTAAATTAACTGAAAGATATGAATATCAAACTAATATACACATTTTTCTTGCCCATTATAAATGTTTATATTAACTGAAAACAGAGTTGTAAATAAGTCAACTTGTTCATCTAATAATTCAGACCGGCTAGCCAAAAATTCGAATCTAGCTGAGTTTAGAAAAGTCTATTACTTACATAATATAACCAAGGGCGGTTCAACCTTTTTGGATGTTAAAAGCAAAACAAAGTCTTTTTTCATGATATTTAGTTTCATTATAAGATCTTGTGTGTATGGACCAATTGTCTTGTATATCACTATATCCACATATTCATATTCTTGTATAGTCATTCTGCGAGTGATATAATTTTTAAACCATGTACACTTGTAGTTTTGTTGCAAATTTATTAATGCACATGCTAAAATTTCAGTGGTTATCTTTATTTACCTTGGACTTCCTCTAATGCATTCCTCAACTATTCACCATTATCACTTTGACCTCACATCTGAATAATATTTCATAGATTTAATATTTTGATTCAACTTTTAATTAAACTGTTTAATTAAAAAACTGTCACACAAACCATAGACCACAAATAAATAACATACTCCTGGCTACTAAAGCAAAGGTTACACAGATATGTAAGATTGACAAGATCCAATGAAACAATACAATACATCCTTTGTTTCCATCTCAAGACTACTTGCCAATGAAGATCAAACGCGTTAGGCAAAAACAATACGCTAGAAGATGCTATAGAAAAACTCATTTCCGAAACCTGGTGCGATAAACATCATACGCAACATACTCTACACTCACACTTCTTCCATCGAAAACCCGGCCATGTAAACAATGTGCAGCCGTGGAAGAAGCTTCTGTTCTTTTGTACTCCACCAATACACATCCCACCTCAAAAGCGTTGATAAGATCAGATATGTTTTTCATGGTATCATGTGATTCTACTTTTAACGATCTGTTTTCCGTCTCAATATCATCACATGTTTCATCATTTCCCGTCTTGTTTTCATGTTTATTACTAACGATGTCACCATCCCCGTTTATTTTTTCTGGTTCGGTATGAGAGTTGTTTTCGTCTGCAGGTTCTTCGTGCTGCTGCAGTTTATCACTGCATGAACGCTCGGTTACTTCTTCCGCCATGAGATTAGCTTCTATAGTTGCTTCATCCGCTACGGGTTTAGCTTCTTTAGTTACTTCGATTGTTTGTAAGTTTGTGGGCATCTCAGCTTGCTTGACGATATTGATTGATTTGACCACACCAAACCTATAAATTATTTTAAAGAATATTACATTAAGATAGATGTATCATACTAAACTTGAACCTAACCCGTCTATCTATTTTTCCCCTTCAAGTTTATGTTAAAATCATACAACTCTAAAGGTGGCAATTTTCACAAATATGCTTAAAAATGGGTCGATGAGGGTTGTGTTTTGTCTCAAACATGTTAAAATCGGCTAAATAAAAAATAATAAGCTAAAAGATGAATATGTCAATTGGGTTGAAAGTTGCACAAAGTTGACTTTGATTAAAATGCCATTTTCGTCCCTAAGGTTTGGCCAGTTTTGAGACTTTCGTCCAAAGGTTTGTTTTTCCGCATCTGGATCCAAAAGGTTTGAAATCCTGCCATTTTCATCTAACTCGTTAACTCCATCCATTTTTCTTCGTTACGTCAGGGGTATTTCCGGCTTTTTTGTTAACTTAAAGGGCAATTCGATCTTTTTCACTTTACGTAAAGACAGAATTGCCCTTGAAAAAGACAGAATTGCCCTTTAAGTTAACAAAAAAGACGAAAATACCCCTGACTTATCGGAGAAAATGGATGGAGTTAACGAGCTGGATGAAAATGACAAGATTTTAAACCTTTTGGATCCAGATGCGGAGAAACAAACCTTTGAACAAAAGTCACAAAACTGGCCAAACCTCATGTTGGACGAAAATGGCATTTTACTCATCAACTTTTAATGCACATACAACCTCCTAAATTAATTTAGTCTTAAAATTTCGATTATTATTCTAATGATATTGGTTTATAATCAAAATAATGATCCATTTATTATTTAATATAGTTTCTAAAAATAAACATAAAAGTTTTAGCTGATCAACCCAACCCGACCCGACCCGTTTTGACGCGAACTAGAGAATAACTAGCTTCAACCCAAATTCGTATGCATTTAAAAACTTTAAAAAATAGAGGGTGCTTGTGCTAGACCTGGCACACTCTAGTCGTATATCCTCGAGTGTTTCTTCCAATTCCGACTCAGAAAGTGATGGTAGACTGTGTGGGTCCAGCTATGCCACATAAAGAGAACAAGCAAATCAGAAAAATAAGTGTTTAAAATAACATATTCAACATCAAACTTGGGAAAACATACCACATTATTGAGTTTTAGGACTTGTGTAGGTTTCTCAAGAAGTGGTCGTGCATTCACCGGAGTTCCATAGAATGGTAGGTCACCATGATTTCCCTAAAGATGTTTATGGTCACTAAAGATCTCAAATTCAAGAGCATAGAATATACAGGTGGCAAAACAGGTGAGTCAAACCCGGTGGGTAAAAAGTCAAATCGGTATTTCTTGGTACGAGCAGGGTTCCTTGTCCATTTTTTTGTTTTTTTACATATATATTCAGTAGTGTGTTAGATATGATTACAAACTAGAAAATGATTTGTACATCAACATTAACATGTGCATCACAATTTGCAATATAAACCAGGGGTGTGCACGGTTCGGTTATAGGGTAAAACCGAAACCGAAATGTTCGGTTTTTAAAAACCATCCGGTTTCGATTTTAGCGATGGTTCGGTTTTTCCAGCTTTTATACAAAATACGTTAGATTCAAAAATAAAAAGTATAATCCAAGATTTAAGAATCTTTATTAGAAGTTTACATTTAAGTAAACATGATAATCCTTTTTAATTAATATTGTTCACATAAACCTAACCCTCTAATCTATTTTTATAAATCTTTATTAGAAGTTTACATTTAAGTAAACATAATAATCCTTTTTAATTAATATTGTTCACATAAACCTAACCCTCTAATCTATTTTTATGTTTCTTTTCTTCAAAGTTTTTATTAAGACATTTTCTTTTATAATACTTTGAAAATCATTTAATTTTTATGCTAAAGTTTGTTATTCTTGTAGGCAATGAATAAATACTTTCAAAGATAAATAAACATGTTAATGTTCTTATTATAAATACTCAACATTTAAGAATTAAATTAATTTTCTTAAATCAATATATAACAAACATTAAAAAAATTATTTTGATTTTTAGGTTATTCGGTTCGGTTTTCATAAAATGCAAAACCGTAACCGAACCGTAAATTTCACCGTAAATTTCGGTTTGGTTTTTTCTGTTCAATTAAATCGGTTTTTTCGGTTTTCTGCTCACCCCTAATTATAAACTGCATACTGCAGAAGGGTTGTACAAATAATCTCTTACAAGTTACAAAAACTATAATATCACAATATTTTATCAACTAATCTAAATATATATGCTTTAAGGATTTTTTACCCATTTAACCTTGCTTCCTTTTTCTAGTCATATTTTATTCATCCCATTTAACCTACTAAAAACAAACATAACCCTATTTCATTTATCAAGGAAAAAAAAGTGATGGTGTACCACTAATGAAGCATCAGGAGTTGCTTGAGTTACAGTCAGGACTTGTCCGCCCAGTTTCATACCATTAAGACCAACACACGCTTTAACAGTCACTGATTGATCAGCATACTGCAAAATAGCGGATGTAATTTAAAATATTAAAAATAAATTACAGGAACAGATATACAAATAAGGACTGTATATACTATATACCAACAGTGATGCAATCCAAGCTATCCATGAACAAAAATTTAATATTGATTTTATACCTCAACAAAAGCACATGGACTATGAAGATGTGCATTACCCTCAAAATGGTATGCCTTAAGAGGTCCAAACGCGCTAGCTATCTCCATGAGCTATGAAGCATAATTAGTAGATAATTAGATGCTTATAAAGAAAGTGAGAACGAATAGCGTAAAATGAAGGTATGATGCTTACCATTTCAGGTGTAATAACCTTTGAAATCCCGCCTATAAACATCTGCGATACAAAACCGTAGTAGTTTATCACAAGCAAGAATAATACTAGAGGTGACAAGATGAATCCCAAAACACCTTTTTGTCCATTCTATAAGACATTCTTATATATCTTAGAACATCAAGTTGATGGTATTTACCACCAACACCCTCCATTTTAAAAACTTTCAATTTTAACCCATGTACTGTTACTTTTTTACACCCTTAAATTTTTGAAAATTACAACTTTAACCCCTAGACTATTACTCTATTTTACAATTTTTATAACAACTTTAAAAATTTGCATTTTTAACCCATGCACGATTACTTCATTTTACACCGCTCAACCTTTGAAGTTTTCTTTTTTAACCCTCAAGTTTGAATTCCGCCACCACCCCCTCAACTTTTAAACTTTGCAGTTTTACTCCTTGCACTCTTACTCCATTTTTAACACCCCCCCCCCAACTTTTAAACTTTGCGTTTTTAGTTTTTTACTCCTTGCACTCTTACTCCATTTTTAACACCTTGGTTTTGAAAAGCGCAGAAGCGCACAAAAGCGACGAGGTCTAAAACCGAGGCACAAAGCGCAGAGCGCAAAAGCGGTGGGCTTTTCGTACGCAAAGCGCTAGGCGATTATATAATTTTTTTATACATTATATAGGTTTCTAGTATCATTTACCTGATATTTAGACACAGATAAGCTGTATATATGTTTTAATATTGAAATTACATACATGTACAGCCTGAAAAGCATGATGTACAACAATCTGCTGCACAAAAACAGGACATGTACATGAGGCGCACACCTCAGAGTAGATTTTTCAGCAAAAAAGCGCGCCTCAGCTGCAGTTACTGTACAACCTACGCCTCAGGCTACATAAGGCGCTGAAGTTTGTGCCTCGCGCCTCAGGCGCGCTTTTTTTAACCAAGCTTAACACCACCACCCCCTCAACTTTTAAACTTTGTGTTTTTACTCCTTGCACTATTACCCCCTCAAGTTTTAAACTTTGCGTTTTTATCCCCTTGCACTATTACACTATTTTTAATACCACCACCCCTCAAGTTTTAAACTTTGCGTTTTTTACTCCTTGCACTATTACACCCTCAAGTTTTAAACTTTGCGTTTTTACCCCCTTGAACTATTACTCAATTTTTAACACCACCAACCCCTCAAGTTTTAAACTTTGCGTTTTCACTCCTTGCACTATTACTTCATTACCGCCACCACCCCATCAAATTTTAAACTTTACGTTTTTACTCCTTGTACACTTGTACTATTACTCCATTTTTAAACCTCAACTTTGAGAATTTCATATGGTTAATGCATTACATAACGCTTGGACTAATCCATTCGATGTTTGCAATGTACCCGCGCCGCAAGGCGCGCATGTATGTCTAATTAATAGTTTATACATAATAATGAATTAGATATGATTAATAATTCAATGATAAAACAATTTAAATTCATGAATAATACAATGTTAGGAAGTTGTATACATTAAAAACACACTTCGGATAATTCTCAACCTATTTAACCCATGTGAGTCCTTATTTTACTTGAAAACTTTTTTATTTCAATCATATGATCTGTTTGCAAACAGAAAAAAAAAAGTTTGGAAAATGTAAATTGCAATGCAATGAGCCTGAGCAACCTAATATACAAATAAATAATTCAACAAAACCAAAAATAAAAATATCAAAAAATATCAGTTGTCAAAGATATAATTACTAAAACATGCTATGTGTGTGTGTATAAATGAGAGAGTTTGATAGCTTCACAAGCAAACCTTGTTGGGCGAGTCTTCAACAACGTTTTTAACTGAAACAGCTGCAGCCACAGGTTTCTCCGATACACCAGTCTGCATGAAAATAGCAACTGTCTGAAAACCTGCTACATCAGTAGTAACCTCAGCAACCACAACTTAATTTACCAACAACTACTCTACATTCGAATATTAACTACAATATGCTATCACATGGCAAGACAACATAAATAAATAACTATTCATACCAATATCCTATAAGGAAAGAATACTTTTTACTGGAAGATTTACTGATTTACAACTATAATGTTAATCTGCCAGTTCCATTACAAGCAAAAATATAATCTGGGACAAAACTTGTAGAAAAATAAGCAATGTACCACAAGGCCAACAATAAGAAAAAGATATATTTACTGGAAAATTTACAAATCTAAGTATGTGCGTACAACTTAATACCAAACTGCCAGACCCATTACATGGCAGAAAACATTTAGGACTAAAATTTGTAGAAAAATAAACAACGCTACACACAGTCGAAATCAAGTGCCCGCTTTGGAATTCAGAGAGTTTTTTATGTTTCCAAAATCCAAATTCTGACTGTTGGTCATTTAAATAGTTCTTTAAAACTAAGATTTTGATCTTTTATTCTTTTTAATTCTTGACAGTCGACTCCTGCACAGCAGTTATCTTCTACTGCCAACAGTTACCACTGCTCGTTCAAAGGGTTAGACTTTTTCTTGTTTGGAGTATGTATCTGAATTAGGAACTAAACGTTGAAATTTCAACATAGGAGACGGTAATCTAAGCAGTTAAAGCGGTAAAATAGCGGATAGCGGCAAGGTCCGCTATACGATATATAGGTTATAGCGGTGATATAGCGGTAATTTTTATACCATGCATAATTTATGTATTTTTATATTATTATATACATATACCATTAATTTTATATTGTTTATATATAAATTCACAAGTATGAGGACTAAATATAAACTAATGAAGATGGAGGGGGGTTATATGTTAAAATACCCAAACTTAAATAACCCTAATTATCCCCACTTTCATCATACGCCGTTTTCTTTCCCGCTCCCCTTCTCTTCTCCATCAGTTATCTCTACAATGGTTCAAAATCATGGAGCAACAACTGATTTTTGTTCAAATTAAGGTAACAATTCGTTTCACTTAACCGATTTGGTCAATTTTTTACTAATATCTGATCCAGTTTTGACCGATTTGGTCCGATTATAGGCAACTTTTGACCGATTTTTTTAAACTTTGACCTAATTTGACTTCGACCGCTATACGACCGCTATACAGGTTTCCAAATAGCGGCCAAATAGCGGGCTATAGCGCCGCTAATAGCGGAACCGCTATGAGCAACCGCTATTTGGACCGCTACAAGCCCAGACCTCCGCTAACCGCTATAGCACCGCTATATAGCCGCTATTAACTGCATAGACGGTAATCTTAAATTGATGTTATACAGTAGGTAGATAACCTGTATTTCAGTGGTTTGAATAGCATGTCTATGTATGTGCTTTTAGTTAACAATGAGTCTCTAGTTCTGTTATCCAGTATGTGTTTAGAGAATCATGTTCTATGAAAATTCAAGTTGGTAGTAATGTAATTTTGATGTTTTATAAATGAAGCTATTATCATAGCAAAAGAAACAACTGCATCATCTTCTGATGACAATGAAGGGTAGGAGCTTTGTAGTCAAAAGCGTACGAGGTGTGCGCCTCTTCTCGAGGACTTCTTTTCATTTCAAGCATTAGACCTTCATTTACTTTAACATCAACCGACAGTGGAGAAGAAGAGGGGGATGGAAAAGGGAGAACGGTAAGTTTTTCTGTTATGTGTAAAATGGCTCATGAAGTAATGGGATGTTAATAATACATCGTGTCACATGGGGTAGAAAGTTGATGTGTGTGTAGGTTACCATGAGAGTGAAAGCTTAGATAGTTTTAGTGATGAAGATCAATGAATGTTTGTGTGAATTTGTATCACTTTTGAACTTTTTGTACCAACATGAGGAACTTAACTGCTAATTAGATTAAGTTTCTTTTTATTGTATTTGTAAAACGGTAATTTGATATGCCTATATTTTTTATTTTTATTTTTCTAATTATTGCGTTTTTTTTTAATCTCAAAGTGCGCTTTTTCCATGCCTACAAGAGAGTCATTTGGGTCTTGCGACTCTAACTACTATGGGACCAGATTCTTTTAAAAAAGAGGCACCTGCAATCGCAAGAAATAAATATTGCCATTACAGTGAAAGTTTTTTGTACTCTGCAAAAATATATTACACTACACCTGAAAAATCTTCTTATGTTAGGAGTCAGCTTCATCACCATCAACGTGAATTATGATATACCCAACATAAACAGCCTATTTAAGAATCCAACATGATTGTCAGAAAGATTATCTTCTAAAGAAAAGATGATCAAAAGAATATTATTATAAAATGGCAAATATGAAGACGGTACTCAAGATAAATTTAATTTAAGCTAATATCAACAATAGCTTGTATTCACTAGTTACAAAGTAGATTCTTTAAGAGCTTATTGTCCACATTCCATAAACGAAAAAAAAGAGGACAGCAACTCTAGGACAACAAAAATATCCAAATGAAATAACCTTCTATTTTATTTCATCAAAAAAAATACTAGTGTCTGTATCACCGTACTTAAGAAACTTTCACCTAGACATTCCTAATATGAAATATATACATTGAAACCATCATTGATAAAAGCTCACATATAACCCATACGTTTCCTCATCATGATCTCATATAGCTGAAGCAATCCATAGATATAAATGTCAAGTAATATTAAAAGAAGAAAACATTCACATAGATGCTATTGTTGTGTTTGTAATAGATTTGATTACCTTTTTCTTCTTAAAAAAGAACAAACAAAATCGGAACTATAAGATACATTAAGCAACAAAAGCTCTTTACAAAAAGGGTGTAGGCCTTTACAGCAATTCTAGTGTGACATACCTCATTATTGTTTCGGGTACTTTAACCGAGCATTTTAAGAGAATACTTGCATACATGTGCTGATATTTATGTCACCATATTACTATCTTGTAAACCCTTAACCAACATGTGCTGATTTACATGATTGCAGCCTTGCAGGTACTTAAAATAAGATATTCATAAGATTTTATGCTTAAAACTAAGATATCCCTTTATGAAAGTAGAAAATAACAAACCAAAATGACATATCGGTTGCCATTATATATATATATAGGGGAGGGATCATGAGAAAACTCTATCTGACCATTACTAAACCCTAAACTCTAAACCTTAATCCCTAAGAAATAAACCCTAAACCTCAAAAAACTAAACCCTAAAAGCTAAACCCTAAAAACTCAATGCTAAGGATAAACCCTAAAAGCTAAATCATATCCTCTAAAAATTAAACCCTAAACCTTAAACCCTAAAAACTAAACCCCAGAAAAAATTCAACACAAATATCTCAATCGTTTGAGAGTTTTCTCATGATCCTCTCCCTATATATATATATATATATATATATAGACTATAGTATGCCTTATCGTACAAGATTTGAAGTCCGCACGTTATAAAATCCAAAAAAAAATCCCGCATGTTGTAAAGTGTAAAAACCCGCATGTTGAAAATGAAAAAAAATCGCATGTTGTGTAAAAAATCGCATGTTATAAAAAACCCGCATGTTTTGAGCAAAAAGTTGCATGTTGTAACTCAATCTCGTACGCAGCGTACGTTAACACAAATTGTACGTTAACCAACCCCTATATATAATTATACATTTCTTTATGTCTATGATCTTGAATCAGCATTTAGCTATTGTAGGCCATCGGGTATTGCATGCATCTAATACAAAAATTAATGCTGTCCTTCGACTGTTGCTACAGGGCTATAGACAACAGAACTGGCTACATACTGACATGTTCTAGGTACACTGACATAAATGGTCTTGCAAATAAATTATCTAACCCTGCTAACTAGTCAATATTTGTTTCGTAATAAGTATATTGTACGAGTATAAAAACTTTAGTTAAACAAAGTCAACAAACTAGAGCATATGCAGAAAACCCAAATGGACTTCACTGACTTCACATGCAAGCCCCCAGACTGTATCTATTATTGAAATGATTCTTTAACCTATAAATCTTGACAAAAAAAATCATTCCAATCAAAAGTACTTCCATTGTATGACTAAATCCCTTTTAAAATCTAACAAAAAGGTCTTTTTGGCATAATTACATCCCTAAGTTTTATAAAAAAAGACCTTCTCGACTTCTCATTCAGCATTATAAGTTAAAGAATTAAGTTATTATACAAAAAATAAAGTTCAGGGTCTTATATACGAATTCAGAAAAAGTCAAATGAGTTTTCTGACATATTCCTAAAAACTAAGCATATCCTAAATTCATTGATTTAAAAATCTACTGTTGTTAACTATACATACTAAATTACTAATAAGTAAGATAAGCAACAAGTACACATGCGTAAATCATAAGTAAACATGGTTATCAGTCTTACACTTGCTTTTGCCTCAACGTAGTCTTTAGGGCGTCTGATTTTAACAATGTTGCCAGAGAAAGACTTCCCATCAAGATTGAGGGCGTTAGAAGCATCTTCAGGTGTGAGAAACTCCACAAGAGCCTGACACTTTTCCTTGTTCACCTGCAGTGAAACCGGTCATAACCAATTATTTCAGAACCATCATTTTTCATAGGCGCAAACACGAAACAAATATATACTTACAATACAGCTAATACAAGGACTCGTGTTCTGAACATGAGTAAGACCAAACGGTCGAAGATAACTGGTAAGCCATTGCATTACTGCAGCCTCAGAGGCTGACGACGGTAAATTTTCTACATAAATCCTCCTTTTGG
This sequence comes from Helianthus annuus, assembly GCF_002127325.2. NCBI lineage: Eukaryota > Viridiplantae > Streptophyta > Magnoliopsida > Asterales > Asteraceae > Helianthus > Helianthus annuus. Next base: position 147,095,553 of record NC_035443.2, read on the forward strand.
GCCGTGTTGCTTGAGTTAACTGGACCGAGTCAACAGAGACATTCATTGTTGAAGTAATGCTGGAAATAACACCAAACGTTGGCTTCGGGATGATGCTTGGAGTGACGAAATGACCCACACTAGACACCTCATGTCTATTAGACAGTTCGGTTTTGTTTAATGAAAGCAAACTGCTTTCCATATTGACAGGTGGCGGATCCCATCCAGCATTCTTTTTCTCTGGAGAACGACTATTTAGAGCAGGAGTTTTAACAGCGGCCTCGCTTCTTCTTTTTCTCGGTGAATAACCACCAAGCCCACTTGCAGATGTGTCATGTCTTTTAATCTTGGTATCCGAACCATTATTTGATACCTTCTTCCCATCTTTTGCAGAATGTGAAGGTAGCTCGTCATGTTCTCGTGCATCATAATACCTTTGCTTTTGTCCCCTTGGTGAAGGCGATTTAGACCGTTTACTTTTGTCTCTCTCATGCTCTCTACTCCTAGACCGTTTGCTTCTTGACTTTAAGTCTTCATGGCGAGATTCAGATGTTGACTTTTTTTGCTTCTTCTCTGAAGTAGTGGAATCATGCCACTTTCTAGATTCATGTTTTTTCACAACATCTTCGTATACATTTGGAGTCCTCTTACTGACATGTTCGGATTTGCCTCTGTCCCTGTCCCTGTCTTTAACCGCATAATCCTTACCATGCCTCTTTCCGTGTTCATGGTCAAAGTCATCGGTTGACCGATCGTGATTCTTTCTCTTCTCGTGTACACCTCTTTCTTTTCTACTATCCTTGGCACTATCATCATCAACCTTTGATCTTCTATGATTACTATAACTTTCTCTGTATTCACTTTCCACTATTTTCTCTTTTGTTCGCGAAACTACCTTTGAATGCTCCTTGGAAGCATGTTGTTCACCGCCATCAACAACGTCCCTACGTCTGTGTCTATCAGACTCTACACGACCATACACCGTCTCGGAAACAACTCCTCGATCTTCAACACTTTCATATTGCTTTTTGTTTTTCCTTCTAGACATTATCTCATCGAAACTAAAAGGTCTAGTTCGAGCAGCAGTGCCATCGTTCGAGTCAACCCTTGAGATCTCAGATTTAATCGAGTACCTCTCCTTGTGCCCAGTAGGCTTTCTCATCATGCTAGAAACGAACCCCCTGTTAATCCAGAATGCTTACCGTTAAATATTAGATACTTCTTAACCTTCAAAAAACCCTTGCCCTGCAACACATTACACATGCGAGTGTGATGATCAGAACAGATACCAGATACTCTAATAAACCAACCTCCAACGTACATTATAGATAAATTAAACCCAAAGGATGCTTACCGTTAAATAGTCAATAGTTCTCAACCTTCAAAAAACCCTAGCCCTGCAATTCATGTGAATTTGATGATCAGAACAGATACCAAATACTCTAGTATAACTCAACCTCCATCGTACACAATCGATAAGTTAAACCGAAAACCTAAAACTTAATACACCAGTTCGAACTTCGAATCATGATTTTAGGTTTTAGAAAACCGTTCACATCGATAAAACCTAGGTAGATCAGCAATCAATGACCTACTTCAAGAACAAACTGCTGTTTCCGGTAATCAACAAACGAGTTGTTGAACGCTTTCAATACATATACTATGACTTACCAGATAACATGATTCAACCTCCATCATACAAAATCGATAAAATAAACCAAAAACCTAAAACTTATCACACCAGTTCAAACTTCGAATCGCGAATTTAGGTTTTCAAAACACGATTCACATCGATAAAACCTAGATAGAACATCAAATCAATGGCCTACTTCAAGTACAAACTGCTGTTTCCGCTAATCAATTAACGAACAGTTGAATGATTTCGAAACATGTTTTATGATTTTAAGGTATCAGTTTCACAAAATTAAACGTAATGAATATGAGGAAAAAACAGATGATACAAAAGGAATTGATTGAAAGAAACCAATAGGTTACTGGTTACCTGATGAATTGGTGAGGTGATATACGGCGGAACGGCTTCTTGCCGTCGTCTACGGCGGCGACCGGCGGCGATTTGTGGTAGGTTACTGCTAGGTCGCCTCCTTATCCCTGCTGCCTGTCTGGCCGCAATGAGTTTAGGTTCTTTTTTTTTTACTTCAGGTACTTCTACTTTTCCTCATTTGTCATTTTTAACGGTTTATTTTAGTTTGAAATTTTATACGCTATGATTTTCATAAATGTCAGGTAACTCTGTTTGCTATTTTTAACGGTCTATACTTTTGAATGCATGAGCGTCAACCAATTTACAACGGTGCATCTTAACAGAAAGTAGGGGTCAAGGACCTTGCACTTTAGTGGGTGTGATGAGCAAAGCATTGCTCTCGTGAATCTTAGACTTTTTTAGGTTTTATTCATTGATGTAATTGATTTTCGATACACGGGCATCTAATGCATTTTAACAAGGCTTCCATTTTCATTGGTTTGATTCATTGTTGTAATTAGTTTCTGACGGGCATGTATATAAGGTTCGTTTAATGTATTACAATGATGTGTCAAACCATTTACAACAATGTGTCCTAGCCAAAAGTAGGGTAAAAGTCCCTTGCATAGATCTTGCTAGCCGTCTAGACTTTAGCGAGGGAGATTGCATGTCACGAGGAAGTATATGGTCTCTTTTAGGTCATATACATTGTTGTAATTAGTTTAGATGCGCGTGTACGTGTGTATAGTTAATGTAACATATTATAACTATCCATCCAACTCCACAAGTTTTCCATTGTTGTAATTAGTTTTGATGACATGTATACAATGATAGGTCTAAACAATTAGGGTATGTTTGGTATGGGTTAATGGAATTGACGAAGGAATGGAATGGACGAGGTAATGGAATGGATGAGGGAATGCAATGGATCATTACCATTCCATATCTTGTTTGGTTACCATATGAATGGAATGAATTATCATTGTGTATTGTTCGGTAGGCAAGAAAAACGGAGTACTAAAATTAGCGGTGAGTGGTGGTGGTGGTCGATGGTAGTGATTGTGGGTGGTTATAGGTGGCGGTGGTGGGTATCGGCGGCGGCGATGGGTGGTGGTGGTGGCGGTGAGTGGCGGTTCGGCGATGACGACGAGTGGTGGTGGCGACAAGGTGGTCGTTGGTGGTCGGTGGCAGCAAAGGTGGTGGTTGGTGGCGGCGGCGGCGGTTGGTGGTGGCGGTGGTGGTGGTGGTGGTGGTAGCGTCGACAATGGGGGTGGGTGGCGACCCGGGTAGCGTTGGCGGTTGGTCGCAGGTGTGGGTGATAATGGTGGCGAGTGAGTGGCGGCGGCGGCGGTGGCCGTCGGGGTGAGGTGGTGGCGGGTGGCGGCGATGGCGTCGGTGGTGGGTGGTTGAAGAAACACTAGATAAACGACCGGGATCGAAATATCTAGGGGGTTTGGATCTGCATAAAGGGGTTTGTTCTCTCTCGCTCGATTCGGGGTTACTGATCTTCTTCTCCGATAAACTCTGCAAAACAAAGCACCGTTAGCCTCGTCAAGGGGAGAAGGGGGTTCTCTCCTTGACCCAACTCCGGCGTGAGAATAAGTATGTGTTTATGAAGAAGAAGAAGTATTGAAGAAGTGTGTGTAACTTGAATTTCATACCTGAATTGTCCTCTTATTTATAGCCGAGAGTTTTGGGCGAGAAAACCCGTTTGGTGAAATGTTGACGGAAGATGCTAACCCCGTAAGCGGTTACATTTTCCTCCGTTAAGTTTCTTGATCCGACGTGAGTGCACACGGATCGTGGTTTAGATCTATGGCTAGGGATTTGCCACGTGGAAAGTGATCCAGTGGAGGTTTCTCTCTAATTACATGCTATCGTCGTGATTTTTAGAGACGCCTAAGGTGCCGACACGTGTCCAGACGGTTGTAACCGTCTAGTGGTGCACGATTGGGTCTTCCTAGAAGATTACTGTTGTAATCTGGTGTGACTCCTTATTGTGTGGAGTCAGCTGAATGAATAAATCCCAAGTCTGGGTATTATCCAGCGGGAGATGTTTATCTCAGGAATTTCATCCTTTGTTTATGGAAGAGAGCGCAAGGATTTATGATTTCCTTTTGGCGCGCGAGTGTTGTCTGCTATCTGTCTTCTTAAGCCTTCTTTGTAGGACCAGTGTGCGGTCGCGCAAGGTCAAAAAGGGTTGAGAGACAAGGTTGTGGTATGGTCCTAGGTACTTGTTACAAAGTTTTTAGGACCTTACTCCTTTAAGTCCCCCCAGTCTAGTGTTGCTCTTATGCAAGTAAGTGGAGCACTGGACTTATGAGAGGGAAACACTTTTGGGCGCGAAAGTTGGGAATCTTCTATGAGAAGATTTCTCTTTTGCTCTTTGAACATCTTTCGATTTTTGGATGGACGAACTGTTTGGAAAAGATATTTATATTTGTACTTGAACTATTACTATCTTGGAAAAAGAGTTTGTAATTATGAGCTTACGATAGCTGACGTCATTTTCTTTAAGCTCTGTTGACTCTTCGTCTTCTGATTTAACAGTGGTTCCTGGGAATTTGAGTGGACCCTGTCAGGGGGTTTTAAATGAGACGTGATAGTTGCAGTGGCAGCGCCGTTAAGACGGCCTTTGATCTGACACTCAATCATCACACTTCTTGTCTCGGTATTGCTGCTTTGGTCTATATATTTATTTTGGGTATAATACTCTTCTCCTAATTTTGGGAAAATGGAGAACAAAGGAAAAATCCGATGGATGAGACTTTCTAACGTCCTGAAAGTGCTTGATGCTGCTGAAGGTTTGATATTACTGTCGAAATCGGTGACTAATCCTGCTGTTGGAGATGAAAAGGTTGAGAATGCAAATCATCGAGAAGCTTCTGAAGACTGGCTCCGTCTTCGCCTTGAAGACGACAATAATGGTGGAGTTACCCGGTTATCGGCACATCTCGTGACTCAACATTTTCCGGTTGGTTGGAGGGGAAGTTCATCGATTGTTTACCAACGCCGTCGCCATATTGCTGTTCTGGCTGCTGTTGAAGATGATGAAGAGGACGTCAATCCTTTGATTGTAGATCCTCGTCCCTTGTCTGAGTATGGTGAGGTTCTTTATACTATGTATGAAGTGTTGGATCAGCTCTCCTAGGTTGTTTATGTTGTAACCGGTACTACTTTTATTTTGGAGAAACACTTGCTGTGTTCTTTGTAAATATTTGCTTAAAGTGCTTTCTGTTGCACTTGATAATGTAAATTTTTGATGCACTTTTGTGCATGTAAGCTTTGGTTGCTTTCAGTTGGGGTTTGGATTACAATATGTTGCATATGCTTAATTGCTTTGAATAGGTAGAGCGAATGAGGATGGTATTGTGCTCATGTGTGAACGTTTGTCTAAAAACGCGGGAGGTTGTGCCCTTTTTAGACTGTTCATGAGGTGTACAATGTTTACCATATTGTTTTCGTGTATACCAAAAGAATTATATGCAATTTGTAACAAATAGTAAAATGAGTAAAGATGATGCTTGTATTAATTGGGCGCAAGGCCGATAATACAAAGGATAATAAAGAGATACATTGCCTGTGTACTTAGATTTTTGTGGGAAGGTTTGACTTATATGTAACACCTGCGCAACCGCTGCGCGTTCCAGGTGCGGGGAACTAGCGTCCCATCAAGTCTCTTTAGGGTGTACGCCCCCTTGTCTAAGACCTCATTGATGATGTATGGTCCATCCCATTTTGTAACATTCCTATTTTTATATAACAATAATAAGTTTGGTTAAATTTATTAACCACTAGTAACTAGTTTATTTTTAATACTAGGGAGAAAGCCCCGTGCGATGCACGGCATGCATAATAGCTATTGTTTGTTCGTGGTAAGACGTCTGACACGGCCGGTGCATAACATGTAAGACAATACGCCTACAAAGGGGCGTGCTTAAACTTTATTAAACCATGGACCATAAGTTGTTTCCTTGGCAAAACTTGCCGGCTAAAAAGAAGTGAAAAAAGATGTCTTCCACAATGTTTTCAGAACCGGACCGGAGGTTGACCCGGTCGCCTACCGGTCCGACCGGTTCGACCGGATTTAAAACCCGGATTACGTCATAAATTATATAAAAATATATATAGAATATAAAAAAAAGTTTTGAAATAAACACTATAACCAACGTATAATAAGAAAAGATTAATGTTTTGAAATAACTCTATAACCATTGTACATTGTGGGTAGTCCGAATCTACGAATATTTTGAAACTAAAAATAGTATAATAGTTACGTAATAAGAAAAGAAAACTTGATTAAGGAAATAGAAAATTAAATATGAAAAAAAGTAAAAACAGATAAACTCAAAGTAAAAAAAAAAAAAATTAATGGGTGTTGGAAACATAAAAGTTTTATAACATATTCTAGAAAAGATGCACATAAAGACTTTGTGCCAGCTGTTAAATCTTTGTTTCCCGAGAAAGAAAATGATGGTAAGTTGGTAATAGCTAATGGAAGCAAATCTCTTCCACATATTTTATTTGAATTTCTTCAGTCATTAACCAGTCGAAACAATTTTCACCTTCTTCACCAAACGATTTGGTACCACATTTTCACCTTCTTCACCAAGCGATTGGGACCAAAACATACGACGTTAATGTCTTGGTTTCCGGCTAGAACCACCTGCGATTGAGATCCATTTGTTGGCTTGTGATCTGATGGAACTCCGCCGCTGATAACCGGCCCGACCCTTACTTGACGACCCGCCGGCCCGAACGCCCGGCTCCCGGCCCGACCTTCGGCTCAGTGCAGAAACGGGTTAAAGGGCTGAACTGGCCCGGTAGTGTTTCCGGATCCCGGCCAGACCGGTCCGACCAGCCGGTCTGGTCCGGTTTTAAAAACGTTGGTCTTCCAAGAAACAAAAATGAAACAGAAAAAGGAAAAACGCATAAACTCTCGCACGCCTTCCTATCTTATTGGATAACACATAGACCAAACTTTTGCTAACGCATGGCACCGTCATCCCCAATCCCATCACCAACCAACTGACTGCAGTGAAATAACGAAAATAAAACTATTAAAAATGGTATACTATGTTTACGTATATATGCATCGAAAAGTTGTAAAAAACTACCTTTATCTCAGTGACAAAATAGTTGCTGCTCATGTACCTGTCGTTAACACTTGTCACGTCCCATTTGCTACAAACCATTATCATGACAGGTCCGGTGCTCCCTTCACGGAGTTCACTAAGGAACATATGACTGCTTGTACTACCGTCGGACGTTTGCAAACTAAGGGGGCTGGTCATGGCAATAGAGGAGGAAAGGGAACTATGAACCTACAAACATAACAAAACCGACAATCTTATAGCATAACCAAAGACCGTTCAACTGTCAACAAACTAATCATATACTAATGAATGATATTAAATGACAGGGATATTCAAAGAGGCACAATAAAACAATGCAATTTAATTAGTTTTAAAGCGACTTTTGGTATCCTAGGTTGTAGTTAGAGTTTCTTGAATTGGTTTTTATATAATGTTAGACTTTATAAAAGAGAACAATTTATTAAGAAATACCTATCACTTGTACACTATTAATTATGAATGTGATGGTTCATTTATATGGCTTTGGACATCACATGATTTATAAAAAGTTTAATTCTTTTAATTTGATTTAAAAACATATTTTAGAGTTGTGTGGCTAACCTAAATATAGTATCATTAATGAACTTTAAAAAACCTTTACCTATTTTTCCTCGTAACTAACAATTTAAAAAAGAACAAATTAATCAAATTTGCATGTTATAGTGTGATTGAAATTTTCTTTTTAATTAAGAAAACTTCTCAGACTAAGCTATGATCGAAGCAACAAATATATCCGCAAAAATTAAATTAAGGTTAAAAAAGTTAATTTGTTTGAAAAGGGTAAAACCGTCATAAACTAAAAGTTCATTTAAAAGGGGTATATATGATATTTTAAGTTTATACTGAGTATATATCACATTCAAGTCATAAAATAAAAAATTCATCAAAATTTTTGAAAAATGAGGAAAAAGAATAAATACCGAGATAGTCCTTGAGCTCAAGGTAACCAATATCCAATAAAGGAAACAGACGCGTTGCCCCTGAAATAAAAATAATAATAATCAAGTTAAAGTCTAATAAACATAAATAAAATCAACACATCCTAAAAAATATAAGACCACCGAGATGTTTAATTGTACGCATTTAACATACCGAACGATATGCTGACAAATAAAATCAGAGTACCAACAACTCCAAATGAAGTAATGGTCGTAAAATTGCGGAAAAATTGCTTATTTTTCACTTGAAACCTGTTGAAAAAATATAATTGTAATTATAAAATATTAAAAAATATTAAAATCTATGAAGAGTGAAGAACTAACGCATATACGTGCTTCCAAACTGTATGATCTATGCAGACTGTATATGAAATAACACCAATACTCCATATATCTGCTTCCAAACTGTATGCTCTAAGCAGAACTTCTGGTGCGACATAATATGTACTTCCAACTATATCATTAAGCCTTTCTTCAGCAATATTAAAATAATAATACTCAAAAGCCCTAGGATGAACATCTAATAACCAACAAACCTGAGCAGCAATAGTATGTGACCGAGTTAGAAAGAGGTTGCTGATGCAAGCAGTATTGAATCCAGGCTCAGATAGCCTATAGCAGCTCTAAGTCCAGCACATCCTGCCCCAACCACCACCGCATCATACGTATGATCAACAACAATATATCTAAAATCAAGGGACTTAATAGAAAGGAATTTTAGAAGTGTTAGGATGTCACATGTAATTTGGTTGGAAGTTATAGTTGTGATAAGCAAGAGATATGAGCTCTTGAACCTGGAGGATTAACCAGTCACCAGATATCAGCGCATTGGCTCGCTGGCGCCTTGCTGATGATATGTCAAAGTGAGCAGGATTTTGTCCAACTGCATCTGGTACATGACTCGAGCACCTGGTTTTAGAAAAGATACATAGCTTAAACCAATCCTAATACATTGCAACTTATTTAGTTTTGCATAAGGTAGAGAACAAAACTACAGATACGTGTAAAGAAGCTAAAAACAAAGCATAAACGTGTTCTGTAACATAGGCATAAAGATTAATGGTTTTTAGGTTAGATTTGTGCAAATGAAAACAACCTATTGGTTTCGTTCCGAGTTTCTTAATCGCGATAGAAATCGTAGTTAAATTCAGGTTCCGAAGAACATAGTGAATGTACTGTGCAATTAATCTCTCCTGGTAGTTGTTTTGCTAGGGATTCATACACGAACACTCATTTAAGGTGTAAAAAGTTGTTCGTATTTTCGATTTTGGTTGTTGATGAAGTAGTTTCGTATCCAGTTATGTGAAATGCGGTTTTAATTTAACATCGCATTGATTAATTGTTTCGTTTCATGCCCTAGCTTTGCTTCAATTGAGAATTTGCAGATTAAACATTTAACATTCAAAAGTAAAATTCTTTATTATATAGAGAGAGATCGATAACCTGTATTGAAGATTGAAGGTCGATTGAGAACATTGGACATCAATAACCTGTATTGAAGATTGCAAAACTTATCTTGGTAAGGATTTGTTGCCCCATCGATTGCCATAATAGAGAAGAAAGAAGACCGATTCGTGCTTCCATGGAGGGCCTGTTCAATTTCACAGACGAAAGGGAAGAACATTTTAGGGTGTGAGAAACAGGAAAGGGGGAATTAGAAACGGGTCAAATTTTGTTTATTTCTGGTCCCTTGTTAATAGGCAATTACAACTTGAAAGACACAAATATATTTAAGAGGCTCATAATGAAGGTTGTAATAGTTACCTGGTTTCGTGGCGGAACAGTGGTGGTAAGTGGTTACTAACCAAGTTGCGTCAAATGGTGATTCACGGCGGTGGCTGTTCTGGTTCATAGCGTTAGTTGGTTGGTGACAACGGCGAAGGTGTAACGCGGTGGGATTGCTTTAGGATCGTATATAAGTGTTGTACATGTGAAACTTGCAATACTGTCTTGAACGGTTAAATAGTATCCGAGCAACAAATGTTCATCGGTTTAAGAATGTTAATGGTCTAAACCAATTAATGCTCAACGATTCCAATTACAATCCAAGAAAGGACTATATCAGTTTTAGAATGTTAATCATGTGATCCAATTTATGCTCAACTGTTCGTATTATTTTCTTTAATGTTTTATAGTTTATTAAATAATCATTTAATCCAATTTATGCTTAATCATTCCAATTTATGAACAACGGTTTCAATTATTTTCTTTAGTGTATTTATGTTGTTTATAATATATTAATGTATTATAGATACTAGTGGGAAGGCTCGCGCGTTGCAGCGGGTGTTCCGAAGTCGTTTGCCGACAACGGTCTCAACTTAAAAAATAACCGGTGGTTGCCCCACCTTTTCATATATTATAAACCAATGAACCTTTACTAAACCGAAAAGGATAAGGGGACAAAAATAAATTAAGGTTCTATTGGTAAAGGTCTATTAGTTGACAATATGTGAAAAGGTGGAACCACCACCGGTTATTTTTTGAAGTTGGGACCGTTGCCGATCAACCGCTAATAGTTAGGTAGCTTGCTGCCATAAAAACTCAATTTGATTTGAGTCAAGTAACTATAGAATACTGCAAATTCACACTCTAGATTTTCTTATTACATTTGTTATAATTAAATATTTCACATGCATACACTCGATTATAAATCCCTTTGCATTGAAGATGGATAACTCATACAAATATTATACATTAACTTCTAAGAGGACATATACCTCATTGTCATGGCAAGGAAACGTGACAACTTTCTCAACTGGAAAACTTCGATCATGGTCAGGGTTTGATGCCATTTTCCATATTGATAATCCATTGGATGTTGCAACGGCTATCAACTCATATGGCCTAAACTTGTTACATGTTTAAAAACCAACAATTAGTAAGCACTATTAGAGATCACTTTGTTTACATAAACTTGTTACATGTTTAAAAACCAACAATTAGAGAGCACTATTACAGATTTCACACGAGTCAGAATTTCTGGCCTTGAACCAACCAAGATACACACCCGAGCCTGACAACATGAAACGACACAAGGAGTTAAGTAAAAAAAAACTCGAAAACTTAAATTTATAAATAATGTAAATGTACCTGCAAATAAGTCATGTATGGACTTGGATTCACGGCTCTTAGCGCGCGATAAATCTCGAAAGGATCTGCGAACGTTCGGCGTTCAAAACGCTGACTTAAAAGAATCTGGAAAATATCACCTGCAAGAATGTGTTCTTTCGCTTGTAATACTGCTGACTTGTATTCGTCACTGGTCATGCTCGACTGGGTTAAAGGAGTTCCGAATTGTTGGGTGCTTAACTCAACAGAGTCCGGAGCTAACTTTGGCCTAATGATTGAGAACTAAGTAAGGATTACGAAACAACCAGAATGTTATAGAGAAGATAAGTCACTTACAGATCACAATCGCGTACTTTAGACGCCAATATTTCCAAACGTTTGACTCCATCTTTGTAAGCTTCTTCGGTGGATGGATACTGATCAAGCCTAACCCAGTGAATTATATATGCTTTCTAATGATTAAAATTATTTATCAAAAAGATAGATAATCAATGATGGAAAAAATTGTATATAACTAAGATATATGGCAAGATTTCAAACCTTTTGGATCCTAATGCAGAAAAACAAACCTTGGACGAAAGTCGCAAAAGATAGGCCAAACCTCAATGACGAAAATGGCATTTGGGAATAAAAGATAGAAGCCACCACAGTGGGTGGGTTTAAAAAAAACCTAATCTCAAGGGTTTGATAAAAAAATCTCCTTAAAACAAACATCAGGATCCAAAAGGCTACTGAATGTAGTAGTAAGCTTGGAATGTCTATATAGAACACGAGATGCCTTCCCCTCACTAAACGGACCAGTTACCAGCAAGTCCCATATGAGTTAATATTTATGCATATTAGCCATAATCACAAGAATCATAGACCCCCTCCGCCCGTATCGCGAACCAGATCACCCGTAACGGAGTACAAAATCAAACCAAGCGACACGGGTTCGCGATCCGGACCAGAAAAAACAGGGTGTACGCAATTTTCATTAAATTCGTTACAAATCATATAAAATCACGTTTTGGGAAAGTTCCGACTGATTTAGCGTTTGGGAACGCTCCTATTCGCGTAAAATGCTAATTCAGACGCAAAATTACCAAATACTCGACTCACATTCTTTCAACATCTGGCCCGTATTTGGCAAACTGAACCATTATCTCTCTGCCACCAACAACTCTTCCTGAATGCTCGTAACTGGCGCTGGTTACTCATGCAAAGCCGGTTTCGCGTCAAGCGCTGCGTTAAGCACTTACCGGTGACAGTTTACTCCCGTTACATGGTATCGAACACGCGTTTTCTATCTCCGTTACACGTGCTCGAGAAAAACGCGTTACAGACGCCGCATTATGCCTGAATGACAGACTCAGTTACGTGTCGAGCGGCTAGTTCACTGCGTGCCGGGGCCAAGTAACGTGTCGCCAGACGCGCGTTTCCCAGCTCTGGTACATGTAATCGGCTCTGCACGTTTATCCGGCTTTTAAACATGCGTAAACCGAGGCATGATTGCCTGTAACTGGTGCCAAAAACCAGAAAGTCAGAACCTAGAAGCTGTACAGTAATTTCAAAATTAACCGTTCTGACCAGAAATTCCCTCCTTTTAATTGACAATGCGTAAACCGAGGCATGATTGCCTGTAACTGGTGCCAATAACCCTTTATTGAATCAACTCCTTTTAACCAGCAATTCAAACCCGCCTGACCCGACCCGTTATACAAGTTTCCCTTTTAGTTGATATTTTTGGATTTAACCCGTTTGAGATCAAACAGAACCCAGATCGACCCATTGACAAATAAATGGGTCATGCATACCTTTAGATTATTTGTTCCAAATCGAATCATTTGCTGCAACTGCCATTCTGTTTGAATGCCCAACAAAAACACGAATCATTGTCAATTAAATCTCATGAATAATACCAGAGTATTCCTGCTTGGTCTAATTTCACCTTTTCTATGATGATCTGGAGTCTGGACCAAAAGAACACCAATACCTATTAAATTAAAACAATAAATATCAACATGTTTGCGATCAAAAGTCAAACTAATTACTCTTTAAAACTCACGAATAATATCATGTAAGTGATTATTGGACATTAAGAAATCCAAAAATTAGTTGTAACAAAACAAGCCAGCAAAAAAACTAAAGCTTGGGCACCGGGTTATTTTCAAAATCTTTTGTTAGTAGTTATTAAAAAGAAACAGTTTGAAGGTACCTCAATGTGTTAGTCAATAGGCACGGCTCTCATCTTCTCACTCGTGTCAGATTGTTGTGTTAATATATAGTTTGGTAAAACCATGCTATAACCCTGCAATTTAATAAACAAAACTTCACCTAGATAATGTAGGTCCCTAAATTTATACCGTATAAATACATATTCGAAATTTTACCTCCTGTTTCGGTAATTAGCGTAGATATCATCAACATGATCAACATCAACAAGCAGATTTTGGTGTCAGAAAAGTCAATATAAACAACCGGTTCTTCAAATAAGTCTTCCATCTCAATCTTATATGGTAGGTTTTGTATCAAATCCAAACTAATAGCCAAATAGTTATAAATTAGACACAAAATCATGAAAGAAAGATGAAATACCATGGGTACATATTGATCATCCTCCTCATCTTCAAAGATCTCAATACTCTTTGATGATTGCTTCGGTTCACCTGATTTTGACAAAAACAAAATCATCTTTTAATGAAGTATACACTAAATAAATTTAAACAAAAATCTTAATGGCTATGTAGTGAAAATTTTTTGTAGCCAGACCCTTTAATTATAAACAATATAACAATAATCTTAATCATTCAGAAAACTTTAATTTTTTCCATAAAAAAGATGTAAAACTTACCCTGTCGTTGGTCCTTCTTGTCATCGTTCCTTGTAAAGATCAAATAACAACAAATATAAGCAAAATACGTGACTACCTGTAATCACCACCATAGTCACCACCAAACCACAACTTCACCATCTGAGGATTCCTCTGCCGGAATCCTAACCGCCCCCGACTGACTCAAGAAGGAACCCTAAAGCCGCCACTGTTGAGGCTTCGATTTTTCCACTACCTACCACTGCTATTGCCCCAAACAAAATCATCACTGACCTTTCGTCATATCATGGTAGAAACCTTTGACCCGATGGACTTTGGTGCTCCGATTAAACCCTCACAGCTCCATGATCGGCCAAACAAATGACCAAGTTCAGATTATGCTTATTGATTTGAATGACCTCCAAAACTGGTGTCTGCTCCCCACTCTCCGTTTTCTTCGGTCAATAAATGGATTAGATCAAATGGAGTGGCGATTGATTTCTCACTTGTTTTGCGGTTGTAGGGTTTTGAGAGGAAGATATACGCCGATGCAGATGAAACACCGCGACATAAATACAGGGTTTCCCAAAACTCGGTGGATGAAATCCCTATTTTAACCCTATCGTGTCTTAACATTTTGTGGACTTTCTTTATATATTCCTTTAAAATGGCTTGTATTCTTTGTTTATTATGCTTCTAAATTTGCACACATAGTAAAATTACATTTTGATCCATCACTTCTTCTTTTTAATATATTATAGATTATAGATTATTTTAATCAATATTATTTTAAGTACTGCATTTAAAACATCATAAATGTTGATTTTAAAACAGAACATGTAACTAAATTTTAGATTATATATAGATAAATATTCAACCCAAATAGCTTTAAACACTATTTTATATAGTTGGTTGAAATATTATACCAATTAATTGGCCTATGTATAGGTGACCTGTCTAATAAAAATAATAAAAGTATATAAAAACTTATATTATTAGACAGGTATATTACGGGTAAGTCGACTGTTAGAAATATGAAGTACCTAGACGAGCCTAGTGACCGTATACTAATTAAATTATAAAAATTCATTGTACTTGAACTTACTCTGTTTTTAATGAAACTTGGTTCAAAATGTAGATATAAATATTCTCATTCTAATGACATATTTATTATTTTCTAGAACGATATATTTTAGAAGTTATACACGCCAAATAAGTAAAGCAGTTAAATTAATTATAATATATATATAATAAAATAATAATTAATAACTTTATATTTTTCATAAATATAAGTTTACATTTTAAAATAAAACAATAAAATAAAGATAACAATTGAGATCTGTTTGAATTATATGTAGACATGTCAAGACAAGAAACACAATATAATATAAAATCATAAACTAATAGTAACTAACCACAAATTCAAAATGAATGGATAACATCACTAGTGTCCCACCTAAAGTTAACAATATATACCTCTACGTGTTCTTATGTTCACTTTGCCTTCCATGCAAAGTTTTGGCCCTTATATATATATTGAGAAGTGATGCTTACAAATTTTGCTAGAAACTCTCTCTCTCTCGCTATCTTCTGGCTTTCATTTTATTTTATTTTTCACCTAAATAATAATAAGGCTCTGGCCCGTTTTAAGTGTTGTAACTCCCAATCACCGCTACCCTTCTCGATTGATCTGGAACCCATAACTCATGCCAGGGCTCTACCCGACTAAGTTCGTTGGGATTCTATCTCGGGACTTCGCGACAAGGTTGAATTAGGGGTACTATACTTACCACGAGTGCATTATATATTTTTCTATATCTCAAAAGTTATACCCAAAATTTATACCAGGAGATTTTCTAGTTAAAACCCTAAAGTTACAAAGTGGGTCCATTCTCTTTTCTCACCGTTTTATTTCCTTTTTGTGATTTACCCAAAACTATTATTTATTATTCTATTTTGTAAACAACTCTCATCAAAAGTCATACCTATTATTTTATTTACTCAATAGGAAACCCTAGTTGTGACACCCAAGTAATCCTGCACAACTCCTAAAAATTTTCATAACAATTGGAATCAGGATCAGGGCCCCTAAAACTCAGGGGGGTAAACCCTAGCTGATAATTATCTTCATAATTCGCTGTAAAATGTGAATTTAGTCGTACAATCAACTCAGCCAAGCTACCCCTAAACGTGTCCACCCTAGGCTAGAAAATAGACCCGTCGCGCCACGCGACGGGTGCACATGTTCCTGTCGCGACACGCGAGGGGGTCGATTTTCCAGCTATAAATAGTAGGCTTTGGGACTTGAATTCTGGAGTTGAAACGACGCTCAAATTCCAAATATATGCCGAGTTATAGTCCGAATACTTCACAACACACACAATTCTCGAAGTGCTACTACGATACAGGGTAATAACTCGATCGCTATTACGATTTAATGTCCGATCGATTGGAACTGTCCAATGAATGTTTAAGTGCTGCTCAAATTGGGTTTATACTTTGTCATTCGTCGTGATTCCGACAGGATGTTTGAATATCGCCCGAACTCGGGCTATACTTTGTCATTCGTTGCGAATCCGCTGGATGTTTAAGTATCGCACTTTGTCATTCGTTGTGAGGGTTTAATCTCGTGAGTTATCGTAAATGTTGTATTAAGTTATTTACCTAGTTTCGGGTGCATCACTGCTTAAATTAGGTTATCAATCCTACCAGTAGGATAAACTTTACCCATACACTTACAATCAAAGTAGATGCTAATTCTCAGAAGAAATTGATTCAGGAAGCTTGTTAATTCAATACTGCATGCTTATAATGTGAGTCATTCTCTTTTTATCAACTGTTTTACAAAACTCCAAATTATTTTCAAAGTTATAATTACAGGGATTAAGTCTATGTAATCACCAAGTTACAGCCGGTATGTGGGGTTTTGTATACATTACTTATTTCCCGTCACCATTGGACAACAAGTTAGCCAAGGGGTGATCTGACCACAGTCACAGACACCATTTGGACAACGAGATAGCCAATGGGTAGTCGAGTGACAAATACTGTGGGTAGTTGGTTGATATCAGAAACATTGTAATCACCCTTAATACTGTAAATTATAACGAAGGTGTCGTTTTTAGTAAAAATGAATGATTCACTCAGTATTTTCCGCTGACAAAACCTTTTTAAAACACGTTTCAGGTAATTATAGTAGATTGGAGTAAAAGATGGATACGGCACTGAAAGGCATCAAGAAGTGGCTTATTTTATTAATTAAATCAAATTAAGAAATATTATGTAATCAAATTTATCTTTATTAAAGCTACCATTATAAAACATGGGTTTATCCCATCTATTTAATAAATAAAATCCGGTGTTTTCTAAACTCTGATATTTTTCCTAACTCACGGTCCTGATGAAATTTCCGCTGCAATGTTTTTCAAAATAATCACTGGTACCACTTGACTGCTCACGGCTTCCGATTCCGGCCAGGATGGGGTCGGGGGTCGTGACAGTAAAGGTGGTATCAGAGCCACTGCTTTAAGCCTGTAAGTGTTGTGATAATAATACTTGAGCTTAAATAAAAGAGTTAGGAGATTGCTATTAACTGGTAGCACATCTGATAACATTTAGACTTGAACATAAGAAAAGATGCCTTAGTATAAGCTAAGCCACTTATTTAAACAATTAGATGTTGTAATAATACCTAAACGGAGAGTTAGGAACTTAATATTATCTGGTAGCACTCAGGATGATATTTAGACTTGAACTTAAGAATTTTGCCTTAATATAAGCTTCAAGATAAAATTACTTATATAAGTATAATGTAATGAATATTGGTATGCCATAAGAACGACGATTAGCAGGCAATAACACTTAATTGCTATTTATTCTTGTTTATTGATATTATTTAGTTCAGAATAAAGATATGTATGGAAATACAAATTTCCTTGATTCTGGATAAAAGCCCTAATAAAATAGGCACTTTTAAAATCTTGAAAAGATACTATTTATGGGAAATAGAAAATTTTCTCCGGCAAAACTGGGTATAGAGTAGCAGACTCTCCAGCTTGTCCGGATATACTAAGACTACCTCTCCGGCGCGAACCGGATAAGACGGGGTACATAGTATGTCAAACAAGTGACAAGATTTCCCTAAATAATATCATGATTTGATATCTGATTTATTTTTGGAAATATGAATCTGTTAAATACATTGACCTGATAAATGGTATGTTTATTTCAGCATGTGAAATATGTGATTATATAGATAGGTATATCTATAAGGAAATCCAAAAAACCATAAGGATTGACAATTTGAAATAAAGCACAAGCATCTGTGTCTAGATTTCTTTATCAGGAATCTCTTTTCCAATATCAAACATTATTTTGTTTGATCATTTACCTCGTAACTCGTACAATGAGAACCCTTTAAAGTTGGGATATCATCGAAAGTATAAGAATTTCCAATACGTTACCATAAACTATTAACGCAAGTAAGAAGCATATAAAGTTATGCTAATACACAAGAAAACACATGAAACTTAAATTATACGTCCACAAAGGTCAAAGTATATCACATACGACTTCCAAGTCAAGACCTTTGAAAAATATAAATTAGGCACGATGACACCAATGCTAATTTCGTCAATAGAAAAACTACTAATAAAAAAAAGCACTTTGCCATATGATCCTACAACCGACATAAATCTCGCTAAGGTACGTTGTAACAAG
The DNA here is from genome assembly GCF_002127325.2 of Helianthus annuus. Taxonomy (NCBI): domain Eukaryota; kingdom Viridiplantae; phylum Streptophyta; class Magnoliopsida; order Asterales; family Asteraceae; genus Helianthus; species Helianthus annuus. The sequence continues at coordinate 147,114,165 of NC_035443.2, forward strand.
ATTTCGCAATTATCGGTGCATAGTATAATCAGAGTCATAATTATTACCACTACAAAAGGAGTCATATACCTTTGCCAATTCCCTATTTTATTTTATTCAACATTTCCTGGTAATGTCACTTAATAAACATTCCAGATAAAGTTTTTATATTTCTTTTCGTTGAAATTCTGACTTCTGCATATAATAAATTGACTTTCGCATTTCTACTTCCTCTAATAGTCATCATATCATGAGGATTTCTTTCATAATAGCGAATATTGATCTATTTCATTTCTTGGTAAATCCACACGTTACACATGCTCTGTTTGTTGCGCATATGATTCGCTTGCTTTATGAAGACCACTGGAGGGCTTCATTCCGATTTATCAAAACTCAAAATATCATTTCGCTTTTTGCACTATGAATCACATTATTGTAAAACAGTGACTCTTTGATATCGAGTTAATGAATTTTGTTAAACCATTGAAGTAAAGAATTTATATTTTATATATATAAAAAATTATATTGAGATATACTCTTATTTAAGTTTGAGTAAATTACAACCGGTGTCCTTTACGTTTGTATCAAATTACAATTAATGTCCTTTAACTAAAGAAATTACAGGCTCTGTCCTTTACGTTGTCAGTTTTTAGCATGTTAAGTCCTTTAGCACTAACCTAGTTAAGTTTTTTTATTAAGTCTTACCATATGCCTCTCACATGAGAGCAACATGGTTTTTTCATCTCAATTTAACATGAATTATATTTTTGTTTGGATTAATTGAAAATTTTAAATATTTTACTTTGATTTTATAATTTAAATTCCACACCATGCATTATATTTTTGTTTGGATTAACTAAAAAAAAGGAGCGATCGACTGAAAAATAAAGGGGATAAAAGAGATTTATTTATTTCGACTTTTTAATATAAAATTGAGATGAAAAGGCCATATGTGAGAGGCACATAGTAAGACTTAACTAAAAAAACTTAACGAGGTTAGGTCTAAAGGACATAACGTGTTAAAAACCGGTAACATAAAGGACACAATCTGTAATTTCTTTAGTTAAAGGACACCGGTTGTAATTTGATGTAAACGTAAAGGACACCGGTTGTAATTTACTCTTTAAGTTTATATTTAAGTTATCTATTATTAATAATTTTATTATTAGCAGAAGTGTTAGTATTATTTTTAGATACTAGAGTTATTATCAGGGGCATGTATTGAATAGCCTAGCCTTAGTTACGCATGGACTGGCCACCTATGCTTAAACAAGGCAACACTAACCAATATCCACCCATGATAATGACTAGTTAATATATATAAATAAAGTCATCATACTTATTAAGTAAATTTTAATTATATGTAAATATATAAACTTTAAAGAAAAGACATATTTTCGTACCAGAATTAGAAGGACGAATAAAATTATATAAATAATGGTGTATCACATGTTTTGTAGTAACTATGTACCATAACACTCTGGCAAGAAAATAACCATATAAGAATAATATAGTAGTTATCAACTACGTTGGGTTAGGAGAACATTGTAATATATAAAGAATAGTCCCGTTTTCACTTATTTACAACAATTGTAAATACATTCACAAAGTTATATGGTTTCAAAATGAAAATAAGTAATCACATAGAATCGACCCATTAAGTATTATATATTTACAAAATATTTTACAAATACTTTTGTACAATAAATATTTTTACACCTTTATTTACAACTTTCATTTAACGTTATAAATAATAGTGGTTCTTTTACAAAATCATAATACTAAAATATTTTGTAAATGTAATAACTTCACCGTGATATTTTGTAATCTATATTACATAGTAAGTATAAGTTATTTTACATAGTATAGTAAAAATACTAAAATAATATTTATTGAAAGTGGTAACCATTTACATATAGTAAAAATGTGAAACAAATAATATATATTACATTTGCTTTAGTAATATAATATAATGGTTGGTCATTCCAAAACAACTTGTTCTTATATTTCCATCTCTAGGACATAGTATGAAAAATATAGTCACTAATAATATACTATCACATTGTTTCATAATTAAAACAACTTGAAAACTCTAAACAATGATACACTAACTCTATTGTCTTTTGGTGTATCTTTGCAATTCACTTATCTCAGCACGTTGATTTTTCATACTTCAATATTTGACAAATCATTTTTATACTTTTATTTCATTTCATTTTTGAACCTGTTGATTCTAAGTCTTCATCAGTTGCCAATCAAAGTAAGCTTTCATTTGACAAAGAATTTTATTGATTCTAGAAAAAAAAAATCCTTCACATTCATTTTCTATTGATCATATATCTTTTTGGGCTTGAACCTAGTCACTTTGGAAATTATATCATTTCATCTCATTCGTTTATCATCGATTTCTTGAACTAATTCAGTTGAACCATTGAATCCTACTTATGGTATAACTCGTATTCACAAATTTTGATACTTTAAATTCTGTGTCATTTATCTTAAATATTGTTTTTATTGACTAAAATATGACATAAGTCTAAAAGAAATATCGTAACCCAAATCTCGAGGACGAGATTTAAAACAAGGTGGGGAGGATGTAACATTCCTATTTTTATATAAGAATAATAAGTTTGGTTAAATTTATTAACCACTAGTAACTAGTAACTAGTTTATTTTTAATATAAATATTCAACCCAAATAGCTTTAAACACTATTTTATATAGTTGGTTGAAATATTATACCAATTAATTGGCCTATGTATGAGTGACCTGTCTAATAAAAATAATAAAAGTATATAAAAGTTATATTATTAGACAGGTATATTACGGGTAAGTCGACTGTTAGAAATATGAAGTACCTAGACGAGCCTAGTGACCGTATAATAATTAAATTATAAAAATTCATTGTACTTGAACTTACTCTGTTTTTAATGAAACTTGGTTCAAAATGTAGATATAAATATTCTCATTCTAATGACATATTTATTATTTTCTAGAACGATATATTTTAGAAGTTATACACGCCAAATAAGTAAAGCAGTTAAATTAATTATAATATATATATAATAAAATAATGATTAATAACTTATATTTTTCATAAATATACGTTTACATTTTAAAATAAAATAATAAAATAAAGATAACAATTGAGATCTGTTTGAATTATATGTAGACATGTCAAGACAAGAAACAAAATATAATATAAAATCATAAACTAATAGTAACTAACCACAAATTCAAAATGAATGGATAACACCACTAGTGTCCCACCTAAAGTTAACAATATATACCTCTACGTGTCCTTATGTTCACTTCGCCTTCCATGCAAAGTTTTCGCCCTTATATATATATTGAGAAGTGATGCTTACAAATTTTGCTAGAAACTCTCTCTCTCTCGCTATCTTCTAGCTTTCATTTTATTTTATTTTTCACCTAAATAATAATAAGGCTCTGGCCCGTTTTAAGTGTTGTAACTCCCAATCACCGCTACCCTTCTTGATTGATCTGGAACCCATAACTTACCGTTTTATTTCCTTTTTGTGATTTACCCAAAACTATTATTTATTATTCTATTTTGTAAACAACTCTCATCAAAAGTCATACCTATTATTTTATTTACTCAATAGGAAACCCTAGTTGAGACACCCAAGTAATCCTGCACAACTCCTAAAAATTTTCATAACAATTGGAATCAGGATCAGGGCCTCTAAAACTAATGGGGGTAAACCCTAGCTGATAATTATCTTCATAATTCGCTGTAAAATGTGAATTTAGTCGTACAATCAACTCAGCCAAGCTACCCCTAAACGTGTCCACCCTAGGCTAGAAAATAGACCCGTCGCGCCACGCGACGGGTGCACATGTTCCTGTCGCGACACGCGAGGGGGTCGATTTTCCAGCTATAAATAGTAGGCTTTGGGACTTGAATTCTGGAGTTGAAACGATGCTCAAATTCCAAATATATGTCGAGTTATAGTCCGAATACTTCACAACACACACAATTCTCGAAGTGCTACTACGATACAGGGTAATAACTCGATCGCTATTACGATTTAATGTCCGATCGATTGGAACTATCCAATGAATGTTTAAGTGCTGCTCAAATTGGGTTTATACTTTGTCATTCGTCGTGATTCCGACAGGATGTTTGAATATCGCCCGAACTCGTGCTATACTTTGTCATTCGTTGCGAATCCGCTGGATGTTTAAGTATCGCACTTTGTCATTCGTTGTGAGGGTTTAATCTCGTGAGTTATCGTAAATGCTGTATTAAGTTATTTACCTAGTTTCGGGTGCATCACTGCTTAAATTAGGTTATCAATCCTACCAGTAGGATAAACTTTACCCATACACTTACAATCAAAGTAGATGCTAATTCTCAGAAGAAATTGATTCAGGAAGCTTGTTAATTCAATACTGCATGCTTATAATGTGAGTCATTATCTTTTTATCAACTGTTCTACAAAACTCCAAATTATTTTCAAAGTTATAATTACAGGGATTAAGTCTATGTAATCACCAAGTTACAGCCGGTATGTGGGGTTTTGTATACATTACTTATTTCCCGTCACCATTGGACAACGAGTTAGCCAAGGGGTGATCTGACCACAGTCACAGACACCATTTGGACAACGAGATAGCCAATGGGTAGTCGAGTGACAAATACTGTGGGTAGTTGGTTGATATCAGAAACATTGTAATCACCCTTAATACTGTAAATTATAACGAAGGTGTCGTTTTTAGTAAAAATGAATGATTCACTCAGTATTTTCCGCTAACAAAACCTTTTTAAAACACGTTTCAGGTAATTACAGTAGATTGGAGTAAAAGATGGATACGGCACTGAAAGGCATCAAGAAGTGGCTTATTTTATTAATTAAATCAAATTAAGAAATATTATGTAATTAAATTTATCTTTATGAAAGCTACCATTATAAAACATGGGTTTATCCCATCTATTTAATAAATAAAATCCGGTGTTTTCTAAACTCTGATATTTTTCCTAACTCACGGTCCTGATGAAATTTCCGCTGCAATGTTTTTCAAAATAATCACTGGTACCACTTGACTGGTCACGGCTTCCGATTCTGGCCAGGATGGGGTCGGGGGTCGTGACACATTTTGGCGCTAATTTGCCTGGTTTTTCCGCGTTGGAGGCTTCATTGTCGCGTAAGACAAAGTCACCAGGAACAAATGTGCACACGCGGACGCGCGCGTTGTAGTGTTTTTCGAGTTTGGATTTGTACCTTGCTTCTGCGGCGGCGGCATTCTCGCGCCTTTCTTCGAGAAGGTCCAAATCCATTCTTCGTTCTTGCTCATTGTTTTGTTTTTCTAAGGCGAGCATGCGCGGTGATGGGAGGCCAATTTCAGCTGGAATTACCGCTTTAGAGCCGTAGACAAGACTGAATGGGGTTTCTCCCGTGCTAGTTTTTGGCATGGTACGATGGGCCCATAAGATGCTGGGGAGTTCATCAACCCATCCTCTGCGCGCTGTCCCAAGTCGCGCTTTGATGCCGTCAACTATTTGCTTGTTAATACTCTCGACTTGGCCATTTGCTTGTGGGTGTGCCACGGAGGCAAAGTTGTGCTCGATTCTCATTTCTTTGAACCATTTCTGAAGGTCCTCTAAGGCAAAATTGGTGCCGTTGTCGGAGATGATGCGCAATGGTAATCCGAATCTGCAAATAATATGTTCCCATATAAATTTGCGAATTACAATTGCTGTTGTGGAGGCTAGTGCCTTGGCTTCAACCCATTTTGTGAAATAGTCGACTGCTACAATGATGAATTTTACTGCGCCTGGTGCGTCAGGAAATGGGCCGACGAGATCGAGGCCCCATTGTTGGAAAGGCCAGGCGGAAGTGACCGGTACGAGTGGATTTTTTGGTCGGAGTGTTTTTGGTGCGTGGCGTTGACAAGCTGTGCATCTCCGTAATAATTCTACTGCGTCCACGTGCATTCCCGGCCAGTAGTATCCCGCGCTCGTTATTTTTGCCACAACCATGCGCGGCCCTGGGTGTATTCCACCTAAACCTTCGTGGATTTCTCGGACCAAGTATTGCGCATCTGTTTTGTCAACACAACGTAGTAATGGTCCCATAAATGACTTCCGGTACAGAACGCCATCCGCCATTTCATAGTTTATTGCCTTGTGTTGGAGTTTTCGAGCTTCTGCCTTTCCTTCCGGGCGTTTCCCATGTTGTAGGTATGAGATGATCGAAGACATCCAGGATGGGTTCCCGATTTCTATAACCTTCACTTGTTTGAGATGAATAGAAGGATTGGATAATACCTCGATGTGCACTTCTTTTGCTAAGTGCTTGAAGCTGGTGGCTGCCAATTTGCTTAGTGCATCTGCGTGCTTGTTTTCGCTTCTGTTTATATGGTTAACCTTGAACGTCTGGAATTGGCTGATTAACATCCGCGCTTGTTCAAGGTATAACGCCATGGCTTCTCCTTTTGCATCATAATGCCCATTAACCTGTTCAGCCACTAGTTTTGAATCAACGTTAGCTTCAAGGTTTCTCGCCCCCATTTTAAGCGCTAAGCAGAGACCTGCCAAGAACGCTTCATATTCTACTTCGTTGTTCGTGCTTCGGAAATCCAGGCGTATGGCATAGGTAAGTTCGTGATCATCGGGACTGACTAATCGAAGACCTGCGCCTGCTCCGTCATCATTGGAAGCTCCATCTGTGTGCAGAGTCCCGACTCTATCGTTGAAAACAGGAACAGGGTTCTGGATTGCCTCGCACTCTTGAACTTTGTCGATGGGAACTTCTGTGGCAAAGTCCGCTAGAACTTGCCCTTTAATTGTTGGTCTTGGTCTGTACAGGATATTGTATCCTCGTAGCTCGATAGCCCATTTAGCCAATCTTCCCGCTACGTCAGGTTTGGATAAGATTTGACCTAAATGGTAATTGGTGAGAACTGTGATGACGTGTCCTGAGAAATATCGACGTAAGCGCCGCGATGCATGTACTAGTGCTAGAACCAGCTTTTCTATCATTGGGTAGCGGGTTTCTGGTCCGGTGAGCATCTTGCTTATATAGTAAATTGGAGTCTAAACGTTTTGTCTCTCCACCATTAATACTGCACCAACCGCTACTTCCGCAGCAGATAAGTATAAGATCAGTGGTTCTTTTTCTCGTGGCGCTGTTAATGTCGGCAAATGAATTAGACATTCCTTCATTTGCTTGAAGGCTGCTTCTGCTTCGGGTGTCCATTGGAAGTGGGTTTTCTTGGCGCAGTTTCGTAGTGTACTGATGAATGGATAGGATTTTGCCGCATGATTTGCCAAGAATCTGTTCAAGGCTGCTAAGCGTCCGGTGAGTCTTTGCATTTCTTTTATTGTTGCAGGTGATGGCATTAGCTGTATAGCCTGCACTTTTTCTGGATTTACTTTAAACCCATCTCGTGTTACTATGAAACCTAGAAATTTCCCCTCTTCCATCCCTAAGGAACATTTCGTTGGGTTGAGCTTTAAGTTTACACTGCGCAATGAGTCGAATGTGCGTTGAATGTTTGCCAACATTGTTTCTTCCTCATGACTCATGATGACGAGGTCATCCATGTATACCTCGACTGTTTTACCAATGCCTCCTCTGAAGATTATGTCCATTAATCGTTGGTACGTTGCGCCTGCGTTGCGCAAGCCGAAGGGCATTTTTGTGTAACAGAAGATGCCCTTGTCTGTGCGAAATGCAGTCTTGTCCTCGTCTTCTTCTTTCATCTGGACCTGATAATAACCTTTGTAACAGTCAAGGAAGCACTTCCATCTAAATGATGCTAGAGAGTCGACTTTTTTGTCTATCTCAGGAAGCGCATAACAATCTTTTGGGCATGCTTTATTCAGGTCTTTGAAGTCGACGCACATTCTCCATCCGCCACTATGTTTTTGTACCATTACTGGGTTGGAAACCCATGTATGGTATTGAACTTCGCGTAAGATTCCGGCATTAAGTAGTTCTGTTACTTGCTCGTCCATGGCTTTTGCTTTCTCTTTGCTAAAGCTGCGCCTCCCCTGTGCAATAGGTTCCACTGAGGGTTGAATGTTTAGACAATGTTGTGCTACGTCGCGCGGAACTCCAGTCATGTCTGCTGGGCACTAGGCGAATATGTCTTTGTTGTTGGACAGCAATTCTTTTAATTGTATTCGTGTTGCTGGTGAAATGGCGTGCCCTAGCAGGATGGTCTGTTCTGGATAATCGTTGTTTAGAACCCATTTCTCCGGCTCGTTTGATGTTGAGGGTTTGGCCACTTTTGCTGGTGGTTCGTCATCTACGTACATGACTTCCTTTCTTGAGTATATGATTGCTACTCCGGTTTCTGTTGGAAATCCGCATGCAGCATGCGGAATAGAAGTGATCATGCTGAATTCTCTTTGTGACCTTCTTCCGAGCAGGACATCATGGCGTGATGTTGACGGCATGACCATGAAATTCACTGTGACTGTTCGCGAATGCTCGCCATCAGATAAAGTCACAGGAAAAGCTATTTGCCCTAATGGGAATACAGCTTCATTACAAAATCCGGTGAGAGGGAAATCCACCGGTTCTAGACGTGCTTTGTCTTCTGGATCAAGCTGTTTGAAGCATTGCTCATATATGATGTCCATCGAGCTTCCCGGATCTATAAACATATAGCCCGTCCGGTAATGGCCGAAGATGCCAGTAATAATTACTGGTCGTTCTTCCTGAGGGCCTCCAGGAACAACAGGAAATACGACTTGCTGTTCCCTCCACTGTTGATCATGGTGTCGTTTGTTTGTCCTCCGTGAAGGGCCTCCTTGCACCATGTATGTTTGTTTTGGTTCGTCTATCTGGCCATTGATTCCCTCTGATTTTGGGGTTATCCTGGTATAACTGTTAGATTGGATGTCCCACTGATAAGGTATATGTGGGTCGAATACTACAGTATCAAGCGTTTCACTGGTTTCTCGCAGAGTACCAGATCTGGTGTTTTGGGACTAAGATCTGTAAATTTGTGAGGAAATTTGGTTTAAAGCAATCTGGCATCTGTCGAACCAGTATTCTGGGGTTCTCTCTATGAGCTGATCTGAGGAACTCTTTTGACTTTCACTTTTGTTAATCCCCATGATTCCGTCGATCTGGTTATTCTGGGTTGTAGAACCCTTGAATTCAGGTCGAGGATCTGATGGGTGAGATGATGAATTTTCTGTCATGAAAAACAGAGAATGAAGGACACTGAATCGAAACGAGATAAAACTGGTAGAACAGAAAAAATCGGTGGGCGCCAATGAAGAAACACTAGATAAACGACCGGGATCGAAATATCTAGGGGTTTAGATCTGCATAAAGGGGTTTGTTCTCTCTCGCTCGATTCGGGGTTACTGATCTTCTTCTCCGATAACTCTGCAAAACAGAGCACCGTTAGCCTCGTCAAGGGGAGAAGGGGGTTCTCTCCTTGACCCGACTCCGGCGTGAGAATAAGTATGTGTTTATGAAGAAGAAGAAGTATTGAAGAAGTGTGTGTAACTTGAATTTCATACCTGAATTGTCCTCTTATTTATAGCCGAGAGTTTTGGGCGGGAAAACCCGTTTGGTGAAATGTTGACGGAAGATGCTAACCCCGTAAGCGGTTACATTTTCCTCCGTTAAGTTTCTTAATCCGACGTGAGTGCACACGGATCGTGGTTTAGATCTATGGCTAGGGATTTGCCACGTGGAAAGTGATCCAGTGGAGGTTTCTCTCCAATTACATGCTATCGTCGTGATTTTTAGAGACGCCTAAGGTGCCGACACGTGTCCAGACGGTTGTAACCGTCTAGTGGTGCACGATTGGGTCTTTCTAGAAGATTACTGCTGTAATCTGGTGTGACTCCTTATTGTGTGGAGTCAGCTGAATGAATAAATCCCAAGTCTGGGTATTATCCAGCAGGAGATGTTTATCTCAGGAATTTCATCCTTTGTTTATGGAAGAGAGCGCAAGGATTTATGATTTCCTTTTGGCGCGCGAGTGTTGTCTGCTATCTGTCTTCTTAAGCCTTCTTTGTAGGACCAGTGTGCGGTCGCGCAAGGTCAAAAAGGGTTGAGAGACAAGGTTGTGGTATGGTCCTAGGTACTTGTTACAAAGTTTTTAGGATCTTACCCCTTCAGTGGTGGTGGTGGTGGGTTGTGGCGAAGGTTGTGGGTTGTGGTGTTGTTGATGAATGGTGGAAGGGGGGATGGAATGGAAAAAAAACATGGGGGGGTGGAAGGAATGATTTTGAGGGAATGGAATGCCTTTTGGAATGGGTGATTCCATTCCATTGACCAACCAAACACTCTTTTCTTCATTCCCTCATAATCACTCATTCCATTCAACCTCTCATTCCTGCATACCAAACACTACCTTACAATATTTCATCTTACCTCTTATAACAGCGTGTCTAACTTTGCATGTTTAATTTAGTATTGTAATTATATATATCTATGGAACCCACTAAGTCTAACCACCATCCAAGTCAATATCCACCGTTGGATCATGCTGAGATTAAATCTCAGCCGTTTAAACTAGCAAAAATAACCGCATTTGTGACGGTTCCTGGAGGTTATGGCCGGTTTTTTTGCAGTCGGTAGTTACCTCCACATTTTGTTGCCCATGATCTCCTACAAACCTGGGTAGTGGTGTTAATCGGTTGAGGATTCTTTCTACAAGCAGCAGTTGTGAGAGAAGTTTGCAGCCAGTTATTTACTTTTAACACTCTCTCTCGTACGCTCTAGCACTTTGGGGTGGTTATATTTGCGTTGTTCTAGGCCTCATCTCCTGTATAAAATCAAGATCCCACCTTTTGCTGCCACAAATCTAAATCGCAACCCCTACATACAACAGTATCTCTAAAAAGTTGAATTGCTGCTGCCAGAATTTGATTTTGGTCATCATTGTTAGTCGGAGCTTGAAGATTCGGTCCTATCGTATCCCGTTTTTGCTAATAGTGTATACATATATGACCATGATCACCTCAATTTCGTGAATAGTTGAAGAAAACGATTTGCTATGTAAGAAGAATCAACAAGCAACTCCACGACATCAAATCACAATGGCTTAATTTCTGAATTTCTATGTTCGCTAATGGAGATCATTGATTGTGGTTAGGTATTTAATCTCAAAATTTAGCTCTATCAAGTACTGCTGGTCTGTTTGTTCTAATTTTTATTCAAGATCCACAAAATTATGAAAAGATACGTTTATCTGTTAATTTTTGTATTTGATGTTGTCTTCTAGGTGTTTGATAAAATGCTAGATATGTTCAAGCGGAGCAATTGTTAATTATCTTTATTTAATGATTCTTATATGTTTTCCAATTGGCATTTTTCCACTAATAACATGTACACTTGCAGACAATTTGTGCATATGTAGAATGCATCAGCAACAGAGTATATCTTTCTAATGTTGTCTCGCCTGGCTATTAAGGTAACCACCATATCCATTATTCATGACACGAGTTTATATTTGTATTTGCTGGTAAATGTTGTAAATTAGACATGATTGGTTATGACAGAAAGGTCTATTTTTTAGTGTACGATAATTGGATATATGTTGTTTGATGTAATGCCTCACTGACCTGCTAACAAATGTCACTGAGTTTTAGTGTTCTATAGAAGAAAATATGTCAACGGATAATAATGCAGAGGTTTGGTTGTAAATGAAATAATAAATAATAATTATATATTATGGTTTTTGTTTGTCATGATGTTTGTTTGAGGCATTGTTGTTGATAATGAGATATATATATTTTGACATTTGAAGGTTTTGGACATTTTGGTACTTAATTAGGGGCGGATTCATAGCCATGTCAGGGGTGGCACCAACCCCTCACTTTAAGCTTATAAGAGTAAAAATTAAAAAGCCAGTTATTTTTTAAGAAAGGTTATGCCATTTTCCTATTTCTCAGCATCCTCCCCTTGTTTATTTTCTTGATGTTCATTCTTATTTTAGAGAATTATGAAAGCGGCTAATGGGGTTGTAGCAATGGAAGCTTTGTAGAAGACAGATAAAATGAAAGACAAATTGATGAAGAAAAGCTGGGAAAAGAGAAATATCTTTTCAGGATACTACAAAAACGTTCATATTAATCCTTAATCCTGTTGGTAGAATTACAAGTAAAACCTTGTACTCTTCTTTGAATTTTAAATATTTAGTTATTGAATTATTCAGTTAAAATATAGGTGTTTTTTTTCTTTCAAATTTTTTGTTTAGTTTCTTTTTCTTTTTTTTTTCCTGTTTAATTATGGTAGAGACTATAGAGGTGCTTTTTTTTTTTACAAGTATGGTTTTTCTCGTAACTAGAAAAAAATGTCAGATCATTACGTAAATAAATGTAAATAAATATGAATTGTTTACACCCAAACCTTTTTAATGGGACTTATATCCGGCCCAACTTCTGCACCCTCTCAAACAAACTACTGGATCCGCTACTGTATTAATGATCTCCATAAGTTGGATGTATTTTGCTCTTCCCTTAATTCAGTGTTGTAAGTTTATTTTGGGGAAACATCTTTGTTATGTTTGATTAATAATCTAACTAAATAAAATGTTAAAGTACCCGTCCACCGGACGGGTATTAAACTAGTTATCTTTGATGCGCACGTATATAGCGATATGTCTCACACTACAAGGGTGCTTCTAACCTCTTGAGTTTGATTCGCTTTCTTTCGTTTTCTTTTTTTTTTTGGGAACAACAATTCATAGGTTTTCTAGGATAAATGCATTATGCCTACACTCTACAGGATTTGAACTCTCAACCTTTTAGTTGTGGAGGACACCGCTTACTCTGCAGGATTTGAACTCTCAACCTTTTAGTTGTGGAGTACACCGCTTACGACCATTATGTCCCCTTGACAACATTTGGCTTGTTATATGTAACGTACTTTGATACACCTGTATAAAATAGTGTGCCAAATCAATTACAAGTGCCCAACTATGTATGTACGTTTGATGCACACATTGTAAGTCGTTTTATCAGTTGTTAATTTGTTTGACTTTTAGCTTTGGCACTTGAAAGAAAACCAAATAAGCTATATAAAAACCCAACTATTCAAATGATATAATAACTCTTGCTACATTTCTCGAACCTAATATGCTAACAGAGATAACATAATAGTTCTTGTATTTCTTTTTACTATGATGGTAAAAAAATATTAAAAAAATAACTTCACAACCAAATAATATGCTAACAGAGATAACATAATAACTCTTGAATTTCTTTTAACTATGATGGTAAAAAAATATTAAAAAAGAACTTCACAACCAAAAAATCATCCTGGATTAGAAACCCACCAAGATATAAAATACGATCAAAGAAGATGGGTAAAAAAATTAAAAAATCACTGTGTCCATGTAATGATAAGGAAAGTTGTAATTGCCTTCAAAAGAAGTGTTTTGCTAGAATTTGAATGGAGCACACAACTATGATAAATACACAGCCATATGTTAAAATAAGAACCATTGTATAATTAAATTAAAAGAAACAATTTTTGACCAGGGATGAGAAATTTCGTATCGAATACTAACACCGTATTATATCAGTACTGACCAAACATATACAATACGGTGTTTAGACTTGAGTTTAGCTCAATTTCGGTATGAGTACCATGTGGTACAGTACCGGTTCAGGACTTTTTGACAGTACCATACCACACCGGTACCGATCGAATGTATACAGTATGGTATTCAACTTTGGTTTTAGCTAAATTTCTGTATCAAGACTAATACGATACAGGTACCGAATGTCTGGTATCGATCTCATTCCTGATTTGACCCTTAATCCCCATCTATAATGTCTTTTCACTCCATGAGTTACTACCATCTCCTTTTCACATGATGAAAGGTTCATTTGATTCCTAATTTTTTGTATGGTTTCCATTTATTCTCACCACTATTGTGTGTGTATTTGCATAAGGCTTCACAATGTAAAATCCAGACATATTAAAAGCAATCAAGTTGACCATGAAATGTGCAACATCAAGCATCTAAAAAGCAAAGATAAAGCATCTGGTGAAGATCAACAGACATGACCAGAATAAAAAAAACTATGGTTTGAGTTGAAACAAGCCAAATTTCAATCTTTCTTCAGATTCAATCTTGAAACCATATGCTCCACCTTCTGCATAATTGAAACAAAAAATTATAATTGGGTTTAGAAAGAAAGATGTACCATGGAGACCTGATTTACAAGTTAAAACAATTATATGATAACACATTGTCTGTCCTAATTTGTCATCATCATGTATTCATGGATGTGTTGGTGATTGCAAGTATATCATAATGTAAGAGGGGTTGGCTTATGTTAGAAAGGGCTATTTCATCCCATATACAAGACAACCGGCTCAATTGCGGGTGTAATATAATGAAAACGGGTCAAACAGGTATAATAGAAAAAAATAGCAATAAAGAACACGGGTCAAATGGTACAAAAGTCCCTAAAACGTTACAACATTCAAAACCTTTTATTTATATCATATTTAGACTATTATTGCAATGAGTGTGGCTAACCCGCTAAACCCATTTTGACACATTGCCCAACCTAATCGTTTCGTCAACCCGGATTTATATAGATGATTGCCTATCCTTGATAACCAAAAAAACAAGCAAAATTGACCATGGTTATGCATACCATAGTTATTTTGAATGACATGATTGCCTATACTAGTCATAAATATCTAAAAACCAAATCATAACAAAAACATATAATTTTGGTAAACCAAGATCATGTTTGCCCATATTTTATAATGTTTACTTATAAAGATATAAGCAAAAAGGGAGAAGTTAGGAGATTAGCAAAAAAGGGACATGTTAAGCAAATTGTTGCATTTTTTTTTGAAAGCCGAATTATAAATGATAAAAAAATACTAGATGTGGCTATGTTGACCCATTTACTTATTAATGGGCGATTTGGGTTATATTTGTTTCTAACAGGTCAAATTGGTGAATTTTGATAGTTACTTGAAAAGGAAATGGGTTACTCAAAAGTCCCAACAATGTTTTTTTGATGCATAAAACCTCATAAATTATAAGTGACATTTACGTCCCTGTGGTTTGTCCATTTTTGCCATTTCAGGCCAAATTTCAAAATTGTACCAGTTTCCTCACTGACATTCTCGAACGTGCCATTTAAGTCCAAAAAACTAACCCAGTTAAAAAACACTCATAACTCAGTTATCCCATGGACGTAACAATTTTGAAATTTGGCTTGGAATGGCAAAAGTGGACAAACCACAGGGACGTAAACGGCACTTAACTCGTTTTTCAAAGAAACAGAAAGTACTGATATAATACGATTTTTGTACTCATGTAACATATTATTTAATAGAGTTCATAAAAGTTGGACAAAAAAGTATTTCAGGTCAACCCAACCCCGCCCACCCGTTTTGCCCATTTCAAGAAAGTAAGAAATATTGAACCTGAGGTAATGCAGAACAAGTATATAGTACTTGGCTACAGTTGACACCAAAAAATGCTTTCAATCCATTATGTTATGGTCCTATCACCTATGCCACTATTTCTACCCATTTAGTTACGGATAAGTCGAACTTTGCCCTGTTTTTATAAAAAAAGAATTGCCAAACGGGTCAGGTAGGCTAGAAGTCGCCAAGAGTTTAACCTCAACATTATACGCGGAGATCTAGATTATTATCGCAACGATTTAGTTTTATATCACTATTAACGCGGCCATCATGTATAGAAACATTCAAAAAAAGATTTTAAAAAGTATTTGCTGGTTGGGCTGGACCGTACTAAATTATAACCTGTTATCAACCAACTCATCTTGCCACCCCTAATGATAGGTAATCAAACAACGTATAATATCAAGAATAATCTGGTGACGTTAGCAAGACGACTTACATGTTCAGTGTGCGGCAAATACTTCCCGTCAAACGTCACCACCACACGATCCTTCCCGTCCATACCTTTCACTTTGTCGACAGAGCAGAAGAAGTCTATAGCTGACATTCTAAAGAACAAACATAAAAGGGAAAGAAATTCAACAGGTGTTCAACTAAATCTTCATTTATGTAGTTTGAAATAGATTATTAGAAGAGTATTTACATTCCATCACCAAATTCTTCATTGATGATCTCCTTAATGCTTTCACCAAAGTGCATAACAGCTTCATTCAACCTTCATAATTTCAATATCAAACATTGTCAGTCAATGATTTAAATAAAGTGTTCGATAACGGAATTAGTATCAATTTATATAAAAAACAATCAATTATTAATACGAAGTCAGTTTACGGCTAATAAGCCTATTGGTGATTTTAGTGTCATCAAGTCATTTTGGTTAATCACTTAATCCGGATTTACTTGAGACCGAAGGCAAATAAGAAAATGTATTTATACGAATTAGGGGTGTAGAGTACAAGCTCGTTCATGGCTTCTTATGGGAGGGGGCAGCACCCCTGGTGGGGGTCTTGCAGTCAGCACGTGGCGAGTGCAAAAACTTTTTGTTACCTTATTAAAATACTACTGGAAGTTTCTTCGGATTTGCGTGATTGATTAAAAATTGCAAGGAAACTCATCATAGTAGTAACTGATCCTCGGTATTCGGTAACAATTTGGTCCATCAGTGGCAAAAGGTCATCAGTAGCTAGTAACTGACCTTGAGTAGTAACTTGTAGGGCTATCCAAAAAGCTCGTGGCTCGGGGCTCGCTCAAAACTCGTCGGATTTAGCTCGGAGAAAGCTCACTCGATATGGCTAGGTTTGAAACTGAGCTGCCAGCTCGGCTTGGTTAGAAAGTGAGTCTAGCTCGGCTTGGCTTGGCTCGGCTCGTAACAAGCCAGATTAGCTCGGTTTGGCTCGCTTACTAGCTCAGGTTGGCTTAGCTAAGATTATTTTACTTTTAATATATTTATTTTTATATACATTATAATATCTCACAAAAAATTGATTACTATTTACATGTATTTTTTTTTGAACGGCCAACAAACTAAATCCCGAGCACTCTCGGGGCACCCACTGGACAAACGGAGTACTCCGAGAGTAACCCGAGTCCACCACCAATTCCGGGGAAAACCCGGTAACCCACCCGCCCGTAGGCACGGCGTTGAAATTACTGGTAAAACCCGTTTGGCTCAAGGATCCAACCCAGGTTTCCCTGGGTCTCCTATCATTGCCCACCAGTGCCTCACTCTGCACCAAGTGGGAGTCGAACCTGCATCTCTCAAGAGAAATGCAAGCCCTCCACCACTTGATCTAGAGATCATTGGCTATTTCAATGTTGATTTACATGTATTTAAGAGTTTAATTTGAGATCTATAGCATATTTCAATGTTGATTACTATGCTAATGAACTTATATTGCATTTTGATAAAATTTAAAACTTGTTTTTAGGGTAAAGTTATTCTACAAAGGCTTCTAATTGTAAGAAGGATTTATAGAGTGACAAGTGTCCAATAACGTAAAATCAAACCCACTACATCACCACCCAAAACCTAAACACCCACCCCCACCACCCAAAAACCTAAACCCCCCCCCCCCCACACCACCCGAAAACCTACCCCCCCCCACCCCTGGGCGCAAAAAAAAAAATTATACCTCACCAAAAAACACCCCAAAAAACCTACCCAAAAAAAAAAAAAAAAAAAAAACCTAAAAAAAACTAAACATCCACCCCCACCCAAAAACCTAAACCCCCACCCCCTCGGCAAAAAAAAAAATTGGGGTGGGTGATGGGGGGGGTTAGGTTTTTGGTGGTGGTGGATGTTTAATTTTTTTTTTTTTTTGTATTGGGTTTTTTTAGGTTATTGGACACTTGTCACTTTATAAATCCTTCTTACACTTCTTACAATTAGAATCCTTTGTATTTGATCCTAATCCCTTATTTTGGATATGTTCTTTTGAACTATTGAAAAATATTTTAGATTTCTGAATTTTGAGAGCTATGTATTATTTTTTCTTTTCAAAATCGAGCCAAACCAAGCCGAGCCCAAGCTTAAATTTACAGTTGGGTTTCAATCTAATTATACTAATAAACTACAATTGTTCAATCTAAAAGCAATCTTCACGCTATCCAGGTCTATACAAATCTCTATAAAATTTACACAAACTACCATCAATAAACTGGTCAACAAACGAATTATGGTTGAATAATATAACCTGTAGACAGTAGGGTCTTGAACAATGGACGGATCATACGATCTAAGTGGAGGCTCCATCATCTGGTGGATATGCGTATCGGTCAAGCCGGGCAGTGCTGCCCGGAGTTTCGGGGCAGTATCCGGCTTCAGTTGCGCTTGACGCCTCAACAGCTGCGCAACGTACACGTTCGTCAACCCGGTCTCCGCCGCTATTTCACCGAAAGTTTTGCCGGAATTTCGCTTCACCGCCATTAATGAACTCACCACGTAAGCTTTTGTCGGTGTTTCAAGCTCCATTTTTACCGATGCGAACGATTATCAAGTGATTTATGGCAGTGATTGCAGGCCTGATGATACCAGTGGTGGGTGGGCTTCTAGAAATTGTGATAACGGTGGCAAATTCAGATACGTATTGATATAGTTTTGCAGGTGGCGAAACGACACCGTATTCAAAAGATATTTATTTTGTTTTGTTTTATTTGTGAAAGGGACATCTATATATATACTATATAATAAAAGAAACTACTTTTAGGACACTTGTCGTCATATTAGGCCATCTCTTATAGATAATTATTATTTTAGTTTAATATCTTCTAATTAATTATAGATAACTCTCCTATTAAATATTATTTAGTTTAATAATAAATAAATAAATAAATAAATTAGCTTGATAAATATAAATTGTGACTACCAAACGATCTTTGTGATCAACAACACATCAAGTATTAAATATTCTCTTCTTCATCCACATACGTTTTAAAGATTTAATTTGTTTTAGAGTTAATTACATAGTTAGTCCCTGTGGTTTGCACAAAGTAACATACTTAGTTACTAATAGTTTAAAATTATATTGTAGGGTATTAACTTTTCATTTTGTGACGTTTGAAGGTATTAACATTATTTGTAGGTTTAAAATCACATTTTATTAGTACCTAAGTATGTTATTTTGTGCAAACCACAAGGACTAACTATGTTAATACCCTAGAAGTTAATACCTCCAAACGTTACAAAATGAAAAGTTAATACCCTAAAAGGTGATATTAAACTATTAGTATCTATGTATGTTATTTTGTGCAAACCATAGAGACTAACTATGTAATTAACTATTTGTTTTATTATTTGGTATATAAAATTACATTTATTCAACCCATATAATAAATGAGGTTTTTTAAATATGTATTATTTTATTAGTTGGTAAACAATATTACATTTATTCAACCCGTGTAATACACGTGGGTTTAAAGATATAACTTTTTTATTTGGTATATATAATTACATTTATTCAACCCGTATAATATGGTTCTTATAGATATAACTTTTTATTATTTAATATATAAAATTATATTTATTCAACCCGTACAATAAAGAAGGTTTTTAAAGATATATTGCTGTATTATTTAGTATATAAAATTTATTTATTTAACCCGTGTAATACACGGGGTTATAATCTAGTTATTCCATATATAAATAACCAAACTTTTTGTGCATATCCACTTGTAACATGTGCTTTAAGAGTTTTTCAAAAAAAAACTTTATTTTTTAACTTTAACCCAAAGGTTTTAACCTTTTGCAATTTTAACACTATATAATTTGTTTTTTAACTTTAACCCAAACTTTTCATTACTTTTAACCCAAAGGTTTTTACCTTTCGTAATTTTAACCCTACATAATTTGTTTTTTTAACTTTAACCCAAAACTTTTCATTATTTGCAATTTAACTTCACAACTTTTGTCACTTATACTTTTCATCTTTGGCAAATTTTCGTTTTATGTATAGTTCTTAATTTTTCGAGTTAATACGACGCAACGTACAAGTGTGGTTCAACTTTTTTATGTTTTGTTTCAAATTTTGCAAATTAATACGACACAACGTACATGTGTGGTTCAAAGTTTTTTACCTCTATTTTTTCATGTTTAACAGGTTTGTCGCAACACGTAGACCCTAGGTCGAGTCAGTGTTGGTGGTCGATAACGATTGTGTGACATTAGTACTATTTGACACCGTTTTACGTCCGTCGCAACGCGGCGTATGCTTTGGGGGTTTTCCAAAGAAAAAGTCGTTATGCATATGGTTGTCGTAACCTTGGCTTTGGGGTTTAAAAAAATGATTTTTTTACTTTTCACCCAAAAGTATTTCATAAATTACTTTTAACCCAAAACTATTTGTTTTTTTACTTTTAACCCAAAACTTTTTATCTTTTGCAATCTATCCTCACAACTTTTTTTACATTCAACTTTGGTCCTTTACAGTTTTCATTTTCCGCAAATTTTTCGCTTTATGCTTGGTTCTAAATTTTGTGACTTAACACATCGCAACGTGCGTCTTTGGTTTAACTTTTTTACGTTTCGTTCTAAATTTTGCGAGTTAACATGACGCAACGTGCGTGTGTGGGTGGACGTTTTTACGTCGTCTATTTTTCCCCGTTTGACAGGTTTAACATAACGTGTGGATCCTAGATCGACTTAGTTATAACTAAAGAATCCCCGCCGCATTGCGGCGGGTCTCAATTCTAGTATTATGTAATTAAATAAATAATCCGGATGGAAAGAATAATATTTGTTTTGGTACAAATTAATAAGAACAAATAGTGGGTTTTCCCGAGATATGAAAAAGAATAAATATTTATTTCGATATATCCCGTGATATGAAAAAAGAAGAGTTAATAGCCAAAATGGTCTCTGAGGTTTGCTCACTTTAGTCCAAAATCTAAAATTTTTAAATGTGGGTCCCTGAGGTTTGCATTTTGTTGTCATTTTAGTCTAAATTTCATAAACCCCCCTTTTTTCACTGTTGCAACCAGCCTATTTTGTCCTTTTGTGCAGGGGTATTTTGGTCATTTTTATGAGATATTCACTCAGACAACGAAAAAATTATCATCGCTTCTGATCGTTGCTGTTGTACCTCATATCAAGTCAAAACCCTCTGATCGTTGTTGTTGTATCATCATCGCCTCCGGCGAGGTTTAGAGAGAGAAAGAGAGGGTAAAAGCTATAGAGAGAGAGAGTCAGATGTGTTTAGAGAGAGAGAGAGGGGAGGTGCAGAGAGTTGTTGTATCATCATCGCCTCCGGCGAGGTTTAGAGAGAGAAAGAGAGGGGGATATAGAGAGAGAGACGAGAGAGAGTTGATCTGGGTTCTTGATCTGCTTTGAGAGAGATGATCTGGGTTCTTGATCTGGGTTTGTTATAATAACTCATAAAAATGACCAAAATACCCCTGCACAAAAGGATAAAATAGGCTGGTTGCAACAGTCAAAAAAGGGGGGTTTTTGAAATTTGGACTAAAATGGCAACAAAATGCAAACCTCAGGGACCCAGATTTAAAAATTTTGGATTTTGGACTAAAGTGGCAAAAGTGAGCAAACCTCAGGGACCATTTTGGCTATTAACTCGAAAAAAGAATAATATTTGTTTCAATACAAATTGATAAGACCAACTACTGGGTTTTCCCACGTTATAGAGCGAGTTTTTTGGTCGATATTGATTTATCTGGTATTTGGCAAGTTTTTTGGTCGGTATCAATTTATGTATAGATCGAAACCATAATAATCATAGTTGCGAATACAACTCCGTTTTTAATGAATTTTGTACCGGTATCGATGTTGTTCGGAGGATGTCGGTGATAAAGAAAATGAATAACAGTACCGATCGTCTTTGGACATCTTCTAGTACTACGATTCATCAGCCCATCTTCTAGTACTACGATTCATATATTTGATTTAAAATGATTATTTATTTAATTATACAGAGAAAAAAATATTACAGTTTTACGAGTGTTAAATAATACAGTTTTACAACTGTATAAATTCGAGATACGTTACTAGGTTTCGACACATGGATTGGTTTAAAAAAATACAAGGTAACAAATTTATCAAAATTTCATGTCCCCACATCATCCTAAAGCAAAATGTTTCGATACATATGCACCATTTAAAAATAACCAGAGAAGTATGAACAACAAGTTCATTTCAAAAAAATAAATTTAATTAAATCAACCCTTACACAACTTCTTAAAAAAATAAATCAAATCAAAGTTCAGAATAACATAGAAAACAAATTCAATTCATCCTCTAAACATGAAATGGCGGTGTCCATGTCTTCTCATCCTCAGCAGCCACCTTCCCGGCAGTCCGACCACCTTCGACAAACGAATAATACCTCAAGAAAAACGCCAGTGTCAAAACCAACCACTCCATAACAAACATCAAAACACACAAACCACCAGCCATTTTCAATATCACCGCCGCATTATCTTCCTTAACATACGAGTCCAACGCGGTCAAGAAATTCGAAGTAGTAGTGAAAATTAAAACCGATACAGACCCCTGGAATATCGCGGTCAGGACCGCGGCCACCATGTGGGCCGCGTACCACTTGCTTGAGCCTGCGGACACTGCGTTGCACCCGGATATGGCTCCAGCGATTGTGATGATGTGGAGGAGGACGAGTAGAGCGCCGGCGATGGACGGGATGAGGCGGAGGGAGAGGGTGAGGAAGATGCAGCTGGAGGCTGCTCCTAGTAAGATGTAGTTGCAGATTAAGAAGAATTTGTGGGTTTTGTGGTGTGATTGATGATTCGTGTCGATTGAGAGACCCATTTTGTTGAGTTTTTTTGGTGATGAGATGAGAATGAAGATTGAAGAGAAAGGTTTGGTTGAGGTAATGGTGTTTGTGTGTGTGTGGTGATATATATGTTATAGAGGACTTGTGGTATGTGAGCTGTCTTGATGACCGTTTGGGTTGTAACGGATAGTTTACTCAAATAATGTCACAACGGCTAGTGACTTTTGTAGCTTTTTCTATTAATTTTTCAAACGTGTTACTTATATTTACTATGTATTGAAAAACATATATAGAAAATTAAGAATTCATGACTATTGTCAACGACTCAAGTAATTGCTTACTATTATTTTTTGTTCTGGCACGTTTGACTTGATGTTCACCCATGTTTCATTTTAAGAATTAACATGTTGATACATTATTATACAAGTTGTAATATATATACTATACTAGTTTAAGAACCCGCGAGGTTCGCGGGTGGACTAAAACACAAATGAATAACTTTAATTTATTGAAGTAATCGTTTGAATTAAATAAACGTTCAAGTAATAATAAATTAGTAAACTACAATGAGACAAATAATGTAATATCTCGAGATACATGATGATGCAAATTTGTGTAATATTGTGTTTATGGAACATAATAATGTTATTATGATTTTTATGGAACATTTACACGGAATGTAAGATCGTTTGATGAATGAGTACATGGAGATCACAAGTCACGAAATACTTCTTTGTAAACTACATTTGTCGTTTTATTAGTAGGTTTGCCGTCATTGTCCAAAATCAGAAGTTTAACTCCTTGTCTGGTTTTAACTCTTGATAAAGCAACATACAGCTGACCATGGGTGAAAACTGGTTGCTTCAGATACAGACCAACTCTAGACAGTGATTGTCCCTGACTCTTGTTAATAGTCATTGCGAAACAAACAGCCAACGGAAATTGTCTCCTTTGAAACTCAAAAGGAATTTTTTTATCAGAAGGTATCAAACTAATCCTTGGTATATAAGTGCGTGTGCCTATGTTCCCTCCGGATATTATCTCGGCTTCTATTACACGGTTATACATTTTTTTGACTTGTAGTCGTGTACCATTGCAAAGCCCATTTTGTTGGTCAATGTTACGTAATAGCATCACCGGCACGCCTACTTTTAGTGCTAGCCTATGATTAGGTAAGCCGGATACTTTAAGACCGTTAAGCACATCAGGATAGTATAGTTTTTGTTGTGTAGCGTTTGGATCTTCAGACTGACAAAGACTGTCTGAACTAAGATACTCTCGTTCTTCTCCTGGGAATAGTGACAACAACCGATCATTAATTTCATGCACAACCTCGTTCTTAGGTGCAAGTATAGCCCTCTCACTGAAATAATTCTGATTGTTGAAGTTTTCGAGAATTGAAGGATACACAAAATCAATTAAAGTTGAAATGGGATCCGATGTATCAGTGATTAGAAGGTCGCTTGGTATTTCAATTGACGCTTCTCCATCATTTGGACCACCAACATTTCCCTCACCTATATCCAAAAGCCATTTGGCAAATTGTTTTATTTCTTCAGCGTCCGATGCTGAACTTCCAACTGTTAACCTCATGTTTTTTGTTAATCTCAGCAACTTACATGTATTCCACAGATAAGACGAACTTATTGAGGCATTGACAATCTCTTGTCTTCCACCATTTGGAACAACAGGAAGGATCTGTCTAAAATTGCCTCCTAAAACAATAACCTTCCCTCCAAAGCGGATGTTTGATCTGTTTGAAGTTTCGATATTGAAAATGTCGTTCATTGTTCTATCCAACGCTTCGAATGCATGCTTATGGACCATAGGCGCTTCATCCCATATAATCAAGTTTGTTTCGTGTAGTAGTCTAGCAACATCTCCATTCGGTTTTATATGACAAACTGAATCCTCAGTAAGATTCAATGGAATACGAAACCTGGAATGCGCGGTCCTGCCACCAGACAATAACAACGACGCGATGCCACTTGAAGCAACGTTTAATACAATTTGACCTTTTGATCTGATTGCCGCAGATAATGTCTTCCATAAGAAGGTCTTGTCGGTCCCACCATAGCCGTACACAAAAAAAACCCCACCTTTGTTACCCTCAACTGCGTTGATTATTTGTTGGAAAACTGACCGTTGCTCCTCAGTTAGCAAATTAAGTTGATTATTAAATTCAACTTGAAGATTCGTTTGGTCGTAGATACGCTCCTCGTTAATCAAACGATTGTCTAAATCAGACATAGACGCAGTATCTGGGTACGGCATTGTCTCAAATCTTTTGAGTGATGAGTTGTTTCTGGCTAAGAATTTTTCAACTTCACTCAAAACATAGTTTTTAAGTTGGTGATCTGGAATTGATAAATCTGTAAAAAATTGGAAAAAAAAATATATTATCAAGTTATGAAATCAAAAAATATTTAATGAACCAAAGCATATAGCATAAATGAAACACAAAACCATGTTTTCTTTAAATGAAAATTGTATTTTTTTTTATAACGCAACCAAAAACAAAAAAAAAGGGGATAATAACAACATTTTATGTAAAACAATTACCTGTAAGACGATGATATTTTCTAAGTCTGTAGATAAAGTCGTCTGTCATGTATCTCCATGTGCTTTCCCATACAACCTCAGGTCTGGACAACGTATTTGTTAATAGCAAAGTAGCAAATAAATTACGAAGATACGAAGGGGATCCTGTTTCATTTGCTTCTTTGATTGCCTCAATGTATTCTGCGTCATCGTCCAAAAGACCGAGTGCATAACATGCATCTCTAAATGTATCATATACCTTACCATCAACTGTTTTAATATCATCAAAAGATTTTGGCCCTTTCACTTTGTTAAGAAGAATTCTTAAATAATATGCTTCCCCAAGAGATGGACTTACAGCGTGAATTCTCCCAATTGACTTATGTCTTTGTCTAGGTTCCCAACAACGTTTATCAAGCTTCCATACATACCAACTTGGAAACTGAACATATGTAAGTGTACGGGCCAATGTGTCATTCGGGTCTTTGTTACGTTCCATCCAGGAAAGAAACATTGAAGCTTTGACAGATGGTTTGTTAAGGACTTGATTAATATCCTCGTCGGGTCCAAAAACAACAGGTTGTTTTCCGGGAAGATGGAATGGCAGCCTCATAACAGATGGAGTCCTGTAATGCACATCGTATGCGAAGATCCTCCAAGATGCCTCACAAGCCGATAGATACCTACAATCATAATATTCTTTGACCTCGTCTTGTTCTAGTTCTTCGTTGTTACTATCATGTTGGACAACTGCAACGGTTGCTCTATCAGGTCCTTTATTTATATATTTAAACAAATATTTAATTGATCCGGCTTGATTGCACCACTCAACATTTATATGTGCCTGGTACCGTTTCAAAAGTTTTTTGTTGTATGGCACAACACTTCGGTTGTCTAAGTCAATTCCATTTTTCACTACAGAAACACCATTATCTCTTCTTTTGTATATTGGGAATCCATTTGAATCCAGTGTAGTATGATCTTGAAATTTCTTTGGAAAACCCTTGGAACACTTATTGTCAACCATACATGGACAACTTAAATTAGCGTTACCACATGGACCATGAATCATATAGTCTTTCACAAGTGCATATAATTCTGCATCTTCTTCTTCATTAGGGATTTCTGCAGTTATAAATGGATCAACATGGTCTACCGTTGGAAGCTTGGATTCATTTTCTAAGAATAAGCATAGGTGGGCACGAGGCAGTCCTCTCTTTTGAAACTCGATTGTGTAAACAACTGTAAAAAAAAATAAACCATTAGTAGATTTAAATAATATAAAATCAATATAAAAAAGAATTTGATAAAATACCTGCTGCAACTTTTCCAAATAGATGGCGTTCTTTAAAATCTTTGCAAATTGAATCCAACTTTATTTTAAATAATCTGGTCAGTATATCGGGCCTATCTTCAGGTTTAAGATTTGTGTCTCTAAGAAACCTTTTTACCTCAGGCCACTTTGGATTGCACGTGATGGTTATAAAAAAATCCGGATAACCAAACCACTTACAGATAGCCATGGCATCTAAATAATTTTGCATCATATATCTCGCGCCACCGGTAAACGAAGAGGGCAAAAATATTCGTTTTCCAACGTTAGATATGTCTTGCTGGCCCTTATTTCTTAATTCACATAGACTTTCATAGCTATCTGACCTTAGATTCTTTTGTTGAAGTCGTATGTATTTAAGCCTTTCGCTCTCAATCATAGTATACGCATCAACCAAGAATTGTTGAAAGAGTCTCCTTGAATTTAGAATCAATGAAAACTGATTAATTCTGTCTTGCAAACGATATGCAAAGAACTCTCTCATTGTACAATTTGGACGTTTCTTATTGATTACGTCTACGACACCACGATGAGGGATGTCAATTCTATAACCATCATCACCATAAGGAAACAAAATAGGATATTGAAGTGCAAGGTATGAAGGATGCAATTCACTAATTCGTTTCAAAGTACCTGTCCGCGTTTCAATAACTATATCTCTATTGTTGATTGTGTTGGCAATATCCCCAACAATTAGAGCAGCAACTTCACCACATGTTGGTAAATTATATGTTCGTCCATCCTTTTCTCTAATACCAATTAGACGAAGCTTCAGATTAAGATCAGGGTTTTCATGAAAACGGTCTCTAACCATCCTATAAGCTTTTACCAACTGATTTTCTGAATCTAAAAGACATTTTATATGTTCAATCAGTTTAGTATCAAGTTCAGCACCACTCGAGGAGGATGAATCCTTTGAACGACTGGTTAAAAAATAGAGGAGTGTTACAAAACATAAAGATTAATAAAAATACTACTGGAGAAAACTGTGATTGGAAAAAATGTTTAATTGGTTATAATTACCTAAATACGGATTGTCTGTTGGAAAGTTCGTTTTCAGTATCGAAAATGTAGAGCTGGCAAAATTTAGGTTGATCTCCGTCTTCCGGAAGCAGGCTTCCAGTGCTGTGGTAGTTCTCTCCACTAATTCTGTAGCAGAATGGTCCATTACCTCTGTTAACAGTGGGATCAACCTTACCACCCATTGACGTGAAAGCAAACATTGAGTTATACCGTCGAATATTATTCAAAAAATGTTTGCTTTCTTTATCCTTATACATAAAAAGTTTCTTATAACTTGGAACAGCATCTTTATAATCTGGTAGTTCTACTTTGCCGTAACCACAACATAAGAAATAGCATATTCTTTCTTTCTCTTTTCTTCCCCTTCCTTTTTCAGCATCCCATAATTTAGCATTGCATACTTCACAAGTAATACATTGGTCACCATGATCGATATAATCTGTAAAGTTAGTTGAAGAAAAAAAGAATATTACTTTACGAAGGAGGTGTTTGTATAAAAATAATAGATACTATTTAGTTAACTCAATAAGTAAAGTAATTTTTATTATACCTGTTGAAACTCCTTTGTAGATTGCCTCATCTGTAGTTTCCTCTATCGTCAAGTCAATCATTGGTATAGGAGATGTAACTCGCGATTTACTTATTAACTTACGTTTTCCTGGCGACATCCTCTGTAAAGAAGAACTTTCGAGAATAGTAGATGTGTTGCCAGAATTTGTGATGTTTGAAGATAGAGAAAAACGACGAATGTTTATTGGTGTAGTCATGTTGTTTGTAAGACAGCTAACAGTACCTAAATAACATAATATACTCCAACTTATTAACTTTTTAAAACATATAAACTGTATTTGAAACTAAATCTGGATTATTCAGTAAATATAATCTTTACTTGTAGGTAACACCGACGATGTAGGAGTAACATTGTGCGTGTTGGAAGACAACAATCTTAAATCAGTAGAAGATGTTAAAGTATTGGAAGGGTGTAATTTTCGTTGTTGTAGAGTAGTAGATCTTTTACTGTCTAAATATAATTTCCTTAACCTCCGTCTCTCTTTGCAGTCATTTTGAAGAAATCTCGGGTCATAAACTGTAATATTATAATAAAAAACAGATAATGTACATATAGACATTATCCAAATAATAAATACAATTTTTGTTAAAAAATTGTATACTACTTTAAACATTTATTAAAGTTTTACCTCCATATTCAATGGACGCCTGTGTTGTATCATTGAGCATGTAATGCGGAATGGATGATGAACCAGAAGTAGATGCTATAACATCTATTGATTGTGATTTACCTTTTTGCATTCCATAACGTTTACCATCGATGTATAATTTTCTAAGTTTACGCCTCTCCTTACTCTCATCTTGAGT
The DNA here is from genome assembly GCF_002127325.2 of Helianthus annuus. Classification (NCBI taxonomy): domain Eukaryota; kingdom Viridiplantae; phylum Streptophyta; class Magnoliopsida; order Asterales; family Asteraceae; genus Helianthus; species Helianthus annuus. Next base: position 147,143,056 of record NC_035443.2, read on the forward strand.
AATTTTAGGGATGAAAACTTGCAGACAATCATTAAATATTAAACACATATAAGGTACATGAAATATAATGATACGATTTAAATTGAAAATGTAAATATTAATAAGATAAAAAGTTAAATAATACCGTTTGAAATGTTGCCCAATGGTGTTCGATGAGTGAGATCTGGCATAATATATATATACGTGAGTATAAATACAATACATGTGTATAAATACAATTTCATGTATAATTACAAATAAAGTATTAGAATATAGGAAACAGTAATGTGTAATACAATGTCATGTTTTTTGACATAGGAGTAACAGAAAGGAAATTGTATTGCAGTTTGGTAGCATATTACAATTTGCAGTAGTTTGAACGACGACATAAAAAATGGAATGAGAATGGACAAAAAATGATACGTTTATTTTTTTCCGGAAATTAAAATGGTTTGTGAGTTCTTAAATTACATATTTATTAGTAACATTTATAATGTATATTGTATCAGTATATAAAAATACTTTCATTGTTACATATTTTTTTTAAAAAAATATGTTATAGTTATTATTTATTTTAATAAATCAACCGGTTTGAGAATATATTTGTTTAAATTAAGTAATCATATAGATTTGTTATAAATATTATTATTTATAGTTATTATTTATGTCTATATAAAAGTAGACAATAAAAAATTGAAGATAGGGACTACTTCTGTCAATTAAATAAAGTAACAATAGGGTTCATCATGTATTTGTCAAATCAGATATCATATAGGTATACGTAACAATGATTCTTATCTCTTTCTCTATTACCCACTTATTTATATTACACCAAACTTCACACACATACACATTATATCCGTCGATCGGCATTGACATTATCATCGGCGAAAGAAAAATCACCAACAGGTAGGTTTCAAACTTTTTTTCAAACATAACGTAGATGTTTAATTGTATCAGTGTTAGAGATTTGCAATCTAAATTTGGGGATTTTTAGTAAACCGACATGTTCTTTGATAGACAGCATATAGTTTTTAACGGCATCTTATTCCTCATTTCATCATATTATATAGATTTGGGTTTTATATGAGCGACATTAGATGTTTTGTGATGTTGATCTGCCGTTATTGTTCCAGTATTTGGTTTCGTATTTTTTGTTTTATTGGTTATGTCAGTTTAGGATTTCGATTTGAACATGATTATCGATGGTGCATTGTTATTATTATTGAATGATTTATTTCTGCACATCTATTATTGTTTGTTTTAGGTTTTTTGGTGAGTATACTTGTTGATATGTATATTTGTTTCGCCTAATTGTTACACACAAGTGTGATTAAATTTGGGGATTTTTCCAATATAGATATGTTATATGATAATGAACATCTATTATTTACTGATATAATTATGTAGACAATGGCGCGTTCTTCAACTGAGCGAAATACACAAAATAAAAAAAGGAAGTGATAGTGGTAACAGATTCGGACTCGGACGAATCTTTCACTTCGGAAGAAATCGACTGGAACGCACCAGAACCAAATCTCATTTTCATGCCCTCCTCTTGTTCACGTTTTGTAAGTATTTACATTGATTATTATGTAGTAAGTTGACTGTTGTTATATGGTGTCATTAGTGCCTTTATCATTACCGTCTGCATACTTGTTTGGCATTTCTTAGCGGATACCAGTTAAGGTCGCAAGAGCCATGGGAATCGATCGATGCGGAAAGGTGACCATTAAAAACAGGCGTGGTGTGGAAACAAATCTGAACGTCACGGCTGAACCAAAACGATCAAAAAAGAAAAATCGGTTTAGTGTTTTGGGATGGCCAGCATGGGTTCGTGAAAACAACATCAAGATGGGTTATCTTTGCGTTCTAGAGTGGTATGAGGATATGCCTACACTCTTTGTTAGGGATGTAATCGAAGAATAATTGGGTTAGTACCATAGATCGCCACCGTTCAACCAGTTTGTATGGTAATTTTGTCTAACTAACGGTTTTGGCAATAGGTATATAAGTATGTAGGAATTGTTGTTTGGGAAACTGTTACAATGTTTTGTTTATGTTAGCTGTTGGAAAACAACTAAATAATATTTTGGCCTATGTTATATGTTTAAATATTTTGATACATGTATCCTGTTGGAATGCTACTTTAAATTTAATGGTCATCTACAAATTACAACATCAATATACGATTCTAAGTTGTTAATGACAAAAGGTTTTGATATTTAAATGTTTACGACGCAATAGTGGTCACATTATCTTCACGAATGCATCTAACTTTAAAACTATTACATGAAGATACGTTCCTTTCATAATTTGATTTAGTTTACAACTATTACCTGAAGATACATTCCTGAGAGCGTTAGAATGTGTTTGTAGAGACCTGTTTTTCCGAGAATCCAAATAGATTTTTCGTTGTCTTCGCCTCTCCTTCGCTTCCTTATTCGTATCAGTATAGATAACTAAAAAAAAATTAAAATTACAATTTACAAAGTCACGTTAAAATGTAAACTAATATACCAACATATTAAAGGAATATGCATATATGTGTGGAATATATGTATACCATTAGTTATGTCTGAAAATGGAATCCTTGCTATGTAACCTACAACATCAATAATAAAAGGATACAAAAAATAGTATATGTCATTTCTTTGAGCCATGTATCTACCTAATAATCGATAAACTGAAAGATATTGAAAATGCTACCACTTGAATTGTTTGTATTGCAAGGTTGCTTGACGAAAGACGAAGACTCAATCTTTGACCTTTTCGACGTGACTATAACTGTTAATATGTTCATGAAAAATTAAGTAACCTGATCGCGAAATGTATACTTTATTTTGAGAAATGAATGAAATGGCACTTACGGTTTGCAATGTTCTCGTTCTGTACATCTTTTAATGAAGAAGAGAAATTTTCATTTTTTGATCTTTTTGACATCACCGGAAATGTGATTAAGGTTACTGCAATAAGAAGAAGAAGAAGAAGAAGAAGATACAATCGTTAAATGTATGAGCCTTTAGTAAAACATCAAACGTGAGGCTTACATAGCAAACGAAGTAGTAGTCTTCGTTCAATATAAATAGTGGTTTACATTTTTATGGAATCATTTTAATACCATATCAAGTTAAATCGCAAAAATATTCCTTGATTTATGTTTGATTAGTTATTCCATATATAAAATGACCTATAGTTTGACCTTTCCAAGATTAGGTTTTGTTTTTTTGGTATGTTTTGAATTACTACTATCAAATGAAGTATATTGATTATATCATCAATATTAAAAAGAAAGTATGAATCAAATGTGAATTCAAAAATTGACAATTGACAATTGACAATAAATAATATATTTAGTAGTATAGCATTCTGGAATGATGATATACATTTTTAGTCATAGAAAGAAACATAAACTTAAAAACTAAACATATACACAAAAGATAGGTAACATAACAAAGTCCACTAACATTAAGTCCATACGGTTACATGTTCAAAGGGTAGCTACCAAAACAAAGACCAAACAGTTTAACACAAAGACAGTTTATAAAAGTTCGGTGCAGTTTTGCTTAGACATGTCGGACATTTTTTAATATAACGGTTTTCTTTGAAGTCACATAAGTGAAATCAAGCATGTCGCCGTCATTCAAGTTATTTTCCGCCATAAAAACAGGCCAGTCGATGACTGAATAGCGTAAAGCACTTCCGTTCTTTTCCGGTTTGACATCGTAAGTACTAACTTGCCCCTGCATGTTTTCAATCTTCAGGGTATGAAGCTTCTTTGTAAAACCAGCGCGATTTGAAACCCCGACCGGAAGACGCTGAATGTAAAAACGTTTATTTAACAGTTTACATCTTAAACATCCGATAATAAGTATAAATAATTTAAATGTAAATATTTAATTTACAAAAATAATACCAGCCTGTATTCTCCTTTACGTGTAAAGTTCAAAACTTCCGGATCTTCAGGAATAGTGTGTTGTCCGCGATTGTCTCCATGTAAACGCTTCTTATACTTGGAACTACCAACAGACCTTATATTTTCCTTTGCCTTTATGAATTGAAAAAATAATATCTTCAAAACTACACCATATTGTCGTTAACAAAATAATATTAGTTGTATGAATCTATAAACTTACATCTTCTGTGTGAGATTGAGATCCTTCAGATATAAAGGCCTTGGAAGTACATTGAACGTCATGTTGTTTAACCTTACTTGTATTTCCACTTCCCTCCATGGTGATAGTATCTTTTTGCGGAATACAACTATCCTGTTACAAAGCAACATTTTAAACTTTTAAATATAATGTACATTTATAGATGTTACACTAAATAGCATATAAATATTATGTATAAACATACATTTATAAAAATATACGATTACCTGGGGGACATTTGGTTCTTCATGTGAAAAAAAGAAGCCATATTCTTTACGTAAGGCCTAAAAATGACATATGCAATATAATAACTCCCATATAACCAATAATCCGAAATGTGTTTATAGATATTATTACTTTACCTCATTTAGTGTCTGAACGAACTGATCACGAGATATTTCTAGAACCTCATCATCGGAATTGTCTCCCATTATTAACACAACCAGCAACTGAACTGAAAATATAGTTAAGTGTTAATGAGCATTAGAAATATTATTAAATATACATATAGATTAATCTTAATCAAAATTCTAGCCAAAAGAATATTTACATTCAATGATGCAGTTTTGGAATCCATATACTACAAAAATAGAGATATTTTTTTAAATAAAAGCGTTTCAAACAATGTAACAGCAATATAAACAAAAAAAAATCACCAATTCACAAAAATAGTATAAAATATATTAAACGATCTATAGATTACATCTATAAGGACCATAAAACAATAATATAAGACTGACTAAAAAAAGGAAAGTAGGAACACATTCATTTAAGATCTAAGATCTAAGATTTAAAATAAACAAAGTGAATACTACCTACAGGATAAAAAATAATGACATAAAAGATCCAACTTATAGGTTAAAGATAGTTTCCACAAAACGTTTAATACACTTTAAACATGTAGTTTCTGGCATTTGTTAAAAGATAAACTTAAACAAACTCTTTACAATTAACAGTCAAACCATAAAGTCTGGTAATGAAACAATAATTTAAGGCTTTTCGTGATGAAATACAATAATGAAATTACAAAATCTAATAAAAACTTTATGGCTACCGAATCAATCGTTTTGAATTGAATACCAAACATACATCACAACTGTAAGATAAACTATAAAAAAACATTGATTTAGATAAGGTTTTTTTATAATCTTCAAGATCAATATGAAGACATGCAAACATTTAAAATAATCATCGCTTAAGAATTGTAAAAATAAATAAAATAATAAAGAACAAAAACTTTTCAATAACAGCAGATCCTTGTATAAGGTTCAAGACATAGAACATACATTCATCACCTGTAATTAAAACATTATACCTAGACATTCATCGGCTCTATACATAAACATTCATCGGCTAAAAACCCTAAAATACAACTTCATGAAAATAAATAGAACAAATTCTGTAGATAATGCATTGACTTTACAGTACGATGAAAAGAAAAAACATCAAAAACTAACAAATTATCTCATAAAAACCGATTAGTTGACTAAGAGATAAGATTTCGAAACACGAAACAGAGAAAGAATCATACTTATGAACAAACTTCATGAAAAAACTAAAGCAAAATAAAGAATATATCAAATATTGAGAATTACCGTTCAAGATTTATATGAAAATTCGATGAAGAAGATGAAGATCAAAAGGTTTTCTTGGTTTGCGTGAAGCTTAAAGTTGAAGAAACTTACCTCTTTGAAACACAGATTCGGTTGATTAGTGAGAATATGTAAAAATTGCTTTTGATTGTTTCCTTTGTATAAATAAAAGGAAATTGTAAAGGTTGATTGATTAGATATTAAAGGTGTTATCATGAAGTTATGTTACCAATGTATATAATTTCTTTGGAAATATGATTACCCTACCTTATTTTGAAAGAAATCCGAATATCGTAGCTATTTAACAAAATATGTAATTATAGTACATATACAAAAATACGAATATTTTAAAATGTCATCATAAACAAATGGTATCCAGTAGATGATTAGTTAGTTACTGTGTGTTAATTTAAATGTTACTCTAATACGATTTTTTTAGAATAATATCCAGTAATTGAACATCTAAAAGATTATGGTTTAAAATAGGATGTTACCATAAAATGCGAAAGTTTTGAAAGATTTATGTGGAATATTTTGATTAACTATTAAAAAGTGTTTCCAAATTTAAAAAATCGTATTTGTTCATACTATGTAGTTATATTTATTTTTTATTTTTGGTATGTTATCAATTAGAATAATCAAATCACGGATAATATTATAGAAACAACATTATATTTATGTGAAATGTTTATTTACAAACCAATGTTCACAAATTATAAAACGTGTATTATAAATCGTAAAAAAAAATACGCCATTTAAATAAAGTGGGAAGGAAAGAATTTATGTTAAATTTGTAAAAGTCTAATACAGTTCAAATATATGGAACAACTACTATCATATATATCCAATGCAGATATAAATAAAAAATATTTAATTAATAACATCAAATAACACGGCATTTTAACATCTCATTGAAAGGTTTTAAAAAGTATATATATAAATAAGTAAAAGAATGCCATGTAACATGAAATAATAAACAGATCATTTAAAGATACAATCACATGGAATAGATGATCGAATATTAGAACCAATAAGATGTGATTCCGGAATGGTAGGCGAAAAAATGATGCTAGACAAATCCGTTGATCTCAAAATGTTTCCTGCAAATTATATTATAAATTTTTAAACATAGAATTGTGTCATCTTAAATGTTAAGATACAAAATAAAACAACCTAAAAAACTTACTGGTGTTGCAATAAACCAACTTGACCCGAGCAACGTAAATTATAGACTTTTTTTCTATATTCATTCGAGTTGTAACGTATCCCAAACCTCTCATGTCATACAATTCCATTTCAATAACATGGCCTCTGTTATATTTTAATTTATAGTTAAATAATAAGTTTGAGATAATGTTTAGTCACCAAAAGAGTTGACTTACGTGAAATCTTGTAGGAATAACCTAAACATATGTTTGTGTTTGTCTCTTTCGCCACATATTATTCGTCCAACAACATCTACATAAGGTAAAACTACTAACATAATTATTCAAATAAATGAAAAAAAATATATTATATTAACTAATACATAACAAATACAGTTAAAGTTAAACAATAACATGTAAGCATCAAAGTAGAAAGATATTAAACTTACCAACAATATACCTTTCACGTCTTCTGTCATGAGCTAATGTTTTAATGCATGGTGTCAACGGGTAGAAAATAAAACCTTTAGGAGGATCAACTAAAAAAGGTGTTACTTTTGAAAATTCATTAAATACGATCTTTTTGTTTGTAGAGACAATGATGTAGCCTTCATATCTTGGATATTCATGATAAATAAGATTTTCGGTTTTGAATTGGGACAGAGTATATACACCACCAACCATCTTACTAAAGGGGTATAAGTTATAACACTTGATAGGCACAATTGCTACAATCTTCTGCCTCTAAACAAAGTCATGTAAAAGGATATTCAATAAATTATAGGTAAAAGTAATTTATAAGTCGAAAGTTTAGTAAACATGTTATAAAGTTACCTGTTGGTCGAGTAGCACAATAATCAATCTGTCTAAGTCTTTGTCATGCCATACAAATTCAAAGCTGACAAAGATAATAGAATACCATACACCATCTTCTTTAAAGTCAGAAAACAAATCAACGCATTCCACTTCTGTCGTTTCCTTCATTTAAAAAAGACATACTTTAAAAAAAAAATAGCATAACAAAGAAAAAAAATCTTGGAAAATGTTACCAACACAACCAATGACATACATGCGAAAATGTAAAAGGAACATCTCTTATTAATAAACTTTCAACGACAAAAAAGGATAAAAACACAAAAGTTCAAACACGGGAACCATTAATAGGTTTTACGAAAAAACAAACAAACAATCCACGAATAAATGAAAACCAATGAGATGTTCAAAACATTCTTAGTTGCCACAAACTACTTTTCAACCTTGGGAATCCTTAATCCCACTGTGACACCATTATCATCGACAACCTCCTTGCCAGATTTACGGGGTTTTGTAGAGGACTGCGAAGACATCACATCATCATCATAGAGGCTGTCCAAATTCCGCTTCAGGTCGTTTTCCAGGACACGAATTGAGGTACCGTTTAGATCTTCATCGGGTGTTTTAAAAATGTCTTTATTAAAATTTGAAACAGGTGTCTCATCGGCTTTCGTACGGGAGACAGAATCCTTAAAAAAGGGAAAACAAAAAACGAATCAAAAAAAAAAAAAAAAGAAATTTTAACTAATAACCAGATAGAAATTACACACATTTACCGCGACATCATCTGATGCTTTCATGTCAGAGCTAATAACATTCACACGCTCATCGTCAACAGGCTGAAATATGAAATATAATAATAGTTATATAACTCGTTTTGTTATATAAAATATAACAAAACATCAGTTCATAGGTTTTCAAGTACCTGAATGACATCAAAGATTTTATCTAGTTCGGCAATGACAGTTCGATTGTCTGTTAATTTTGAAACAGAGTAACCATCCGATTTGTGTTTTATGTTGAAAGGACTGATGGATATCTTGAATGCAAACTTCCTGTTGAGTAGAGCGTTGAGTTCTTGCGGAAAATGTCCTTCGTTAGCTAACTGGCGAGTAATATAAAGAACATAATAATTTAGTCAAATAGCGATGTAAGGATAATTAACTAATAATAGTCGACATCTGTAAAACAAAACAACACAATATAACGTACATCAAGGTTCTCATCCAACAACTGACTCGCGTTAACCTTCAACAGCTTAAGCACCTCACGCTCAAATAGGGTGAGCGTCACAATCCCTGTACAATCCTGAACACGTATCGGAACCCTGATCCTGAAACACGTTAATTATAAGTGACACAACAGTAATGGAATGCATAAACATCAAAAATATCAATTGATATGTAAAGTAATAATACCTCGGAACGGAGTACACAGTCTTACTGTTACATCCATCGTCCTTACACTCAAGAACCACAATATCTTCAAAACCATCGGAACCATCTTGTTTTTCTTTTGAAATTGTTTTTGTGGTGACCGATCGGTTACAATTTCTGCAGGCATTGTAAAACCAAGAATCCTCGGAAGCAAAACTCTTTATAGTTCCGACAATAATTACAAACTTTTTCTGTACAAAAAGATATTACAAATGACGTGTTAATGCTATGTCAAGTAAAGAAACATTGTAAATGTTAGACGTTTAGTACCTCGGAGATCTGATTTAAAGCTCCAATAGTACTGAACTAAAAATCCGAAAGATACTCTTCATTAGGATCTTTTATTCTGGATGCACTCAATCCAGAAAAGGTGGAAGACTTTTCGGGGGTAATGTTTGAGAGGAACCTAACAACACAATAAATTGAACATTATTTATGAAGCCAGTATAAAAGTGTTGATATGGTGATGTTAAAACATACCTCTTCTTAAATGTTAAAATGTCATCAATTTCAGCGTTGATCAACACGCGAGTGACAGTGTAGAGATTTGAAACATAAAGATACCCTGTTAGTAGTCACAAAATTCTCAAATTCATTATGATGTACAATTGATAACAACATATTGTGTAATTATAAGTACATTTTATGAAAACGTAGGAGCATACCTCCCCAGAACCTGTATTTTCCGAATTGAACAATTACAACGACATTTTTTTCATTTTGGTTGTCCCTTTCAAAATCCAAAATCTGTTCAGCATAAGCATCCCAAAGAGTAACATATATTTGCTTCCCTCTATGCAAATTAATAAGAAAAACAAAAAAATTAGAACAGGACTGAATGAGTTAGATATAGTTTGTAGAAAAATAAAGGATAACAAACTCTAAGTCCTGAAGCATGAATGTTAGCTTCTTTTCTTGTTTCCCGTCTTTGGTATCCTCTTTTAGATCATAAGGAAAACTCTTAACGACAAAACCAATTACGTCTACAAATAAAAAAATATTAACATAAAATTATATGTAACATAAAATAAAAAACATATCGGTATTGTATATTAAAATAAAAATCAATTTACCAATGGGACTTTTAAAGGACTTGTTGTCGTCAGTAGGGTCTTCAACAATAGAACTAAATGGAGAGAAGTCGAATCCCCACTCAGAACCAACAGGTTCATCACAAACCGTAACTACTGCGTTGCTGTTTAGATTAATCTTGGTGGAAATATGAACATACTTCACTTTCTGTCGATTCTCGCCTAATGAAGGATTACGGATGAACAAACATTGCTTCTCCTTCAACAATTGTTCATACTCTCTTGCAGTCTTGGCTAAGACAAATGCTTGAATTTTCGTACCCTAATGTATACAATAAGTACAACAATTAAATCCAAAAAAAGAACGTAAAATAATATGTATATGAAGTATCAGTATAAAGAATTTTATGTAGACTTACTTCTTCGTCCATTAAAATCATATCATAGCAATAAACCTTTCGAGAATCATTGAAGGCTGGTCGACTCCATAGTCTGACAATGCGAACTTTGATGGTATAGTCATCCTGGTTGAGATTCAAATTTTTCAGCAACGTGATGGCTGGTTGTTCCATGCTACGTAGAATACAAAAAATGAAAGAATGAAATGGAATTATTCAATGAGACAAACATAATTAACATTTACATTTAAAATACTAAATAGAAACCTATATGAAATATCTATTGAAAGTCAAGGAAAACTCTTACAATCTGGATGAGTGAATGATGATGTTTTTTTAGAATGAAGAAAATAAGTAGTGAATGAAAATGTATGTCGAAATGGGTATTTATGCTAACATATTATTTTTGGTCATTATGTTTTCCTTAAATACATAAACACTAAAAATGTGTACAATCAATTAAGAAGATGTATTGGGAATTATATTCAATCAATTTATCATATTAAATTAAATTACAATCAATACCATATTTCTAGTTCCATTTTGAATTCCGGAAAGTCCGGAAATATTAAATAGATTAAATGAAAATATTAAACTGTAATCCATTTCACAATCATTATCATACCTAAATAATTACGATATAACTAAATTAAAGTTTCATATACGAAATTTTGAAAAATATTCCTGTTAGTGTTGTACAACATCATAAGTATTGGATTTGTTCCATATACATTGTAGTTTATTTTGTAAACATGATATGTATGTGGAAATTATTCGATTAAACTTACCTGCAGTAGCCTTCCAATATGGTTTTTAAACTCCGACTTCATTATCTTTATTTGTAGTGTAACTATTAAAAAAATAAATATAAAATAATTTAGTTCAGGGCCTAAATACCGACTCGCCAACAGATAAAACAATAAAAGTTAATTGAAAGAATAAATATCAGTTGATCGACTAAACATATAATTGTTTAATGAAGTGTAACAAAGACCTGAAAATAAATACTTAAAGTCTCTAATTATAAATATGGACATTTGGACCCGTTAATAGGTGTTTTATATTGAATCAGACAGTATAAGGGAAGCTATTATATAGCAGCTGGAAATGTGATCTTAATGGAATCATATGTAAATCGGCTTATAATGAAAGAAACAATTTGTGGTAGTAATATTCTGGCGTATTATACTTTTAGCAAAATAATAAGGTATTATGTTTCTCAGGTGGATGCTACATATAGGTACCAATTACGTGGGGAATAATGGTTTTTTTGTTAACAAACGATCAGCAATCTTCATGTTAGTGTTAATCTTAATGTTGATATCTTAATCTTAATTCTTAATTTGATAATATATCTATTTATTTGTATCCTTATTAGTATTTTATATATCATGTTTTATCAATCATACATGTAGTGGGAATAAAAACTACTAAACACATAGAGTAACATTGTCACGCATGTCATATACATATGGTTTAAAAAACAGTTAATTTATTAAAATAATATAAAAATTTGAAATTCAAAAAGAAAACCAATGTTAAAACATAAGATAAAATTCAAAGGCAAAAAACATGCCGTAATTGTCTTATAACTAATAACTCTCTTATAACTACTTGGTAGGCTTAACGTAGGGTACAACCCTCTCAACACTCAAAACCTGATCATTTTCATCAAAGGAAAAGTGAACCTGGTCACAGACGTTAATCCGAGCGGCTTTCATGAACTTCTTCCAAGAGGTTAAAGCGTATCGAAAACCAGTCTTGCCTTTTCTTTCACGTCTTTCACGTCTGGTCCCGTTTGTAATCTGCATTGGCGGATCCAGATGCAAAAATCTAACGGTCAAATCCTTTAAACCTTCATGAAGTCTAGCCATGCGTGAAACAGGATCAGGAATCCTCTGTATTGTTGTAAAAAAACAAAAAAGAATGTTTATTAAGTAAAAATTGGATACAATTTGTGTTTTACCAGTATGTATAAATGAATTTAAAACTTACAAAATGATCTTCACCAGCCATACGGACAAACTTTCTTACACCACAATGTATTTCTTCATAATTTTCATTTTCAACATCAACAGGAGCAACTTCAGCCTGCAAAATAGATGTATAACAGAAATTAAATTAACAGGTCCAAAAGATTTAATTATGTACGAATATGAAACATACCTCATCGATCTCTACATCCGATAAATCCATTTGAAGACCGTTTTTCCCAAATATTTTTAAATGGAAAAAGTTACCAAAAGATTTTGTAAAAAACATAAAACAACCATCTTTCAACTCTAATTGACTAACAATTACGTCAATACCAACAGAAAAACCTACTTTTCCGTCAATTGTCTCAATGAGAACGTTAAACGTGTTGTTGTCTGTAAGTACAGTAGAGACTACATCATTTGACGAATAATCATAGTGTTTTGGCAGGATACATTCAGGAATGACCTGTGGGAATGATAAAAAGAAATTAGCAAATAAGTAAATTTAAGATATGTATAACTAATTTAATACATCAATACAATATTTAATTAAAAATATATATATAAGTAATCGTACATAAAATTGAGTTGATGGAGGGAGCAGATACGTCCAAAAAGTGGTATGACTAACACCATCAACGAAAGCTGTTAACTTAAACGTAGTACAATCTACCGGATTAAATAGTACCAAACACCCAATGGTTAGTCGTAAATGTTCAACCACATTGGACCAACCGTGAAAAAAGAATATCTTTCCTTTAGCAGCGCTTAATCCAACATTAAATTGTCGGCCATCATCGGTGTGTATATCAACATTCGTAGGACATTTATACACACCCCATAGTTTCGATGCAGCGTCATCTGGAATACACTGTAATAAAAAAAGAAAATAATTAAAAAATAAAAAAATAAAATGTAATAATTTATAAAAATTATAACAAACTGTACTTCATGAACAGATAAAGAAAAAAAAACTTATGTAATACTTTGTAATTTACCATAATAAATTCGTCTGCTTTATTCATATGCCTACAAAAGCAGGGTCCTCTGAAACTGATTTAAAGATTGAGATGTTAATCAAGTGTAACATGTTAAGGTTAACATGAGAAATAAAAAATGATAACAAAAGACAAATTATATGAATGAATTACCTAGATGAAGTTTCAGCCATACGAAATACCTAATATAAGAGGTTACATACACATAGCACGTCAGATTAATAATTTAAAAAAATATAACCTTTACCAAACATAATAATACAGGACAGGTATACCAAATGATTTACAACGACAAATAATAAACAAACCTCATCTGATAAATTAATATGCAATCATTATAATTCACAAACATGTTGTCATTTATACATTTTTTTGTGCAAATATACAAAACAGTTTCAATCAATCATAAGGCAATATGAGAAATGTTCAGAAATAAGTTATTTGTAGAAATGCGTTAGTTTCTAACGACAAATCCTTGAATAATTCTTAGAATCTAAAATCCTTACAATATACATCAATGATTATGTAGGCTGACGATTACAACAAATAGAGTAAAGGTACTTTTAAAAAAACATTACATCAATAAAAATTAGAATCAATAATATGCAGTTCTTAATTGAACGTTAAGTAAAACTAAAAATTGTCTGCATCGGAATAACAACTTAACAAATAAGTTCTAAAATTATATACAGCATCATAATTCCTAGGATCTTCAATGTATGGACAGAAACATATGTGATTTTAAGATCAGATAAAGCCCTAAAAATTTAACCACTAAAAAACCTTACAGATTTGCATATTTAGGAAAGATCCATATGCACATCTATGATATTCGGAGACAATCAACACAAAATTGGATATTAAATCAAAACACAAATTCAAAAAAACCCTAATTTTTGTTACAATTTAAGATCTTCTGAATAAAATATTAAAAAATAAGTACTACAGTCTGTGACGACCCGTAATCTTTAGGTGTCTCTAATTCCGAATCACTTTCTGTCACGATTGGTTTACATTGTAGCTAAGTATGCTCGCGCGGTTGCTTGTTTAACTTGGTTGGTTTAGATGTTTCGTTGCTTGTATAACTCGGTTAAGTTAGAATTAGTGTTTAATTAACCGACTGTTAATTTGGGCCGGCCGCATCTTCACACATACATCCGTAGCCCAGTCCGAACACATTGCATATCGAAATCTGGTTCGGGCCAAGTGGGCATCGTAGTTAGGTCGGTTATGGTTTGAAAACAAACACACTAATGTGTGGCCTTAGCTGTATGAGCCCAATCAGGTTTGGCAATGGGCCGGTTGTTTGATAAGGGTCGGTTAGGGAGGTTAGAGTATTATATTTACATAACACGTAACCTAATAAACCCACAACTCAAATAAACAAACCCTACCCCACCCCCTCTAACCAATTGCGGCAGTAGAAACAAAACCCCCTCCATCGTAATCACCATCATCATACTTTCTAGCTCTCGGTTAGTGCAGTTTCTCATGTTATTTAATTTGTTAATCTTCATGTCGGTGTGGTATGGTTCACGTAGGAAAACTGTTGCTCGAGATATATGCATGTATTTGTGTCATGGTTTGCTATTGGTGATGCTAATAATAAGAGGGTCTTGTGTATGATAGAGTGGATAAATTAATTTAAGATCAACAAGTAACTGTTAGGAGCATTGATATTTGAAATCCTAGCAACTTTAATCGTTGAATGAATTTTTGCAATAAGGTTCTTTTCCATTAAATGATTGGCCCTGAATGATGCTCGATGACATATGAATGCACGTATAAATGATTGGCCCTGAATAAGGTTCTTTTCTATTAAAAGTAATTTAGTCATGCTTTATACATATGATTGGGCTTAGGGTAAGTGGGCCGGTTAAGAAGGGTTGGTAGGATGTCCGGTTAAGCATTGTGTGTAGAAATTGCATGTTCAACAGGTTATGTGTTAACTTGTGTATTAGATTATAACCATTTTAAGTCATGTGGACTGCCTAATTAAAATATAATCGGTATTGGGCCTGCTTAGCTGGGCCGCTATAAGAAAACGGAATGGGTTAAGAGTGCGGGCCAGGATATGTTGGGTTGGGTAACAGTGTCGAAACAAGAATCAATTGGGTAGTTTCTGTTCAGGTCTTGCATGAGTATGGGTTGCACATGTTAAACACTTGGGTTGGGCAATTGTAACAGACCGAACACGTGGTGTTGAGAACCACTTAATGTTGGGCTGGTAATGACAGCGGGCCGCACCACAAGGGAATGGATTTATGTAAGCTTGGGCAGAGCTGGATAATTGTTGGGCTCGTGGGGTTTGTGAGTAAAACTATGGGTGTAGGGATGATGTAAGTAGAACTATGACATGATTAATTAAAGCACTAGGTGAACTACTTAGCGGTCATGACGAAGGCTATATATGTGTGTTAAATGTTAAATGTTATTCATAATTATATAAGTGTTTGGGCTGCATGTACATTGATAATAGTTGAATGAATGGTATGAGTTGAGTAGACAGTTTGGTGACTTTATTAACAATTATATTGTAGGTTTAGTTGGACTTCTAAATGATGATGATACTGCTAGAGAACTAGGGCTTTATTATACTTGAATATGCTGTTATGTCATATGATAATTACTGAAGTTACCATACCTTGGTCTCGTGACAAAACATGAAAACGGATAGGCCTGCATATCAAGCCCACATCGCGCGCACACCTCTTTAGGGGCTGAGTTGAACTGCTAATTGGGCCACGCCCTGGTGTAAGGGCCGCAACGGTACATAGATGTCGCATAGCCCAAGTAAACGAGACTGCCACTCGTTGGGCTGGTACTCATTTGGGCCATGAGCCACTCTTTGGCTGCACGTTAAACAAATGTACACGGGGCCCTATTGTGCACTCAAGCTGGGCTGTTGATGTTGGGCTTCACATTACAAGTTGTATACCCGGGTTTGGGCTTTGGTTTAGCACAAATGTGTGTTTACATAATATACGTTTATTGTTTTCAATTTGTATTTAAGTAAAAGCTAGTGAATTAACCAAGACACTTAGTACATGAAATTATGATGTATGCTATGAATTGTTGAGTTGCATAATCAAATGTTATAACTTGTATGATATTATGCGGTGCTACTTGTGTAATATGTGTATGGAATATAAGATTAAGTGTTATGCGACTGATTGTTGTCGGTAATCGTGTTAGGACGGTTGTGACCGACTGTTAAACGGATAATTAATCTTACCGAGCAAAACTAAGGTGAGTTCATCTCTCTTGAGCATGCGTCCCGGTGGTTGGGACAGTCAGTGGGTAACCCGGGAAGGGATAAGTCTTTTGGGTAAAAACGGGAATGTTGGATAATATACTCTTCCTATCACCTTTAAAGTCCCTCCGTGTTGTTTGGTTACCGGGAAGGTAACATGGTATTAGTTAGTAGCGCTACTTAGGTTTGGCAACCTCACCCCGTTCCTGGGAGGACGGGTGTTGAACTAATGACCTAGTCATGACCAATGCTTTGATAGGAGCATTGGAGAAAGGGCAAAATAATCAGAAGCCGTCTTGTATTGGGGTATTATCAACATTGTTTTCAACATTACTTTCGGATTTAACTTCAACGGATTAACTACATACTTGGTAACCAACGTTTTTGTAAAACTATGAACTCACCAGCGTTGTCTGATACACTTGTTGCATGCTCGCAGGTCGTTAGGTATCTTGGATTTGGGGAACTTGCTGTCTGGAGTAGCTGGAGTGGTCATGGGTCGACTGGGAGGATTTATGCGATTGATTTCATGAAACTATACTTGGGTTTTGAAACAGTTTAACTTCGTTTACTATTTGCTTCCGCTGAACTTATTGATTTTCGTTTAAACTTGTTGAGGATGTTTTTATTAATAATGGGGATTTTATTTTTAACTTGTATGGGTTCAACGTAATTGGTGGCTCGTTATTGGTATGTCCCACGCCTAACAGGGACACTCCCTATGTGGTAATTTGGGGGTGTGACAGTTTGGTATCAGAGCCAGGTTATAGTGAACTTGGTTTTAAAACGTTTTCATAAAACCAGACTATAACCGAACAGTACCGAAATCGACCATGACACTCAGCTCCAGACTGCAAGGTTCGTTTCTCATTTACGATTGCATAGTATATCTAGTGTACACTTATGTATGACATTGCACGTGAATGCACACTTGGCACAACAGCATGAGCCCTTATATTACCAACCCCTGTTAATTGAACTGTTAGTGTGACACTACCCTTCGACTATTGTGATTCTTGATCATATAAAACCTTTCGCTGCTATTTGAATGTGGGGAACCTTTTAGCGCAAGTTAAGAGGCGCTGAGATAAGCATGCAAATCGCCTTATTATTATGGGTGCACACATAATAATAACGCGAGGTGCATGCAAATCCCAGTGAGGCTTAATGAGCGTGAGAAGGGTTCTGCCCTATTGTGTGTAAACTTGGTAGATTGTAGGTTTCAACGTGATACTCGACTTTTACCTCATTCCGACCCTTAAGATTGTTCCCTTCTCTTATATAGAACCATGAGTGGACGTGGAGGAGGCCGAGGTGGTGGACGTGGTCACATTGCTATGACCCAGGCCGAATTAACCAACTTGATCAACACTCGTGTAGCTGAAGCCCTAGCGGCCTACCAGGCTGGTACGATATGTTGCCAATTACTCTCTATCCTTATGACGTATACTCGAATCTTACTTGTGTGTTGTATGTCCCTTCGTTTTAGGCCAACCTGCGAATCAAAACAATCCGCCTGCCTGCACGTTTAAGACTTTCATGGATTGTAAGCCACAGACCTTCAGTGGGACTGAAGGGGCTGTGGGACTCTTGCGTTGGTTCGAGAAGGCTGAATCAGTATTTGCTATGTGCAACTGTCCCATGGGGGACCGTGTGAAGTATGCTACAGGCACTTTGGAGGATGGCGCCTTAACTTGGTGGAATGCCCAAGTACAAATGTTGGGTATTGAGATGGCGAATGCCACTACCTGGGATGATTTCAAGGAGTTGATGCGTGAGGAGTATTGTCCTCGTGATGAGGTTCAGAAACTGGAGAACGAGTTCTACAATCTGAAAATGGAGGGATCTGAGATTGAAGCATACACTAGGAGGTCTAATGATTTAGCAACTTTGTGCCCTAATATGTCTCGACCTCCACCCCGGCGAATTGAGTTGTATCTCAAGGGTTTAGCACCAGCTGTTAAGGGGTACGTTACTGCTGCAAACTTAGACAATCTGCCCCGAATCGTCCGTTTGGCACATAAGATTACTGACCAAGAGGTCGAACGTGGCAACCTGCCGCCACGTGTTTCTGCTACCACCTCGACTGCTACAGCTACAACACCTGCTAGTGATCACAAGCGAAAATGGAACGATACTGACAAAGCAACCAGTGCCAGCCAATCTCAGAAAAGGGCAGACAACAGCATCCACCGTAGTTTTAGCCAGTCGTCTTCGGTGAACCAGAATCAGAGCAACAATTCAAATCAGGGTTCTTACGCGGGAAAGTTACCAAAGTGTGATAAGTGTATGTTTCACCATCGCGGGCTGTGCACCCGGGTATGTCATAGGTGCAACAAGGTGGGTCATATGGCTAAAGATTGTAGGGTCTGGCTTCCAAAGCAGCCGCAGCAGCAGCCACAGCAACAGGAGAGGCAACAGTCTCAACAGAACCGGGGAAATCAAAAGGGGTGCTTTCAGTGTGGTGATGAGGGTCATTTTAAGAGGGATTGCCCTCAGCTTAATCAGAATGCTGGCAACAACAACAATACTGGGAGCGGCAACAATGGGAACAATGGTGGGAACGGAGCACGTGGAAGAGTATTTACTATTGGCGCTGGGGGAGACTCGCAATGATGGCAATGTTGAGACCGGTACGTCTTCTTTGAATGATCTTTTTCTGCTTCTGTTTTTTTGACTCTTGTTTCGATTGGAGTTTTGTGCCTTGGGGTTCAGTCGTCAGTTAGGACTGACCCCCACCTCTCTTGTAAAATAAGCATGTAGTAGAGTTAACTGCTAATAAATCGATAGAAGCTTCTCATGTTCTTTTTGGTTGTAAACTTGATATCATGGGTCAAGTGTTCGACATTGACCTACCACCCGATACTCTTGTAAGTTTTGACATGGTCGTTGACATGGACTTGGTTATCTATGTATCAAGCAGAAAATTCTCTGCAAAAAGAAAATCGTGCGTTCCCTCTCCTCAGTGGGGAATCCTTATCAATTCAAGATCATCGTAGTGGTGCCATTGTTGGCATCGTCTCAGTCGTGAAAGCCCAGAAGTGTCTACGGAAGGGCTACTCTGCTATTCTAGCTCTCGTCATCGATTCGCCACTTTAAGAAAGGAAGATCGAGTATCTTCATGTTATTCGTGAATTTTTTTGACGTGTCTTCTAAAGAGTTACCTGGTTTACCTCCACATCGTTAGGTGGAATTTTAGAATTGACCTTATGCAAATCCTGATTTCCTTCTGGGGTACAGCAATCCCTTGGATTCGCTGGATGCTATCACAGATTCATCACGGGATTTTCGAAGATTGCGCAACCTTAACCTCATTAGCACCGCGGGGAGCGGTGAACTCATCGGAACCAAAGTAGCGGGACGTCTTCTCAGCTTTTGAAACCCAACCCTGTAACGCAAGGAGCATCACTTCTATCCGAGGGTACTGATGACCTGGCGGTATACCATGATGGTTCGAATCAGAGTTCCAGTTACACATCGATACAACATGAGAAGGAGATGAACCACGTGGGGTTCTTACAGGAAGAACTGCACAAGTCACGACCTGCGGTGGAAGCCGTAGTCTTTGAATTTAAAGTGGAGGCATTACTTGGACGGTACCAAATGCACTACCTAGACCGATTACAAGGGCCTCCTGTATACCCTTGTTTCGAAGGAAAAGAGTTCTCAAGATTAACCCATGCGGGGCATGGGGAAGCAACCTTTGGCAGGTTGGACAATATTTGCCATTTCGTGAAACGAATATGGACCTCACTATACAACAACATTAGGGAACTGGTGCAGGCGAAGCACGCGGATCTCGATAGCCTATCACCTGAATTTTAATAGGACGTATTGAAACCCGAAGACCATGTACGAATGACCGGGTCTGAAGGCCCATATAGCCACGCATAAGAACGAAGTTTGACATGGGTGGAAAGTCAAGGTGGGATATTAGCAATCAGAAATGCATGTATGGAAATGAGAGCAGACTGTCATAGATTTTGTCACTAGGCGATCGTATCGTGCTGAGAGTCTCACCCTGTAAGGGTGTGGAATGCTTGGGAAGTATGGCGAGCTTAACAGACGTCACGATGGACCATTCAACAATCTGGGAAGAATCGGAAGCGTAACCTACAAACTCAAGTTACCTGACGAATTAGATAAAGAAGCGTCTATTCGACGCAGCACTTGTGATACCCTTGTTGAGAAATCCACTGTTAACACAGTCGAATTTCAATCGTGAGAGTTCGTTGGAATTCAAGTCTTGGACTGGAGTTCATATGGGAAGGCAAAAGATCTGATGAAGCCCTGGTATCCATAATTGGTAGAACAGTTGTATCAACTTCTGATATCATTGATGAATTTCGGGACGAAATTCCCTTTCAAGTTGGGTATGATGTGGTACCCGCGGAGAATCCACAGTCATCCTGAGTTAACATCTTGTATCGTGTCGTTGCTGATTGCTTGTCAAATTTCGGGACGAAATTTCTTTCAAGTTGGGGATGATGTGACGACCCGTAATCTTTAGGTGTCTCTAATTCTGAATCACTTTCTGTCACGATTGGTTTACATTGTAGCTAAGTATGCTCGCGCGGTTGCTTGTTTAACTTGGTTGGTTTAGATGTTTCGTTGCTTGTATAACTCGGTTAAGTTAGAATTAGTGTTTAATTAACCGACTGTTAATTTGGGCCGGCCGCATCTTCACACATACATCCGTAGCCCAGTCCGAACACATTGCATATCGAAATCTGGTTCGGGCCAAGTGGGCATCGTAGTTGGGTCGGTTATGGTTTGAAAACAAACACACTAATGTGTGGCCTTAGCTGTATGAGCCCAATCAGGTTTGGCAATGGGCCGGTTGTTTGATAAGGGTCGGTTAGGGAGGTTAGAGTATTATATTTACATAACACGTAACCTAATAAACCCACAACTCAAATAAACAAACCCTACCCCACCCCCTCTAACCAATTGCGGCAGTAGAAGCAAAACCCCCTCCATCGTAATCACCATCATCATACTTTCTAGCTCTCGGTTAGTGCAGTTTCTCATGTTATTTAATTTGTTAATCTTCATGTCGGTGTGGTATGGTTCACGTAGGAAAACTGTTGCTCGAGATATATGCATGTATTTGTGTCATGGTTTGCTATTGGTGATGCTAATAATAAGAGGGTCTTGTGTATGATAGAGTGGATAAATTAATTTAAGATCAACAAGTAACTGTTAGGAGCATTGATATTTGAAATCCTAGCAACTTTAATCGTTGAATGAATTTTTGCAATAAGGTTCTTTTCCATTAAATGATTGGCCCTGAATGATGCTCGATGACATATGAATGCACGTATAAATGATTGGCCCTGAATAAGGTTCTTTTCTATTAAAAGTAATTTAGTCATGCTTTATACATATGATTGGGCTTAGGGTAAGTGGGCCGGTTAAGAAGGGTTGGTAGGATGTCCGGTTAAGCATTGTGTGTAGAAATTGCATGTTCAACAGGTTATGTGTTAACTTGTGTATTAGATTATAACCATTTTAAGTCATGTGGACTGCCTAATTAAAATATAATCGGTATTGGGCCTGCTTAGCTGGGCCGCCATAAGAAAACGGAATGGGTTAAGAGTGCGGGCCAGGATATGTTGGGTTGGGTAACAGTGTCGAAACAAGAATCAATTGGGTAGTTTCTGTTCAGGTCTTGCATGAGTATGGGTTGCACATGTTAAACACTTGGGTTGGGCAATTGTAACAGACCGAACACGTGGTGTTGAGAACCACTTAATGTTGGGCTGGTAATGACAGCGGGCCGCACCACAAGGGAATGGATTTATGTAAGCTTGGGCAGAGCTGGATAATTGTTGGGCTCGTGGGGTTTGTGAGTAAAACTATAGGTGTAGGGATGATGTAAGTAGAACTATGACATGATTAATTAAAGCACTAGGTGAACTACTTAGCGGTCATGACGAAGGCTATATATGTGTGTTAAATGTTAAATGTTATTCATAATTATATAAGTGTTTGGGCTGCATGTACATTGATAATGGTTGAATGAATGGTATGAGTTGAGTAGACAGTTTGGTGACTTTATTAACAATTATATTGTAGGTTTAGTTGGACTTCTAAATGATGATGATACTGCTAGAGAACTAGGGCTTTATTATACTTGAATATGCTGTTATGTCATATGATAATTACTGAAGTTACCATACCTTGGTCTCGTGACAAAACATGAAAACGGATAGGCCTGCATATCAAGCCCACATCGCGCGCACACCTCTTTAGGGGCTGAGTTGAACTGCTAATTGGGCCACGCCCTGGTGTAAGGGCCGCAACGGTACATAGATGTCGCATAGCCCAAGTAAACGAGACTGCCACTCGTTGGGCTGGTACTCATTTGGGCCATGAGCCACTCTTTGGCTGCACGTTAAACAAATGTACACGGGGCCCTATTGTGCACTCAAGCTGGGCTGTTGATGTTGGGCTTCACATTACAAGTTGTATACCCGGGTTTGGGCTTTGGTTTAGCACAAATGTGTGTTTACATAATATACGTTTATTGTTTTCAATTTGTATTTAAGTAAAAGCTAGTGAATTAACCAAGACACTTAGTACATGAAATTATGATGTATGCTATGAATTGTTGAGTTGCATAATCAAATGTTATAACTTGTATGATATTATGCGGTGCTACTTGTGTAATATGTGTATGGAATATAAGATTAAGTGTTATGCGACTGATTGTTGTCGGTAATCGTGTTAGGACGGTTGTGACCGATTGTTAAACGGATAATTAATCTTACCGAGCAAAACTAAGGTGAGTTCATCTCTCTTGAGCATGCGTCCCGGTGGTTGGGACAGTCAGTGGGTAACCCGGGAAGGGATAAGTCTTTTGGGTAAAAACGGGAATGTTGGATAATATACTCTTCCTATCACCTTTAAAGTCCCTCCGTGTTGTTTGGTTACCGGGAAGGTAACATGGTATTAGTTAGTAGCGCTACTTAGGTTTGGCAACCTCACCCCGTTCCTGGGAGGACGGGTGTTGAACTAATGACCTAGTCATGACCAATGCTTTGATAGGAGCATTGGAGAAAGGGCAAAATAATCAGAAGCCGTCTTGTATTGGGGTATTATCAACATTGTTTTCAACATTACTTTCGGATTTAACTTCAACGGATTAACTACATACTTGGTAACCAACGTTTTTGTAAAACTAAGAACTCACCAGCGTTGTCTGATACACTTGTTGCATGCTCGCAGGTCGTTAGGTATCTTGGATTTGGAGAACTTGCTGTCTGGAGTAGCTGGAGTGGTCATGGGTCGACTGGGAGGATTTATGCGATTGATTTCATGAAACTATACTTGGGTTTTGAAACAGTTTAACTTCGTTTACTATTTGCTTCCACTGAACTTATTGATTTTCGTTTAAACTTGTTGAGGATGTTTTTATTAATAATGGGGATTTTATTTATAACTTGTATGGGTTCAATGTAATTGGTGGCTCGTTATTGGTATGTCCCACGCCTAACAGGGACACTCCCTATGTGGTAATTTGGGGGTGTGACACAGTCGGAATAAGCTATTAACAAATAAGTTCTCAAATTATATACAGCATCATAATTCCTAGGATCTAAAAATGGCCAGAAACATATGTGATTTTAAGATCAGAAAGAGACCTAAAAATTTAACCACTAAAAAAATTACAGATTTGAATATTTAGGAAAGATCCATATGATTACTTATGATATTCGGAAAAACCCTAAATTTTGTTAAAATTTAAGAACATCGGAATCAAATATTAACAAATAAGTACTACAATTTTATACAACATCATAATCATAATTTCATGATTCTCAAAATCGACACTAACATATGTGACATATAGATCAGAAAAAGCCATAAAATTGTAAACCACCAAAAATTCTTACAGATTTGAATGCCAAGTAGATATGAACAAAAAGATACGATTGAAAATTCGTCTGCCGTAATAATCGATGAGAAGTAATCCCAGAATACAGATGGATATATAGATCTAGGGCTTGTGCGATGAAACACAATTAAACTTGGGAACCGAAACATATTTTGTAAGATGATTTCAAAAAATTATGGAAAGTTGAAAAGTCTTTAATGAGCGTTAAAAGCTAAATACAGAGGCGGTAGAGAAGCAGAGGAACTCAATGGACGTGTTGCCGCTCAAAAGAGAATTGTGATGAGTATTTAGATGACAGGTGGCACAAATAGGTTTAAGATTATGCCAAGTGGCACTAAAATGTTTTGTTTTAATATAGATAATAGATAATAAAAGAAACCAACTTTAGAACACATGTCATTCATTGGAGCCATCTATTTTTTAGTTTTCTCATCTTTATCTTCTACTTAATTAATTATAAATAATTAATATTAATTAAAAGATAATTATAAAATTAAATTTAAGCAATTCTGTAAAAATGGTATCAATCTAAACAGATTCACAAACACACCAAATATAGTGACAAAACAGATGACAAAACTTTTATTGATTATCCAACCCAAAATATCCCAACCAAACCCTAGATCTCAAGAATATGAGATCTTTATCAATACAAAGTACAGGTTCAACAGATTGAAGAAATCTGTTGAACATAAACTGAAATACAAATACAAAATACAAAGGATATAACCAAGAGATTAACACAATCTCTTATACAACGATGATCTCAACACTGAGATCTAAAACCAACAGCAGATGATCTTCAACAGCAGATGACAAGTACGAAGGATCCAGAGAGAACAAGATGAAACCCTAGAAAATATCTTCAATAATGCAGTAACCTTCTCTCTCCTCTATTATATAATAGATGTAACAACCAAGTTACACTTCCAACCCTTACACTTTCATATCTTGATGTAACGACCTCCAGCCCAGCAACAAACTGTAACAACTTACCAACAACATAACAACCCACAAGTATAGCCCAATAACAAATATGTTATAAGTAAACGTGTTATAAGCCCAATAATGAATAATGCTGATATGAATTATAGAATACAAGTATTTCAACACCCCCCCATAATTCATACAGCAAACATATTAAACAAGCCCAATTTATTACACAAAATATCATGTTGTGCAACACTTAAACCTTTAGTAAAAATGTCTGCTATCTGATTTTCAGAAGCAATTTTTTGTGGGTCAATAATGTCACTTGCAATTTTTCCCTCAAAAAATGCAAGTCTAATTCAAAGTGTTTAGTTCATTCATGGAATACAGGATTTAGAGAGATAGAAATAGCAGATTTGCTATCACAAAACAATGTTATAGGCAGAGTACAACTTAATTTTAGTTCAGACAAAACATTTTTAATCCACATTACTTCACAAGTAGCTGAGCACATTGCCCTGTACTCAGCTTCAGCAGTAGATCTTGAAACAAAACCTTGTTTCTTACTTTTCCAAGATACAAGTGTATCTCCAAGAAATATGCCAAAACCAGTAACAGATTTCCTGGTCATAGTACACTTTGCCCAATCTGAATCAACAAATGCTAATACATCAAAATTACCTGTTTTCTTGAACATAACACCCCTTCCTGGACTTTGCTTTAAGTATCTTAACAACCTTAAAGCAATGTCTAAATGTGATTGACAAGGTTTGTGCATATATTGACTCAAGAACTGTACAGCATAACTTATATCTGGACGAGTTAAAGATAAGTATATCAACTTACCTATTAACTTTTGAAAACCACTAACATTTTCTAAATTTTTTTTATCTTTTTCAGTTTTGCTAGTTATAACATGAGACTGCTCAATAGGTGTCCCAACAGGTTTGCACCCAAGATACCCGAACTCATTTAAAAGTTCAAGGCAATATTTTCTTTGGGACAAACAAATTGATTCATTTGAATATAAAACCTCTATACCAAGAAAGTATTTAAGCAAACCTAAGTCTTTCATTAAAAAACTTTCATTCAAACACTTTTTAACTCTTGTGATTTCAGTAGAACTGTTACCAGTAATCACTATATCATCAGCATAGACTAACAAAACAACTAGAACATCATCTTTACTTAAAACAAATAAAGAATGATCACATAAACTTTGAGTAAAACCCATATCAAGTAGCACAGAAGTTAGTTTTTCATTCCATTTTCTGGGGGCTTGTTTAAGTCCATAAAGGGACTTAACAAGCTTACACACTTTATTTTTATCATTATTAAAATACCCTAATGGTAAAGCCATATAAACATCTTCAGATAATGACCTATATAAAAAAGCATTGTTTATATCAAGTTGATATAAAGCCCAGCCATTATTCACAGCAAGTTTTAAAACAATTCTTACAGTAACCATTTTAACAACTGGAGAAAATGTTTCTCCAAAATCAATTCCTTCTCTCTGGTTAAACCCCTTTGCTACTAACCTAGCCTTATACCTTTCAATTTCCCCATTAGCTTTATATTTTATTTTATAAACCCACTTACACCCTATGGGTTTTCTCCCTTTAGGTAAATCAACAACTACCCAGGTATTATTTCTATGAAGAGCCTCCATTTCTTTATTCATGGCTTTCTATCCACCTAGATCTTTAACAGCCTCATTATAAGAACTAGGTTCAACAGATTTGTTCAGAGATGAAACAAAGCACAAATTATCAACAGACAAATTTGCATAGTTAACAACTTTTTCAATTCCATATTTCACTTTTCCTTCAACAACAAACTCATTAAATTTTTGTGGAAAAGAAACTTTCCTAGAAGATTTCCTAGTAGATTGTCCCTCAGATAGGTTGGTCTCATCATATGATCCTACAGTGTCCTCTGCCCCACCAGTGTTACCCGGAAAACTACTACCTAACTGATCATCCTCATGTTGAATATTATCAACATTTGGTTCAGTGGCAGATGTAGAGGGTGACACTGGTTGCTGATCATCACTGTAGTGATCTTGAGCACCAGATGTACCCTCTTCATCATTGGGAACTGTAGGAACTTCAGGTGTTATTGTTTCAGTAAAATAAAAAAAATATCTGATTTAACTCAGTGTTAGAAAACAACTTTTGATTCTTATTCAAACTAGACTTGAATGGATACACACTTTCATAAAACTTAACATCTCTAGAGAAAAACACTTTTTTATTATCTAAACATAGCAGTTTGTATGCTTTTTTAACATTTGAATAACCAATAAGAACACACTTATCAGCATGATAAGCAAAGTTATCAGATTCAGACAAGACAGTACTAAAACAAAGACAACCAAAGTTCCTTAGATGAATAAGTGAGGGCTTAAAACCATAAACAATTTCATAAGGACTCCTACCATTTAAAACTGAAGAGGGTAACCTGTTAATTAAGTGAACAACAGTTAAAATACAATCAGACCAATACTTAAGAGGCAAATTACTCTGAAACAATAAAGCTCTAGCTGTGTTTAAAAGATGTCTATGTTTTCTTTCCACCACACCATTTTGTTGTGGTGTATAAGAACATGATGTTTGATGTAAAATACCTTTGTTTTTACAAAACAAGTTCATCTGATTATTCACAAACTCAGTTCCATTGTCACTTCTTATGGTTTTTATTTTTGTTTCAAACTGTGTTAAGACCAGTTCATAAAAACTACACAAGTTTTCAAATACTTCAGTTTTATTTATTAACAAGTAACACCAAACAGTTCTAGAAAAATCATCCACTATAGTTAAAAAATATTTGAACCCCTCATAACTAGCAACTTTATAGGGACCCCACAAATCAAGATGAATTAACTCACCAACAGACTTTGTTTTATGTTCACTAAGTGGAAAAGGAACTCTCACTTGTTTAGCTCTATGACACACATCACAAGGCCCATGTTCAACACTTTTAACATCAAAATTTTCTTTTAACACAGCTAGCACTTGATCAGATGGGTGACCTAATCTACTATGCCACAAACTTGCCTTAACAAAACTATTAAAGCAAACATTCACAGAATTACCATTTTTTCCAACAAAATAAAGGCCACTATCCTGACTACCAGTCACCAGGATTTTCTTTGATTTGGAATCCTGTAACACACAACTATCCTCATTAAAAACAACTTTAATATCATTATCCTTTGCTAACCTATGAACAGACAACAAATTTACATGATAGTCTGGGACATAAAACACATCTTTTAGAACAATGTCATTCATTAACTTGATATCACCAATTTTTAATACTTTAACATTAGTGCCATTTGGATGACCAACTTTAATATCAAACTCAGAAACATCAACTGTATTAAACATGTCTTTATCATTATTTACCATGTGTTGACTTGCCCTAGAGTCAACAATCCAACTAAATACTCCTCCAAATAATAAAGAACTAGAACAACTAACACAGTTATTAACAATACAAGACTCACCTCCTACACTTGTTGATTCCACACCAGATTTTTCACCAACTAAACTTAGCAACTTTGCTATCTGCTCAGATGTAAAAGGTAAACCAGAAGTAGACATACTAGCAGAAGACCCAACAGCAACATTTGACTTATTAGTTTTACCAGACACAGTGTTAGATCTTTTTTTAAAACCTGGAGGATAACCAATTAACTCAAAGCACCTATCAACAGTATAACCAATCATGTTACAATGTGTACATTTTAAATTTGGATTAGGTCCTCTTTGGTTAGAAGTTTTCTTCTTAGGTTCAAAAGACTGGTTTGACTGGTTTGATTTGGATACAAATGACACATTCTGACCTTTTGACCCATTACTGGACATTCTATGTGATTCCTCCCTAGAAACCACAGAAAAGGCAACCTTGACAGATGGAAACACTTCTCTGGTTAAAAGATTTGTTCTTACTGGTTGATAAACATCATCTAGTCCCATAAGAAACTGCATTAATTTGATTAACATTGAAAAATCATTATATTCTTTTGCTGCTTTACAAGAACATGTGGGCAGTTTGAGCATAGCATCAAACTGTTTCCACATGGTAGTCAGTCTATTATAATAATCTGCAACAGTTGAACCATTTTGAGAAATGCAATTTATCTTTTTATATAAATCATAAACCACAGAACCATCTATCTTGTCATAGGTTTCCTTTAAATCCTCCCAAACCTCTGAAGCAAGACTAGAAAAAACTTGACCCAAAAAAAGTTCTTCTGATACAAAATTCAAAAGCCAAGTTAAGACCACAGAGTTACATCTATCCCACTGACTAGCAAGTACTTGATCCTCAGTGGATCTTTCACATTTTCCATTAACAAAACCAAATTTGTTTTTGGCTTCTAAAGCCAATTTCATAGACGTAGACCAAACAGAATAATTCTCAGTACCCTTCAACTTAACACTAACAATAGTCAAAGCACTAGAATCACTAGGATGAAGGTATAGTGGATCTCCAATATCCAATTTACTTATTGAAGTCTGAGATGTACTAGCATCTGGTTGAGGACCAGTCATTATAACACACAAGATAAGTAACAAACAAACACAGAAACAAAACAATCAATCAACAACCACAGATCACAACAAGTATACACAATATTCTAAGGCGAAGCTGTATCAGTGTCCAGATTCCAGGTTCATCACTTATAGTGCCTGGACAGGTCTTAATACAGGAGCCAATACCTAGAAATACCAAAAACAACAACAAATAATCAACCAAACAAGTAATAAAGGTGCCGGTCCTCACTACCCCGACTTTAACTAGATCAACCAACAAAACAAGAAATAAGAATACTCTTACAGTGGGTGCAAATGTCTTCAGCAAGTATCAGATCTGTAGTTTTCAAGAACCACAAATCTGATACAGAATACCAATAATACCACTTCAGGTTAGTTTGCCCTGAAACTTCAAGGTTTCAGAGACTAACGCATAAGTTTGATCCGTAACAGCAAGTTCCCCTGATTTAGGGTTTCGCCGGAGAAAACAAGTACACCACAAGAACCAACAGATCTGAGAAGATCAGTCGCCACAACACGGTTTCCGAGAATAGAAACCCTATCACAAACAAAAAACAAACAATCAGAAATATGCAGCGGATATCCCAAGAACTTAAAGATCGAGCTATTCAAGCTCTGATACCATGTAAAAATGGTATCAATCTAAACAGATTCACAAACACACCAAATATAGTGACAAAACAGATGACAAAACTTTTATTGATTATCCAACCCAAAAGATCCCAACCAAACCCTAGATCTCAAGAATATGAGATCTTTATCAATACAAAGTACAGGTTCAACAGATTGAAGAAATCTGTTGAACATAAACTGAAATACAAATACAAAATACAAAGGATATAACCAAGAGATTAACACAGTCTCTTATACAACAATGATCTCAACACTGAGATCTAAAACCAACAGCAGATGATCTTCAACAGCAGATGACAAGTACGAAGGATCCAGAGAGAACAAGATGAAACCCTAGAAAATATCTTCAATAATGCAGTAACCTTCTCTCTCCTCTATTATATAATAGATGTAACAACCAAGTTACACTTCCAACCCTTACACTTTCATATCTTGATGTAACGACCTCCAGCCCAGCAACAAACTGTAACAACTTACCAACAACATAACAGCCCACAAGTATAGCCCAATAACAAATATGTTATAAGTAAACATGTTATAAGCCCAATAATGAATAATGCTGATATGAATTATAGAATACAAGTATTTCAACAAATTCGTATAGAAGATAATATAATCTTTTGAAATATTTATTAGATTTCAAAATTATTTATCTTGACATTAACAAAAGACGTACACTAAATATAAATTAATATAATGTAAAGAGTTAAATGTCATTTTAGTCCTTATTGTTTGGTTATTTTGTGAGTTTAGTCCAAAAGTTTTATAATACACAGGGTTTATAAAGATACTAGTGGGAAACCCGCGCGTTGCCGCGGAGTTGACAATAAGGGGCGTGAACATACCACCAACTTACCATCAACACTTACCATGTATGATACCCTTAACATAGATTACCATATTGGTCTATTTCTAAAAAAAGGTTTCAAAAAAATGAAATTTAAAAGTAACCAGTTTTGGCCCAACAATGAGGTGTATTCCACTATACTTTGTAAATCATTCATGCCCCTAAAAACCTAACACAAACACAAAAAACGAACTGACCCATCAAAAAACCCAGTATATAATACCCATTATGCCCCTCATAAAATTCAAAAACAAGCCTAGTTTTATACATTTTAACCAACTTGTTATATATCGCAGAAATGATTCGAAGTCATAATAATAATAATAATATTAAACAAAATGTTATTTCCAAAGTAGCAACATCATTCTTAACTTATCCAAAGTCCATTTACATGTTCCATGGCTTAAACTTCTGTCAAATGTGTTTTCTCTGTAAGATTCGGTGTCGATCCTTCCCATAACTCCTTTCGTGCCCAGGAGATCACAACTATCGGTCCAAGTGTCAATGGCACCTACACCAATCAGATGTTGACCAGAAAATAAAAGTCAGACCACGCTAACCGCAACCTAACTTGAACCAATTAACTTAAACGAAGCATCTCAATATCGACCCACAAAAGTATATTTAACCAAATTGATGCAAATTACTTTCTTGATTTGGTTAATTATTTAGATAGGTGACAATTATTGGCAATTTCAATCATTACGTTTAATTACTAAAGGGTCAAAACAAGTGCAATGGCGTTAACAGAAACATACCAGATATAGAAGTGATGGCTGCGGAGAATGAGTAAGAATTCCAGCTGCTAATGCAGCTACCAATCCAACAGCATATCCACACGTATCATACCATATGTATTTATACCCTTTTTGTGGAGATATATCCAGCGGGTTTGTAGCCTCTTTGACTTTTCTGTGGTCAAAGCAGAGAACTAACGCCAAAAGCATGGAAGGAATAGCCTACAAAAACAAACAACTTAATAACATGTTTACCATATTTACTATTATTAGTCGTGATATCTTGTTCACCTTTTGATATACTTTTTAGGTTGCTTATGGCACATACAATGCTTATGGAAGCACTTATGCTCAGCCACAAGCCCCAACTTCTATTCCACAAGATGTCGTTGCCACCGCCGACTATGGCGCCTATCTTGCAATCTACCGAATCGAGGTAAATTTATCCATCTGAATTGAATGCTCTGTCATACTTAAATTTTTTACTTGTGTTAGTATGTTAAACTTTTATAACCCATCTAAAATTTACAATCCACGCAGGCTGCTCCACAGGCCACAACAAGTTTATGCATAACCTGACTCCTTAACAAATACAAATAAAACGTTTGATATATTGTCTAGTATAATTTTTTTAATGAAGATTAACAGGTTAACCCACCCCAATAAAGAAACGTTTTGGCATGAACTCGTTTTGACCCGTTTACCCAACCGTGGTAAATTGACCCATTTCATCCGTTTTGACCCGTTTACCCAACCGTGGTAAACAAACCCATTTCATCACCAATAAGTTTGGCATTTAACAAATGACCCAAACTTATAGACCATCATATGGAATGTATGATCTCAGCACTACTGTCAATACCAAACTCATCAGGGTCGGAGCCGAGATCATAGTTACCTAATTCGCTCTAAGAGTCGCGATTTTCGTATTGGTACGTGATGTACCCAATCGCAAATCGCCGGCGTACCGATCGCTGTGAAATCGCTGGCGTACCAATCGTCGATCCAGTTAAGAAAATCAATCGCGAATTCTATGATTCCAATCGCGAATTTTATGATTATAATACGTTGGCTAGATTTTTTTGGGACGTTCCACTCACTGGAAACAGAAATTAGAATGTGTAAAAGAACCATCTGATTTCAATCCTTATGTCTTAAAATCAACTTCAGAAGAATTAGGATTGGAAAATTTTTTTTGCCTCTGATATTACTAACCATACCTAACCAGCCTTATGTACCGATAGTTGGGACTTAGTAAATAGATAATTAACTAATGATAAACATTTGCATAATATCATAAGGAAGAAAGACACCTTGAAAAATAAATCAGTTGGAATTCTCAGTAGCTTCACTGTCCTGAAAGCAAGCTTCTCCACGAAGTTCTTTGGTACATGGTGCTTATTGAGATTGCTTGACAAGTTCGATTCATAAGTATCCCATGGCTACAAAACAAAATAGCACACAATCAGTAGAGCAAATAAATTTCATAAACGAAATTGCTCTAAAGTTGTATACAGAACAATATATGCCCAATAAAAAGAGATGAATCCACCTATCTCTGGTCTGATTTCAGATCCTCTCATAAAAAAAATACGTAATCGGTTTCATCTAATAATTATATAATTGTCAAATCACAGATGGAACGTAGATAACTAATAATTTAGCAGATCTTTTGATTCGGAAAACAACAGGAAGTTCCACAGAAATGCTTTATATCTCATGGCATTCAATAAGGAGTTTCTACTTTCTAGATGATCTATTAATCTATTTCTTTCAAAGTTGAAAGACATTCACAAATTAAAACAGAAAATCATTGTGCGGTAGTGATCTCTAGATGATTTGTTAATCTATCAGAATAATCAACAATTCGTTGAGATCTCAGAACCATGAGTGTTCAATCGAGCAACCGTAAAAACTATAAGCAATCAAAGAAGCCGCTAACGAGCATAATCTTATCATCTAATGATGAATTGCTCGTTTTGTCGTTGAATAAAAAACAACTTTATTTAACAAGTTGTGAGCGCCGGAAAAGAATGTTTAGAACCTTACCCCGTTATAAATTTCCAAATATAAAACACGAATGAGGAATTTACGACTTGGAGTCTGAAAGTATATAAAAATTATTATATACTACTTTTAAGGTGGATGGCCGGAGGCCGTGCCTGGTCTCCCCTTCTCCATTGTCTCTCTCTCTCTCTCTGTCTCTTTCCCGTTCTCTCTCCAATCGCTTGTTCACTCTCTAACCCCCGTTGCTCTCTTTATCTTCTCTGCTTCTCTCTCTTCTCTGAATATGCAAATGAACGGTTCTAGTTGCTAAGGCGTCTTAAATTTCTGGACAATTTACCCCCTTTACAATAGAAATTTAGTCTGCACACTATTAATAGAGCTGCAAAAAATCTGAAATCCAGATTTCATACCTTCAATTTAATGATGTACTCCTCTTAACAAAGAAAGAAAACGTAATTCCTTTTTTAGCTTTTCAAGCAACTAAAATGTCATCAAGGCTGCATTCCGTCCTTCCCTGATCGTACCAAACGGTATATCACCCTATAGTGGCTATATGGAAACAGAGCATCCATAATAATAATCTAATAAAAATATATAAAACCCTTTCAGCAACATAAAATATAACACAAATTCAAGCTTGCAATATGTGACAAAACATAAAAACAATGGTACACTGTTGATGGATCGGTTGAATAATGACCACCCTTAAGAGTTGGCATGACCATCTGATAGCACCACCACCGCCCTACAATCGGAGAAGAAGTAAGCACAATTAGAACAACAACCATGATCTAAGCCTTTAATCGACCCATCCACACTCCAATTAGTTCACTGGAGACTTACATTAACCTGTTTGTCCACCATATACAAACCCTAATTCTAAAAAACAAACGTAGTTAACTTATAAAAGCAACACAAACCAAAAATGTTGAACAGAAAAAAAAAACACAAACCTCAATGAAATGACCCGTACCAATATCAACAAAATCTTCTCAGAATCATCTAACAAAAAGATGCAGCGATTGCAGAACACAAAAATAGAGTCATGGGGCGATTGTAATATCAACAAAAACTTCAAGCGACATTTATACGAGACATCTACAAATCGTTCAAATTAGGTTACACTAAACAAAACAAAAATTAACACGTATCTTAAATTTGAATCATTCAGAAGAACATAACAATGAAGTAAATCAAATGGTGAATACTTTATCAGAGTATAAACCTCGATGAGAAAGAAAAATAGGGTTCTGGTGAGGTTTTGTGAAAGAGATGATACTCGTAATATAGTCGCAATCCTCTTCCTGGCACCACCATCTTCATCAGAACAGAGAGAGGAAACCTAACAGATGTAATCGTCTTGTTCAAGTTGTGATCTATTGATTTCAATTGATAATGTTGAAGAAAACAAAAGCAAATACAAACCGGATAGTGATGGTTTCTTGAAGAGGTAGGTCATTCTTGGAACACCAAGCATCCTCTTATACACGGTTTTTACTATTGGGATTCTTGATCTTAAATGCAGAAGAGGATTTCTCAAGTTTACCACTGTAGCGTCTTAAAAAGTTATTCCATTTCCTGTTGTATCTGCTTGGACTTATTTGTACATAATGTATCAAAACTTGTATAAGTAGTAAAATTACTTCTTTGTCCATCACTTCTCCTTTTTAATATATTATAGATAATAAGATATAACCTTTTATTTATTGGTATATAAAATTTACATGTGCTCAACCCATACAATACATGAGGTTCTTAAAAATGTAACTTTTTTCATTATTAATATATAAAATAAAATTTACTCAACCCGTACAATACACAGAGTTCTTAAAGATATAACTTTTTATTATTTAGTATATAAAAAACTAGGTTATAACTCCGTGTATTACACAGGTTGAATAAATAAATTTTATATACTAAATAATAAACAATATATCTTTAAAAACCTCATTTATTGCACGGGTTGAATAAATATAATTTTATTTATTAAATAATAAAAAGTTGTATCTATAAGAACAATATTATATGGGTTGAATAAATGTAATTTTATATACCAAATAAAAAAGTTATATATTTAAAACCACGTGTTACACGGGTTGAATAAATAAATTTTATATACTAATTAATAAAACAATATTTATCTTTAAAAACCTCATTTATTGCACAAGTTGAATAAATGTAATTCTATATACCAAATAATAAAAAATTACATCTTCAAAAATATGTGTATTACACGGTTTGAATAAATGTAATTTTCTATACTAAATTATATATATATATATATATATATATATATATATATAGGATAGGAGTTGGCCAGAAAGTCCAAATTTCCTAAAAAGTATAAAAAGTCATAAAACACCATAATGTCAACCATAAAACACACCAAAAACCTACAAATAATATGATGAAGATTACTAAAACATCATGTATGTGGGTTTTGTGTTGTGTTTTAGATGTTAAGGCTCTGATTGTGGAATGACAAATATTATTGTGTTTTATGTTGTTTAGCATTGTGTGTTTGATATTCATAGTTCTACGATGGTGTGTTTGAAATTTTTATGGACTATTAGAGTTTGAATATGGTGTTTTAGTAATATTCATTCTATTATTTGTGAGTTTTAGGTGTGTTTTATGCCTAAAATTATTGTGTTTTATGACTTTTTACACTTTTTAGGAAAAACACACTTTCCGTAGGAACCCCCCTCTCTCTCTCTCTCTATATATATATATATATATATATATATATATATATATATATATATATATATATATATATATATATATATATCCTTAAAAACCCCGTGTATTGTACGAATCGAATAAATCTAATTTTATACATCAAATAATAAAAAGTTATATCTTAAAAAACCTCATGTATTACATGGGTCGAGTAAATGTAATTTTGTATAGTGAAAATAAAAATATTTAATATATTAACACAAAGTTTGATTTTCGTGCTAATAATAGATTATTATGTTGTTGCAAAAATTATTAACGAAGTCTCAATAAATTTAACTCTTTATTAAAACTCCGTAAATGTATAAATGATAAATAATATTAGTTAATTTTATTTTAAGTTTCGTAAAATCTATTTGATACCAAACTAAACAAAATGTTCAAATATATAGTTAAGATCAAATTAGATAATTAAGTTTGAATTTGAAGTAAATAGATAAATATAGGGGGCGGTTCCCCTAAGAAGCCTATTTTGCCTAAGTTGCCTAAGAAGCAATCTACACCATGTTTTTAAACAACCAATGGACCAGATTAAATCCCTAATATTAAACTAGATAAGTAAACAATTAAAACGCGCGGGGGTATTTTCGCCATAAACAAAAAAATAGTACTGGACAAAAAGGAAAGCAGTTATCGACGATTCAAAACAGTTCTTCTTCACTCTCTCTCAAAACTTCCCAATGGCTAAGAAACGTCCCCTAAAATCGACAATAAGAGAGACGAAAATCGAACAAACAACAACAAAAACATCATCAACGATGGATTCAGAGAGTACGTTCCATTTTTTTTTTTGCATTTTGGTGTATTGGTTTCAATTTTGTACGGTTTTTCTAAGTTTCTTCGAAATCAAATCGATTACACAGGTTCTAAGAGATCTACAAGAAGCCAGAAGCATAAAGAAACAAAACCTGATGACGATTTCGAAGGTTTGTTAAGGATCTGTAAACGAACAGATTTCTAGGGTTTTAATATGTCTAAACTGATTCATGTTCTGCATTTTATAAAATAGATCCATCGTTGTGTTTTAATGAAATAGTGCTGGTTTATTTTTTGTGCTGGTTTATTTTATGTGCTGGTTTAACCTATGTGCTGGTTTATTTTAAGAAACTAGCACAAAGTTCTAGTTGGTTTTTTGGGTTCCAAATATGTGCTGGTTTACTATCTGTGCTAGTTTACTATCTGTGCTAGTTTATTGCTTTAGAAGAAACTAGCACAAAGGGTTTATTGTTTTCTAGTAAACTAGCACAAATTCTAGTTGGTTTACCGTCTGTGCTACTTTAGTGTTTTAGAAGAAACTAGCACAAGTGGTTTTTTTGGGTTCCAAATCTGTGCTGGTTTACCGACTGTGCTACTTTTAAATTCAGGAGATAAGTAATATAAGTTTCAGTTGCTTTTTTGTGTGTGAAAACAGAGCTGTACAATCCCAAACCACTACAAATTGTACAACCAGGAGAACCAATCCCTACTTTTGATAATGAACCTTTGCATCCCATTCCACTAAAAGTTGTAAGACCAACAAAAAAGGAATATTATATGAGTCCGAAATTTTGGAATGAAGTAGCAATCTGGGGGCCAAACTATACCAATCATCCTACTTCTGGTGGTGAACCTTCAGATCCCATAAAAGAAGAGATTGATGAGAAACCTGAAATCTCAGTTGTACAACCCAAAAAAGAAGAAGATGATGAAAAACAAAAGATCCCCATCCTACAACCTAAACATGAAGAAGATGAGGAAAAACCTATAATCTCAGTCAAGAATTTTGGAAGGAAGTAGCAATCTAGCCAGCTCCTGCTATGATCATCATGTTTATGTTGTTTGTTTTAGTTTTCTAATGTTATCAATGCTGTTATGTATTATGATCATGTTTTTCTGAACCTTATGTAACAATGATGTTTTGAATTATAAAAATCATGGTTTATTATGTATTAAATGATCAAAATGGTACTGGTTATTGTTTTTTTAATATATAGTACACTTTATAACTTGTGCTGGTTACTATGTTTCTTCTGAAATTACTTGCAGGCTCATCAGACAGTGACTTCGAACAACCGGAAAAGAAACAAAAAACAGCACTAAAAGCTGTTGCCACAAACGTTGAACCTATACGATCAACACTTTTCAAGGAATTTGATAAGAAAAAAAGAATTAGAATCAGGAACAGCCCAAAAAACCTTGCTGAATTCATGCAAGTGTTATCTGACGAACAGAAAGCAGAAGTAGATAACATGGGATTTGAAAGCATGAAGAACTTTGATATAACAAAAATACCAACTGATCTGGGATACTGGCTCACTAACAATTATGAACCTACAATCAACACACTGAATCTAGGTACACATAATGTAGTGATAACACCTAACCTAGTACAAGAAGTTCTTGGCATACCAATGGGTAAAGTGAAGGTTAAGGAGTTGAGTAAACCATCAATGAGTGATCCAGTTGTTGCAGAGTTTAGAAATCAATTTGAAATTGATGATGAACTGCCAAAAATGCATCATATTATTCATGTTGTGAAAGAACAGAAGGAGAGTGGAAGGCTATTTCAACTGAACTTTCTTGTAATGTTCAACTCAATAATGGCAGAGCTCACACACGGTGGCAACGTCAACATGAAATTCCTTACAACATTGCAACCTGATGTAGATATTAAGGATGTTGACTGGTGCAGCTACGTGATCGACTGCTTGAACAGAAAGACAACAAGCTGGTTCCAATCTAAAGCAGTACATTACATCGGACCGATAACATTTCAAGTGGTATGTTGTAGTTATCTAAAAATGATTTATATTTATTGTTTTTTATCAAACATAATAACAAAAACTAACTTGTAAATCAATCAGTTGGTTTATGCGCATGATACATACCAAAGAACAAATCCAACACAGAAGATGATACCAGCTGTAATGTATCATAAAAATGATACAATTAAAAAGCTTGGTCCGGTGGTGGAAAGCAATAAAAGAAAGAGAAGTGAAAAAGATGGGAAACCAGCACAGAAACTCACCTTGACAACACAAACACCTACTCAAAAGGTGGTGAAGAGTAAGAAGAAAACAAGTTTGAAAGCAGCAACAACTGGTGAAAAACGAAAGAATTTGAAGGTAAAACTGAAGATAAAGAAAAAAGCACCAGCTGAACAACCTCTATCCACATATCAACAAATCTCAAAGGAAACTGATGAAGCTAGAAATCATTACTTTAGTGACTTCCCAGAATCTCTAGACATTACACAAAGTTTGGACATTCCACAATCCCAGGAAAAACTCTCACAAATTCCACCTATAAATCCAACAAGTGGAGTGGTAATTTCTATTTTATTGTGTTTATCTGTAGTATTACTGAAAAAAGTGCTGGTTTAGATGGTTATTGAAAAAATGTGCTACTTTTATGACATTTGTTAAAAAATGTGTTACTTTTATGACATTTAGTGTTTGGAATGTTAAATTGTGCTAGTTTATACCTAGTATATGTTAGTTTAATGTTAGAATTTGGAATGTGAAATTGTGCTGATTTATGTGCTAAAGTGTGCTGGTTTAAATGGATTATAAAACTGTGCTAGTTTGAAATGTGCTACTTTTATTGTAAACTTTTATCATGTGTATGTAAAAATAAAAATGGAAAATGTGCTACTTTTACAATTTGTGCTACTTTATAAAAAGAATGTGCTACTTTTACAATTTGTGCTACTTTATAAAAAGAATGTGCTGGTTATCTTTTCAGGAATGGATTTGTCTGATAAAATCCAAAACAAAAGAGCTGGACATGCATGTCAAAGAAACACACGAAATGATTGCAGAATGTTTAACAAAGTACAAAGGTGAGGAGGTTGTGGATGCTGTGGATGAGTGGAGAAAAAGATTGGTAGTATATGGTGAAAAGTACAATTTCGAGAAGCAAGAATCAGAAGCAGGGAATGAAGAAAAGAAAAAAGGAGGAAGTGGAGAGAAGACAGAAGGAGGGAATGAAAAGGAAGAAGGGAATGAAGTTAAACTTACCCAATCACAAAAAAAAAAATGGTGGTCTCACAATTTGATTCAACTCCTTTCAGAATCACCAGTTCAATGTGGCCAGAGATTATAAAAGAAATAGAAAAGGCAGAACAGGTAGCAAGCAGCAAAAAAGATGGTGCTGATCATGGAGTTGGTGGTGAAGAAGAAAAGGATGCAGGTGGAGAAAAGGTTAAAGATGGTAAACCTGATGGGGAAACAACAAAGAAAGGAGGTGAAGATGCTAATAAACCACCAAAGGGAGAAAGTGACACTGCTGGTCAACCAGCAAAGAAAGAAGGAAATGAGGCTGCTGGTCAACCAGCACAGCAAGGAGAGGTTTTTAAAACACCAGAAAATGAAACCAAAAAAGACAGTGAAAAACAAGAATTCATAGGTGAAGAAGAAAAGGATGCAGGTGGAGAAAAGGTTAAAGATGGTAAACCTGATGGGGAAACAACAAAGAAAGGAGGTGAAGATGCTAATGAACCACCAAAGGGAGAAAGTGACACTGCTGGCCAACCAGCAAAGAAAGAAGGAAATGAGGCTGCTGGTCAACCAGCACAGCAAGGAGAGGTTTTTAAAACACCAGAAAAGGAACCCAAAAAAGACAATGAAAAACAAGAATTCATAGGTGAAGACCTAAACGCCGGAGACCAGAAGAAAAGCAAACGTACAACTCACCCTGCTAAACCTTTATGTTCACCATATATGCAGCGAGTTGTACAAATAAAAACAAAAACTGAAAAAATTGAAGTAAGGATAGCCGGATGGATGTTCTCGACAGTTGACGACCCCTGGTAAGTATAAAAACCAACAAAATCTTAATTGGATAAAAATAAGTATTTAAACTAATGTGTATTACAACAATGCAGGGTGTTTATATTTGAGACAGCATTTAACACAAACCTTTCAAGGGTATTTCTGGAGTCGCTTCACCCGAACTTATACATACATGTCCAAGTCCTAACAGCTTGGTCATTGGTACTAAACAGTGAAGAGGTCTACAGAAGCAAAGGTTCACCGGCAAGAGTTTTCTGCCCATGCAACATGCTGGTATGTTTTCTAATATGTGCTGGTTTTAATAACAGATTAGAAAAAGCACATTTAACAAAATGTGCTGGATTATTACACATTGTGCTGGTTTTGAAATATTAATGTTTTATTAATAGCTGGTTAGTCTAATATATGAAATGCTATTATTGTGCTGGTTCATAACACATTGTGCTGGTGCTGGTTTATAACACATTGTGCTGGTTTCTGTGCAGGGAGAAAACAACTTCAAACCAAAACTGAACAAAAAGACCTGCACACAAAATTTCAGAGAAAACATTGCCGCGACATTGATGACTACCGAGTTTGGAACTATTAGGAAAGTGGACATGTTGTTCATTCCAATACTACAACACAAGCACTACTACATTGTATGTTTTGATTTCAAGGGAGAAGCCATCAAGATTATAGACAACATGAAAGGGAAAGCAAAAGCACAAAAAATGGCACGTGCTAAAAGAGTGGTAATATATTGATGCCCATTAATTCTGTGCTGTTTATTTTAATTATATTTGTGATGCTTAGGGATTTTGATTTTGAAAATTTTCAAATTACAGAAAGAAATTGTATGTGATTACCTTGAAGTTGAATACCCAACAATGCACACAAAGATGTCGCCCTTGGAACCAGAAATAATGAAAATGTCGTGGCAAACGGAAAAGAACTTTGTAGATTGTGGTGTCTTTGCAATGAGACACATGGAGACATACACAGGGAATCATGTGAGCAAGAAGGAATGGGATAGTGGGCTGTCGAAAGAGTCACCGGAACAAGACAAAGAGTTGGTTGAACTGAGATACAAGTATTTAAGCAAAATACTTTTATCCGACATCAACTTAGCGAAAGGTGAAATGATGGAACTGTTAGAGAAGTATGAGAAGATGGAGCCTGAAAAGAAAGAGGAATGCAAGAAAAATGCGGAAACGAAAATCAATGACAGATTGAACCAGAAATATTGATTGTGTTGGTTGAACAATATAACATTAGTTTGGTAGTTGTCTGTAATATTTTGTGCTGGTTTAACAATTAATATGGTGCTGGTTTAACAATTACATTGTACTGCTTTAACAGTTATATTAGGAAAGTTAATTTTATGCTGGTTTTACAATTAATATTGTGCTGGTTTCACTATGACAATATGTGATGGTTTCATAGAAGAAGTTTAAAATTGTGCTGGTTTTATAATTGTGCTGGTTTTAAAGAACAAAGTTTAAAATTGTGCTAGTTTTAAAGAACAAAGTTTAAAATTGTGCTGGTTTTAAACAGTATATTGAATGTTGAAAAATCAAATTCTTGACAATTGCATTTACAAAATCAACAAAAACTAATAATGTGCTGGTTGAATGTTGTAAACATAATAA
This sequence comes from Helianthus annuus, assembly GCF_002127325.2. Taxonomy (NCBI): domain Eukaryota; kingdom Viridiplantae; phylum Streptophyta; class Magnoliopsida; order Asterales; family Asteraceae; genus Helianthus; species Helianthus annuus. The sequence continues at coordinate 147,186,592 of NC_035443.2, forward strand.
GAATACAAGAAATCCAAACTGAAATGAAAAAAATAACAAATCCAAATATCATGATTTCCAAGACACACGACTAACTGCTCTTCTGGGAATCAGCAATAGTAGTCTTCATCTTACAAGTCCGACTATTATGTCCATGACCTCCACATATCAAACAACCTCTAGTTTTAGTTTTCTTTGATATTCTTGAAGATGATACCTCACGAAAAGACTTTAAGCGTTTGTTTGAACCACACCCCTTGTTTCTAATACCACTAGGTGGAAGAATGGTAGCAGAAGACGATGAACATGGCTGATCAGCATGAAGAATATTAGCTAATCTTGCATTCTTGTCAAGTGATTCTGCAGGAAGGTCAGCAGAATCAACCTTCAACTTCGACTCGATCACTTGGTCTCTATACAACGATAACATGTCAATATTTGTAACAAGACGGTTAACAATATGTTCAGTTGCAGTCATTATCTCACGCACAATGCTGGAAGCACGTTCAACTTGATTACCAGCAGCATTTTGATCAAAACTCGAAACTTTTGTCTTTTTTGGAACAACATCTCTTGTCCAACGCCCCATAACATATTTTTTAGGGAACTCCTTTATACCACAAAGACGAAGAACACAAAAGGCATGCCTACATAGCAAACCATACTGCTCATATCGGTTGCAGCTGCATTTAATTACCATATCCTTAGGAGTAAAAAGAACCTACACAAATAACAAATGCTTATATTGTGCTAGTTTATAACAAAAGTGTGCTGGTTTATATATGTAAAATTCTAATTGTAAATATAAATCACTGTGCTACTTAAAATGTATTGTAAAAAGCAGAACATGTTTGTGCTACTAAAGGTATAAATAAATACCTCATGAAGGCCAGGAAGATTGACCTGTAGAATATAAAACTTAATTGAATCACCAACTTCTTCTTCACGCCTGCACATACAATTCTTGCAAGCAAGTCGAATTTCTTCTTGAACATCAAAAAATATCCCCCGAGTATAAATCTTTGCAGCTTCCAGTTCCAATTCATAATTGGTTTTCATGCGAGGTTGTGTGTATCTGGTATCATGATCACGTTTGCTGCGCTTAAACCTCTGAGATTCCATTGCAGTATCAAAATGGCTCAAAAACTCAACTAATGACAATTTTGTGTTGGTTAATTGACCAAAAAAATGATTTTCACTCTCAGACCTAGATGTTGTACGCATAAGACCGGACATATGTTCATGACGATAGTATGCAGGAATCCAATCTGATCTGAGGTTGTACATATCAGACAGCCAGCTGTTACTAGTAAGGTTGTACTTAATCATTAAATCACACCATTGTGTCTCAAACTGTGCTGGTTCAAGAGCATCAGTCCATACAACATCACATATATCTTCTTTAAAAACCTCATCTTGTGATAGCTCAGTACCAACCTATAACAAAAAAAAAAAATAATTAGTATATTAAAACAACAAACAAATCCTAAAATGTGCTGGTTTATATGTTAAAGTGTGCTAGTTGATGTATAAACTTAAACTATGATGCTTAAACTGTGATGGTTTAAAGAAAGTGTGCTGGTTTAAAAGTGTGCTGAGTTATATGCCAAAGTGTGCTGGTTTAAAAGTGTGCTGGTTTATATGCTAAAGTGTGCTGGTTTAAATGGATTGTTTAAAGTGTGCTGGTTTATATGCCAAAAGTGTGCTGGTTTAAGAAAGTTACCCTTTCAGAAACTTTGATCATTATATGCCACATACACAAACGATGTCTGGTATCTGGGAAAACATCTCGGATGGCAATTTTCATTGCAGCGTCCTGATCAGTCACAACCACCTTAGGTGCAACACCAAAAGCCTTCAAAAAACTTTGAAGAAGCCATTTATATGATTCAGCAGTTTCAGATGCTAACAAAGAACCAGCAAACGTGACATTGTGATGATGATTATCGATTCCAGTGAACGGAACAAATACCAAGTCATACCTAAAAATTGAATTGATTATATTACAACTGCTTGCTGAATTGTGCTAGTTTAATAAAAATATGAATAAATGATCTACAAAAAGTGAATAAAATACCTGTTCGTACGGAACGTAGCATCAAAAGACATAACATCCCCAAAGACCTCATAATTCAGTTTCATTTCTTCATCAGCCCAAAATAATCCAGCAAGAGCACCTTTTTCATCACAATAAAATTCACAAGAAAAATTCGGCAAATACAGCTTCTTCTTCATAAGACGTTGGACAGCCATATCCACATCAAACTCTCCAATGAACAAATTAATATCTCTTTTAAAATTTTTACAATCAGTAGACGTCACTCCAACCTTATCAAATCCACCACGAATCTTTCTCATAAGGTTGAATGCCCTAACTGGACCAATATTCATCTCAGAAAAATCAGAAAGCAGTTGCTCTTCAGTGAATGTCAACTTTCTAGACGAAGCTAAAAGATGATAATCCTCTTCATCAACAAAAGAATGATTATGCTCCTCAAATACATGAGAAATTCTATAAGTATTTTTTGGAGTTAAAGACAAACGGATGTGTGCCTTACATCCGGTACGTTTAGAAGGTCTCCTCCTTCGGTCATTTAACTTTTTATCAGCACCAACACTATCATTTACCGTGTCAACAGCACAGGATGTCGCTGAACCCTCTTTTGCACAAACAAAGTACTTTCTAATCACAACACCATTTTTTGAAGATTGAGTATGCTTTCGACCCTCAAACCCAGATAACTTAGCATACTTCTTATAGAAATTAAAGGCAGAATCAATTGACTGGAAATGCATACCAACTACAGGTTTGGAAGAATCTGGAACAACAGGAGTATAATACTGATTACCAGTAGTTGGACAGATACGAACTCCTGAACAAATCAAAAAACCAGAACAAATAAAAGATATCAGCACAAACTTTACAATAAACCAGCACAAAAAACAAGCACAACTTTACCAGACAAACTAGCACAAAATAAAGATATCAGCACAACTTTACAAACCTACACTTTAAAATATGATGTAATATAAAAAAACCAGCACAACTTCAAAAAACCAACACAACTTCAGAACTACACTTTTAAATAAAAACCAGCACAACTTAGATCAAAACTAAAAACCTAAAAAGTAGATGAAATTAAAACTAGAAGGTATTTTACCATCGACAGTAGTAGACATCATTAAAATAGAGGAGGATAAATCAGCAAATCAATGAATGAACAGAGGAGCTAGGGTTCCAGCAAATCGATGAAAACGATGAACGATTCAGCAGGATTGATCTCAATCTCGCAGGTACCGGCAAATCGATGAAAACGATCAACGATTCAGCAGGATTGAGATTGAGATTTGCGATTGATTTAGATGAAAACGATCTCGATGAAATTGGTAAGCTCAATGAATGAATGAATGAAAAATATGAAAGAAGGAATGAAAATCGTGTGATTAAAACTAAGTACAGATCTGTTTGAAATTTGCATTTTCCAATATTACCCTTTCATCTAAATTAATGAGATTGCCACATGTAAGCTCAAGATTGCTTCTTAGGAAACTTAGGGAAGATTAAATTCTTAGTTGAACCTCTACCGATAAATATAAAAGTAATAATTGATTCAAATAAATAATATTATAAATGAGAAGAAGATTAAACTAAATAATAATTATCTATAAGATATTAAACTAAATAATATTTAGCAGCAAGGTTATCTTATAATGAATTAGAAGAGATTAAACTAAAATAATAATTATTTATAAGAGATGCCATAATATAATGAGAAGTGTCCACAAAGTGGTTTCTTTTATTATATGTATAGATTACATAAATGAGATTTTTAAAGATATATTTTTTTTATTATTTGGTATGTAATTTTACATTTATTCAACCCGTGTAATAAACGAGGTTTCAAAAATATAATTTTTTTATTATTTGATATATAAAATTACATATATTCAACCCGTGTATTATACGGGGTTCTAACCTAGTTTCATATATCAGAAAATAAATAGACCCAAGTTGCTTCAAAGAACTTAACATAACTACATAAGCATCCAATGTCTTCTCTCAATCATGGCACTCTGTATCAAATAAACGATCAAGCAAGATGACAAGAACCTCACACAATTAAGTACGGTGAAACACCACCATATTGTTCCTTGCAATACATGTGGGTCTACATGACAAAACGCTATCCAACAACCATTGTAAATGCCCCATCTTTTTTAAGAACCTCTACCATTTATTATCTCTTAAAGACGTTACAATTTTCTTCTCCAAAAATAATCAGTCTTTCAAATCTCTCAAAGATCTCGGTCTTCCTATATTTCCACCACACATACCATTCCCCTTATATGGTTGTTGGATCATTTTTTTTTGTTGTCACACCCCGGCGGGTTGTGTGTGAGTCTATGACAAGGCGTATAAGATGATATGAAACTTTTTTTTTTAATGGCCAACAAACTCAATCCCGAGTACTCTCGGGGTACCATCTGGACAAACGGAGTACTCCGAGAGTAACCCGAGTCCACCAACAATTCCAAGGAAAACCCGGTAACCCACCCGCCCGTAGGCACGACGGTGAAATTACCGGTAAAACCCGTTTGGCTCAAGGATCCAACCTAGGTTTCCCTGGGTCTCCTATCATTGCCCACCAATGCCTCACTCTGCACCAAGTGGGAGTCGAACCTGCATCTCTCAAGAGAAATGCAAGCTCTCCACCACTTGATCTAGAGATCATTGGCTAGATGATATGAAACTAATGTGGGTTCTGGCCCAATCCATAAACGCATATATCTGAGGCTAGCAGTTTGTGGGTTCCGTTTACTTTTACAAGTTTGTATTTTCGTGTTGAAATTATATCTGGTATATCTTTCATTCATTGGGCTTGTATATTGTTTGTATCATTTGGTCTTATATCATTTTGGACTTGGGCTGATTGTTCTAATAAGTTGTTGGGCTGGTTGTTGTTAAGTTGTTATTGCTGTTACAGGTTCTCGAAATATCTAAAGGGGTTAAGTGTAACTTCAAGGGCTTAAGTGTAACTTCAAGGGCTGTGACTGATAGCTGTGCAACTTACAAGGACCAAAGTGAAATATCCTTATTTTCACTATATTTAAGTGATCTTGTTGATCAGCTTGTTTCATTATTGTACTTGTTCATCTTGTTCGCTCTGCTAGGGTTTCATCTTGTATACGAACAATCTCTCATCTGTATCTGAGAGATTGTTCTGGTAGTTTTGTATCTGTTGTTGATCATCATCTGTAGATGATCTTCTATTCTGTATCTGTATCATTTGTACTTTAGATCTTACTTTTGTAAGATCAGATCTTACTGTTTTTGTAAGATCTTTGGGTATTTGGGGGGCAAATCATTTTAGGGTTGGTTAAATAAGATTTTGTCACCTGTTTTGTCGCTATCTCTTCTGGTTTGTTGTTTTTAGTATTTCATATCATATATTTCTACATGGTATCAGAGTAAGTTTGCTCTTGATCCGTCTTATTTCCGCTGTTATTTGATCTGATTTGTTGTATTTTGTGTAGGTCTGCTTCAAGTTGCAGATCTGTGCTTATTGTGGTTAGATCTTCTGGATCTTGGGATATTGTTGGTGTTCAAACCCTAGCTAGGGTTTTCTTCACATCCTGTTGAAGAGCTGTGTTGGTCTCTAAACCCTCGAAGGTTTAGGGCAAACTGACCAGTCTTGGTACTTTTATTGGTTTGGAACATCAGATCTGGTTAGATCTGGTTGTTCTTGGATTACTTGCACCCGCTGTGAGATATTTCTAACTCCTCTCTTTACTTTTCTGTTGGTTGGATTAGTTGAAGTCGGGGTAGTGAGGACCGGCACTTGTTTGTTGATATCTGTTGTTATTTGTATTTGTTAGTTGTGTTTAGTTTAAGGCTCCTGAGTTAAGACATGTCCAGGCACCTGTGAGTGATGAACCTGGAGTCTTGACACTGACTCAGCTTCGCCTATTAGGGTTTGTTGTTGGTGTGTTTTTGATCTGTGGTCTTTGTTCTATTTTCTGTGTGTTTCTTATTTTGTCTTAATGGGTGATAAAGGTGATACTCCAGGGTCTTCTCAGACCCTGATTAGCAAGTTGGATATAGGAGACCCTTTGTTCTTGCATCCTAGTGATTCAAGTTCCTTAACCATAGTAGGCATAAAATTAAAAGGAACTGAGAACTATAGGGTTTGGTCTAGTGCTATGAAACTTGCTCTTGAAGCCAAAAATAAATTTGGCTTTATAGATGGTAAGTGTAAAAAGAATTCTGATGATGAAGTCTTAAGTAGTCAGTGGGACCGATGTAATTCTGTTGTTCTTAGTTGGTTGTTAAATTCTGTTTCTGAGGAACTATACTTAGGACAAGTGTTTTCTAAGTTAGCCTCAGAAGTTTGGATTGATTTAAAAGAAACTTATGACAAGGTTGATGGCTCTATAGTTTATGATTTATATAAAAAAATCAATTGCATTACTCAAAATGGAAGTTCTGTGTCTGAATATTATCATAAGTTGAATACCATGTGGAAACAGTTTGATGCTGTGCTTCAACTGCCCACATGTTCATGTCAGGCTGCAAAAGATTTTAATGACTTTTCTACTTTAATCAAACTAATGCAGTTTCTTATGGGTTTAGATGATGTTTATCAGCCTGTAAGAACTAACTTGTTAACTAGAGAGCCATTACCCTCTGTTAAAGTTGCTTTCTCAATCATTTCAAGGGAAGAATCACATAGAAATTCTAGTATTGGAAATAAAACACAAACTGTATCTTTTGTTTCTAAAACTAATCAGTCATTTGATCAAAAAAGGAAAGAGATTAGAGGTCCTAATCCAAATTTAAAATGTAATCACTGTAATAAGATTGGTCATACTATAGACAGATGTTTTGAATTAGTTGGATACCCTTCAAGTTTTAAAAAGAAACCTGGAGGTCAGACTGGTAGAACTTTTGTTAATACTAGGTCAAATGTATCATCTGTTCCTTCTGTGGCTCAGTTTTCTTCAGAGCAGGTTGCAAAATTGCTAAGTTTGTTGGGTGAAAAAGCTAGCACTGAGTCTCAATCTCCTAATATGGGAGGTGAGTCAAATTGTGTGTTTAGTTCTGTAAATAAGTTTGTGTGCTGTTCTAGTCTTATAAATTCTGGTTTTGATAATAATTGGATTTGTGATTCTGGTGCAAATCAGCATATGGTCAAAACAGACAAGAATATGTTTAACTGTATTGATGTGTCTGAATTTGACTTAACTGTTTCTCACCTGTTGTTAAAATGGTCACTGTTAGGTCTATTATAGCTGTTGCTGTGTATTTTGATTGGCCATTGTTTCAACTTGATGTTGATAATGCATTCTTACATGGTACTATTTCTGAGGATGTGTATATGAAATTGCCTCCTGGTTATTATTCAAAAAATGAAACTAAAGTTTGTAAGCTTGTTAAATCCTTATATGGATTAAAACAAGCTCCAAGGAAGTGGAATGAGAGGCTAACCACTGTGTTGTTAGATCTTGGTTTTGTGCAAAGTAAATGTGACCATTCTTTGTTTATTTACTTAAAAGATGGTATTACTGTTTACTTGCTGGTATATGTAGATGATATTGTAGTTACTGGAAATTCTGTTGATAAAATAAGTGAAGTTAAACACATTTTAAATGAAACATTTAAAATTAAGGATTTAGGTGTGCTAAAATATTTTCTTGGCATTGAAGTGCTTTATGATAAAAATGCTATTTGTCTTAGCCAAAGAAAATATTGTTTGGAACTTTTGAGTGAATTTGGTTATTTGGGGTGTAAACCTATTAATACTCCTATAGAGCAAAGTTATTTAGTGTCTTCCAAACTTGACAAAGATCAGAAGTTACTTACAAATATTTCTGGGTTTCAAAAACTGATTGGAAAGCTTATATACTTGTCTTTAACTAGACCAGATATAAGTTATACAGTTCAGTTTTTGAGCCAATTTATGCACAAGCCAAATGAAGTGCACTTACAGATGGCTTTCAGGTTGTTGAGATACTTGAAACAAAGTCCAGGAAAAGGACTAAGTTTCAAGAAGAGTGATAATCTAAATTTGCTGGGGTATGCTGATTCTGATTGGGGTAAATGTCTTTCTACTAGAAAGTCAGTTACTGGTTTTTGCATTTTTTTAGGGAATTGCCTTGTTTCTTGGAAAAGCAAGAAACAAGGTACTGTCTCTAGGTCATCTGCAGAGGCTGAATATCGTGCAATGTGTGCAGCTACTTGTGAGCTTATTTGGCTGAGAAATTTATTGTTTGAGTTGAATGTTAAATGCAATTTGCCAATGTTTTTGAACTGTGATAGTCAAGCTGCTATTTCAATAGCAGCTAATCCTGTCTTTCATGAAAGAACCAAGCACTTTGAGCTTGATTTACATTTCTTAAGAGAAAAGGTGGCAAATGGTGTTATTAGTACTGTTAAAGTTGACTCTGAAAGTCAACTTGCTGATTTTTTTACCAAAGGTCTTGGAATAGCTCAACATGAAGAATTTTGTAAAAAACTTCTTCTTGTTGATCTGTTTAAGCCAAATGAATGAAGGGGGGGTGTTGAAATTATATCTGGTATATCTTTCATTCATTGGGCTTGTATATTGTTTGTATCATTTGGTCTTATATCATTTTGGACTTGGGCTGATTGTTCTAATAAGTTGTTGGGCTGGTTGTTGTTAAGTTGTTATTGCTGTTACAGGTTCTCGAAATATCTAAAGGGGTTAAGTGTAACTTCAAGGGCTTAAGTGTAACTTCAAGGGCTGTGACTGATAGCTGTGCAACTTACAAGGACCAAAGTGAAATATCCTTATTTTCACTATATTTAAGTGATCTTGTTGATCAGCTTGTTTCATTATTGTACTTGTTCATCTTGTTCGCTCTGCTAGGGTTTCATCTTGTATACGAACAATCTCTCATCTGTATCTGAGAGATTGTTCTGGTAGTTTTGTATCTGTTGTTGATCATCATCTGTAGATGATCTTCTATTCTGTATCTGTATCATTTGTACTTTAGATCTTACTTTTGTAAGATCAGATCTTACTGTTTTTGTAAGATCTTTGGGTATTTGGGGGGCAAATCATTTTAGGGTTGGTTAAATAAGATTTTGTCACCTGTTTTGTCGCTATCTCTTCTGGTTTGTTGTTTTTAGTATTTCATATCATATATTTCTACATTTCGGTTGTAAATTGTTTCTAAAATTATTGATTAATAATCATGTTAAACGAGTTATGTTTGTGTCGACCAGTGAATGTTTTGTGTCCTACACTCCTACTATAATTTTTGGTACACTCCTACTATTTGTTTAGATTTTTCATGTTTTATTTCGGATTCAACCCACACGCTTCTCAAAATTACATAAACCTAAGAGGCTAACACCAGCCTAATTCCCACTAACTAAGACCATGGTTGCAAAAGTCGCTAGGCGCTCCCTAGTCGGATTCGGGAGTACTCGGGAAGTACTCGGGAGTATTCGGGAGTACTCGGAGAGTAATTGGCCTGGGAGAAGAGTACTCGTGCCTCGGCAACCTACCTTGTAGCGAGTACTCGGGGAGTACTCGGAGCCTAGGCGGGACTTTTACAAAAGACTATGGGGTATGGGGCGGGGTTGGAGCGTGGGTTGAAGAGAAACGCCCAAGTCACCACCTTGGGTGGGCTTGGGTTTGGGCGTGGCCCTTTGGGCGGGAGTTTAAGGCCGGGCGTGGGCATGCTAGCGATCCTATGTGGCCGGCTCTTATTGGCTTGTTAGCTAGGGCATAGCGGGTCATGTTTAAATTTTAAAATATAACCGTTGGCCAAGCCAAGCCACGCCCCGCCATACCCCATGGACACGTCACTCACCAGCGAAGGGCTCCAACTCCACGTGTTAACCCATGCCCTAAACCCCCGCCCCACCATACCTCATGATGTAAAGGGCTTTGGTATAGTTAAATGACATTTTATCTATGACACCGATTTCGTGTTCCATTATGGGCAAATAAGAGTAGGAAGAAATTGATGTTAAGAAAATTGAAGGCATATTAAATTACATTGTAAATCACACGCCAATCATAGACCATACTTTAAAAACAAGATCATATATATTGACTATTAATTTTCAGATAATAATAAAAAACTTTCGGGCCTCGAGACAAAAAAGTTATGCCGCTTTCTATAATATAAACTTATCATTTTATATATAAAAAACCAAGATACAACGATAATTGATTAATTGTTATAAAATAAACAAAACAATACTAGTGTAGCTAAATGATCAAACTACGTTACTTAAGCAGATCGTGAGGCTCTCCTAGCGTTTTTGGAAGCAAAGCTCTCGATCAAGTCTTTATATTCCATAATTTCTAATTTCGTTTTAAAGAGATATCATCGCCAATCCATTAAGTCTTTCTTGGGACAGTGACGATCGCAAATAAGACTTCAATAATTTCAATTTAGAAAAACTTCTCTCTGTCGATGCCACTGTTACCGGAAGTGTCAAAAGCACATGATATGCATTTATAGCATTAGGACAATGACCGAGCCGCATGATATCATTTAAAGCATCAATAGGGCTAACAATGTGACTCGGTAAGAAGGTCCTAATCAACTTCAACTCCAAATAAAGTTCTTTAGCATCAACGTCCGATTCTTATTTATATTTCAATGCCTTTTGAAGACGATAACAACGAGCCTTAAGATCCTTTTCATCAAGTGTCTTCAACTTTTTAGGAAACAAAAACCCAATTTTTTTTTTCAAATTTTTGGTATTGAGAGAATCTTGTTTCAAGAGAACTTATAGCTTGATCAACAATACATAGAAAGTAGTTGACTTTAAAATCATCATCAAGTGAAAATATAACTTCTTCTATACTTGAATTCGCATCAAACTGTTTTTTCCTATGTATCACACGTTGTTTAGGGAATTCCGAATTAATACCTAATTCATTGGCAATTTCTATAGCTTCATAATCGCCTTAGAAAACCCCACTTCTCTATAATTTTTGAAGTATTTAATCAATTTGTCCACTTCATCAATAGCAACATCAAGAACCACATCCTTTGATTGTAACTTTTTGCTCACCACATTCACATTTGATAATATTTCATACCAAATGATGATTTGTACCAAAAATTCATAGTCACCAACCTCATGCTTTTCAAGTGATTAGCTTCGTTTTGAATTTTAGGATCTTTATCTGAGTCACTAACTTCTTTCAAAGCTTTTCTCACTTCAACAAGTTGAGTTCTAACAGGCTTAATACTATCTACATGACTTTCCCAATGAGTGATAGACAATGATTTAAGAGGCAATCCTTTAACATTGTCTTTTAAAATTTGCCACCTATTAATAGAATTGGCAAAGATGGTATATGTAACGCTTCGCATTTTCTGAACTTTCCTTATTTAGAAAGTATAGTCGAAACTCTATTTTTAGAAACTATTATCCATATTCTATCCCAAATTTGTAATTTAGGACTTTGATCGTAACGAAATCTCCTATTTTATGCATACATGTTTTACACACAACCAATCGTTAAATACGTGATTCTTGCAAACCTATACTTGTTATACATTCGAAACGCTATACACGCATTCAGGATACATGAATTATACTTACCGACGCTTTCCGTACTCAAAACATGTTAAAACCTGAAGTTTAGGCCTAAAATGATAAACAAATAAGAGTTTGGGGGCCAAATTATGAAAAACAAAACTTGGACTAACAAAGAAGGGCGCTGCGTTGCACGACCCCCTCCCTTCTTTTGCTTCGGGTGACGCCACAGAGTCAATCCGTAGCGAGTTGTTTGCTGCATACGGGTTTGCTGAGGCGTGTGTGGGTTTACATAAACGTTTTAATTTTATTTATAAAATTTCAAAGACGTTAATTTTGTTTATTTCATTTTATAGAGTTTCGAAAACACATACTAGTGATGACATTGCCCTTACCCCTATTGCTATCGTCTTTACTACCCTTATCATTAAAGCAATGATGCCCTTTAAAACCCTCAACAATGGTGCCTTTAATTAAGGATGCAAGTTTGTATTGGTTTTGGTGATGAGGTGGATCCAAACTAAAAAAAAAAAAAACTTTTATTAAAATAATGTGTTTAGTAGTAGGTGATGAGGTAGAATTTAGAAGAGTAATGGTATTTGTAGGGTTGGATATGAAATAAAACTTTTAAAGATTTGTAAGGATATAATGTAGTTCATGATGGTCACAGCTAAGGGCGCTCGTAGCATTGGGGATCAAGTAACATTTGCAAACTATATTTTGATCAAAGTCTCAATATCACAAAAACAAAGCAAGAGAATAGTAAGAGCATTCACAATGGACCCCTTATATTTATGTGAGTGAATTGGTTATATTATAAGGAATGATTGTGAGTGGTTTTTGAGTGGTTGTGACTGGATGAGAGAGAAAATATATGGAAATGTTACTGTTCATTTCTGAATATATGGGAAACACGGTTCACCTCTTATAATTTTTTAAATTTTTTTAAAGGTGGTTGTGAGTGGAGGAGAGAGAACATGTAATAACTAGTTTAATACCCGTCCGATGGACGGGTAGTTTAAAGTCATTATGATATAAATGTTTTTAGTTGAATCGTAAACAAAAGCATTATTTTAATGTTTAATACATGCAATATTGCAATAGACGGGTGTATATGAATATTTGCATACTCTGAATTTGTTTCTCTTGTAATGCAAAATTTGCCCATCTAACAAAGATATTGATCCAGAATTATAAACTTTCCCCACAAATGAAAAGAACATAAGTAAATATTTAAATAAATTTAAGTTCATGATCAGATCTCCACTACTCCACACCATAACATTTGTGATGTAACCAACAAAAGTAGAAAACCTTGTCATTAAGAAGCTCAAATTTTATGAATTTAATTTAGTCGAGAGAAGTTCACCTAAAACAGGAGACATAAATGCAATGATCATAGGAGCACATGTAAGAAGATAGAAAATGTCATCAATGCTGGTTTGTTATCTCACTTACTGATGCTCTTTTTACTTTCATGACAATCTTGAGAACTTGTTAAAGTTTACCGGTAGATACAAAGAAAGATGGTTATTGAAAAGTAAGAATGTAATGATTTTGTATACAACTTATTGTTACCGGTGCATTGGTGCTTGAAGATATACATATTTTCTACATATATCAATGGTAGTCACAAAAAGAAATGATCACATCTAACCATCAAATTAAAGCCTTGACAACAGAAATAACCATTGTTGGCAACTTAAGAGGCTCATTTTGACCCACTCTGTTTAGCCTGTAACTAACCAAAACGGGATGATCCGTCATTTTTTTATTCTATGATAAATAATACAAAACTAAGCTATTTCTCCCAAAAGTCTCTTGAAGCTCAGATGCCATAAAAATTTGAACCAAACCAGTTTGGCCCGCCTATCGAATCAAAAGCACTCATTTGACAAAACCTATTTGCCCCGTTACAAAATAGGCCATGTCAAATTGGGCTAAGCCGTACTGCATACACGTCATCTTTCTAATCTTTTATACGTATTTAATGCGATAATATAAGTACGAAAAATAAGATTACTTTAGGGGTGGAAATTCTTGGCACGGCCTAAAACACAACCCAAACATGACACAAAATTAATCAGTTTTTGGCCTGGCAAACTTGACCCGTTAAAAAATAGGGCGTGTTAGGATTGACCCGTTTAAAAACGGGTCGCATTCAAGTTGACCTATTTCATAAAATGGGTTGATCCGTTAATCCATTTTAGTATGTATTTTTTTAATAAATTAAACTTGACATCCTTCCAAAATCTGAGGACATTTATTGCTAACTCCAGGTCCCAACTACAATACACATGTTTTTTAAATTTTCTATTTCCAACTTGCAATCAAGTTCGAGTCTTTCATCATCAAACTCTTTGATCATCATATCCCTGTCAAGACTCTTCATGTTCAATCAACTCTTATTATTATTGATGATTAAGTTCTTATCATTTTACCAATAAAAAATGTTAAATGCTTCATAACTGTTATGATAGTCCATAGTTTTAAACGAGATCTGATTCTCAAAACAAAGGCATCTTATTAAACAATGAGTCTGATCCTCAAATAACTTTCATGTTATGGTAATAGCAAATGAAATGCTTAATTATTATTTGTAATAAATTGATAACAACCTCATGTGAATAATTATTAGGGCATGTGTATGATTCTCAAAATCCAAAGGAATTCTAGTAAAACAGGTTAAACGGGTCATGTTCAGGGTGACCGGGGTTTACGTGTGTCTGAGTAAGGTTTAAAATACTGATGCAGCGTGTGATACGATAAACGAAGATCAACACGTTGATTCTACGAATACCCGTGTGTCTCTTTCCCAACCCCCAAATTGCAACCCAAAGGCCACGGAATTTGAAGTGAAAAATAACTTTTCTCAAAATTCAAGTCTGATTGTTTCATTCACTAAAGGGACATATAAATAATGACAGAAATTCGAAACGGGCCTAAAAAAGACAACGGGCCAAACACAAGCCCAAAAACAAAATGCCCAAAATACTTGAAAAAACATAAAAATGGAAAAAACTAATAGAAATAAGCGTTTTTTCGGCCCGGACGATGACCCAAACCGCCGTAGGCCGTTTGCAGCAAGATAGAGCTCGTTCTCCCGTTCGTTTTGACTGGTCACACGCCCCAAACGGACCTCCGTAGCCCAAGTTAGGGCCATTTTAGTGAAGACCCTTTTCTTACGCGGTCTTGGGCCTCCAAGTACAAAATAGCCCGTTCCTCCACACTTGGGCCCACATCAAATACTTAGCATGAATGATAATGTTGGTCGTATTCGGGTTGCACAATTCAACCCACTAACTCACAACCCGACATAATTGACACCCCTAACTGTAATAATCTAAATCTTTGAACAAAGAATGTACAATTTTGTATGCAATAAACTACAGGCTTTAGGTGACCAGCTAGACAGGACAACCCGAATCGACCCATTCAAAAGTAAATGGGCCAAAATGACCACCCCATATAAAGAAGCCATACCACAAACATGTGAACAAAAGGAAAACATACCGGACATGCCAGGGGCCAGCTTTGAGGCAACCAGAGGTCAACTTGAGTGCTCCACATTCATCAGAACATCAATACCTTGACCACCAGCTGCAAAATCAACAAACCACAAAAACTAAGAACTAAATTTAGACAACAATAAACCACCAGCAATATACTTATAGTTCTCAATTCAAAATTCTTCTGATGTTCGCTCACTGGCTTATATCTATGTGTTTTGTACCCATTTTCAAGATGCGTATATAAGTATATGCATTTGAATTTGATTCTTAAATTTATCACTATAGATGGACCAAGATTTGTATAGATTTCATGTTGTTCATGGTGCGGGTGGGTTTAGAATCTTAAGCGTGGTTTTGCTTCATTTTAGGGGTTAATGGGATTCCTCTAGTAAGGTTTAAAGCCAGCAAATAAACATTAGTACTTTGCCTGTGCCTGTTGCATGCTCATATCTGTCCAGCAGCACCAACAATCACTTCAAATTATATCCATAAAACTGTCAAAATTCAAATAATATTCAACATAACAATGAATGGCACTTTTAAACTAACCAGTGACAACCTCAAGGCTGCAGTATGGCAATCAAACTTTGGATTAGCCCCTTGGATACCCGCGATTTTCCCCTTTTGTAAGTACCAACACACATTTTCCAATTTTACTATATTTTTTAACATAAAAAATCCATGATTAGCCCTTTAGACACCCACTGCATGTAGCTTTCCTCCTACCATAAAAGTAGAAAAATGCACCTCAAAAATTTGTAAAAGCTAAAATAACCATGAGTCTAGTTCTTAAGCACAATATAATTATTCGAACTGTTAAAATAAGAATGCCCTTACTATACTTATGATAACATCATCAAAAATCTAGTGCACAAATAAAGCATTCTCCATATTATTAAAAAAAACGTAACAAAAACCAAACGAAAGTAGAAAAATGCACCTAAAAAATTAAGAGAAAAGAAAATATTCTAAAAGTTAGGAGCAACACCCGAGGGAAGAATCCACTTCAACGGCTTGTGCATTTGTAGGAGTATTCAGCAAAGTAAATCGCAACAAAAGTGATGATAGTATTACACCATTGAGGTTTAACATAAAGGAATAAAGGATAAAATAGAAACTCAAATTTCGTATATAAGCAATCCGTCATTCCTTTTTTCCAAAGCCCACTACTGCAAAAGAAAGAAACATTTAGGTCAATTTCCAATTGAAAAGAATTTAAAGTCAATTAAAACTCATACTAGTCAATCATGAGGATATACAAGTTCGATTTTTAAATACTAACTTTACTTTGTATTTTTTTCCAATTAGGTTAAAAGGGGGTGGGGGGTGTTTGGTGAAGACGCAAAGTTCACTGGAGAAGCAAAATTCGTTAATATGGACTCCGGAATCCCGCATCTAAGCCACATAGCAAGTATATGAGCGTATTAGATGAGCAAAAAAAACCCTAAATCAACAGAGATGAAGAAATCAAGTCAACAAAGAACATTACCTGACGAAGAGATGAACACTACTTGTTGCAATCAATCCATATGACCATATCTCCGGTGGTGGTTAGGATAGGAGCGTTGTAACTACGGTGATATGGGGAGCAGGGGTTAGTATCGATCGAACTGGGTTGAGGAGGTGAATGTCGCGTCTAAGGGAGTGAGGACGAATTTTCTTTTATTCAGTAACTCACTTACCCACTTTTGCCTTTTGATTTGTTGATGCAGGTTGTGGAGATGGATGTTAGTTTTATGGGTGAGGAGGAGATGGCCGCCTGAAAGCACGGAAGGTGGAGAATGTGGGGCAAAACATGGGAGTTTTTTAACTGGCAACAAAACTGACGATAACCGGTGATAACCGTTGTTGTAGCAGTTAGAAAACAGAGTTTAAATGGTCATGATTTCATCTCAGCAAGATCTAAGGGTCAAGAATGATTGAAGAGTTAGTTAGACTTAATGGGTTCCATATATATATATATATATAATAAAGATATAAAAATATTATTTAATTGAACATGAGAAAGAAAAGCTAGTGATTTTAGTATAGTTGTATGGATATATATATATATATATATATATATATATATATATATATATATATATATATATATATATATAGGGGGAGGTTCATTTGAGAAGAAAATTAAATTGAGAAGAAAAAGAATAAAGGGTACAATTGTAAAACATTAAATAGTTTTCTCTCATCTCATTTAATATTCTTTTTGACTAATTAATTAGTCATAAAGATCATCATCCTCCACACTAAAATTTTTGCCTATACACATCAAAATTTATCCTACACGTTTTTTTAATTTATCCTACACATATTGAAATTTATCCTACACAACTCGTAATTCATCCTGCACACCTCATAATTTATCCTAGACCTTAAATTAATTTTTTTCTTCTTTGAAAAGATATATATTTTTTTTTGAAAATAAGTTACAAATTTAATTTAGTTAGCTATTAAAAAGGAAAACTAACAATTAATTATCTATCTAGTTTTACCAATATACCCTTACACCCATATTAAATACAAAAATTAAATGAAGTAAGATAAAGCATTCTTATTGGTTGAAGTTTGTTCGTTTTTATTCTTACAAAAAATTTCTTCTCATTTGAACCCTTCACTATATATATATATATATAAGGGAGCGCTAAAATAAAAACCACATCCAGTTGTAAGAACCGCTAGAACCACTTTTCATTATATATATATATATATATATATATATATAAGGGAGCGCTAAAATAAAAACCACCTCCAGTTGTAAGAACCGCTAGAACCACTTTTCAACCATTGGATCTTCAAGATCAATGGATAAGATTAAAAATAGTTAAAAAGTATTATTAAATATTTTTTGTCTTATTATGTCTTTAATATTTTAATACAAAAGGTTAGTTTAGTAAATTTATTCAATTTTGTCTTTTTGTCTTTATTGTTTTCTATTACTATTTTTGTATTATTATATTAGTTTTTATTTTTTAAAGAAATTTTTTAAGAGCTTTTAATTTTCAGTTTTTTTTATAGATTTTTTAATATTTTTACGTTTTTACGTTTTACGTATTAACGTTTTACGTATTAACGTTTTACGTTAAACTTTTTATGTTTTACGTTTTAAGTTAAAAAGTTTATGGTTTAACTTTTTTTTACAAAAACTTTTTTTACGCAAAACGAACAAACCCAGAAATCGCAACTCGGTAGGTGTCTCAGATAGATTATTGTCATCATCGATTGGGAAAAAAATAACAAACCAACAACATAAATCAAAACAATGTTTGGATTCTTGAAAAAAACGGGATTTGGCTCAGATTTTTCCGATAATCAGAGGCTGCAAAGTGGGGTTGGAGGTTCAAAAACCTACCATCTACCATCCTTGCCGCACCATCGTCATCAAAATATGCGTTTTTTTCATCATCACCGCCCAAATCCAAAACATCAAACCCACATAGTTCACTGTTCAAACTTCCAAAAAAGACACCCACAGATCAAGAAAGTCAAAACCATAAGTATGCAACGATATAAAGCAAACAATCTGAAGATGAACATATGAAGAACACCAAAGATCAAACAAGTACTAACAGATCAAACAAACCACACAACAACCCCCCTTCACCCACCCCTAACCCACCACAACAACCCCTTCGCCCACCCCTAACCCACCTGGTTTACCCCATTCTAACAGATCAAACAACCCACACAAGATCCAGGGCTCAAAGTAAGATTAAAAAAAATCAAAACATGTCACCGGAGATGGGGTTGCAGATCACCCACAGCGGCGGTGACGCGGAGGGATACAATGGTGGGGGCGGTGGTGGTAGTGGTGGTGGTGGAGAGGTAGTTGGGGTTGATTGAAGCTGAAGTGTCGTATGGGTTAATGATTGATGAGTGATGAGTGTTAGGGTTAGTAGAATGAGTCTTGATGCAATTGCTGTGTTGAAGAATGATTCTTGAAGAATGATTTATGGGTGATATGGTGATGAAGACGAAAAGGAGAGAGGAAAGAGGAGAGATGAGAGATGAGAGAAAGGTCTGCAACTATAAAGAGGAGAGATGATAGATTGGACATTTAAGGAAATGACCAAACTACCCCTTTTTTCTGATTGGTTGAGAGTGGTTCTCGCGGTTCTTACAACTGGAGGTGGTTTTAATTTTAGCGCTCCCATATATATATATATATATATATATATATATATATATATATAGCGCTCCCCTATATATAGGCCAGTTAACGTACAATACGGCTTAACGTACATCACGTACGACAGATAATTACGCACGTTCATTTGAAAATCATGCACGTTATAAACTAAAAAAACCAAGTCACGCATGTTTGAAAACATTAATTGTCACACCCCAACCGATGGCGGAATCATCGGGGCGCGGCACTGAGCGAAACAGATGGTCCAGAAGTCTCCACAGCAACTATTATTACAAATTCAGTTAAGTGATACGTCCCATACCGTATCCCAAATAAATAAACAAGTTATCATAGAATACAACTAAACAAGCAGTACTGTTTCGACAACTCAGATTCAATTTATTACAGACCAAATGTTTTAAAGTACTGCCCAGAGTCATTAAGACTCATCCGGACAAGATCTACAGACAACTAATGCCATAGAAGCTTGATCGAACAACTCCAACGGCTCCATGGCTAGAGTTTATTCGCTTCTAGAGACCCCTAGGTAGGCTACGACCTACAACTGCTAGATGGGCTCTAAAGCTTTATTATTGCCTCGCTTTCCTAGCAAGCTAACACCTTAAGCACCTGTCACATACGTTTAAAATAAAGTCAATACAAAAAATGTAAAGGTGAGCATACAAGTTTGATAATAGCATATAGAGTTCGAATAGTTTACGCATAACCAGGCACGTACACAGAGGAAAACGATGCATGTTAATTATCGACATGGGACCATCGATACCAACGACTGCGGGTTGACCGTCCGAGACAGTTCGCAATACATGATTACCACCGTAATCCATGCAAGTATTTGTCCTTAACAACCCCCGTGTGAACGGGTGCTTAGTCCAAACTATAGTACTATGTTGCTAAGGCAGGTAGATAGCATTCCACGTGTAAACATAATAAACAGCATTCATTTAGTCAAGTAGCACATGCAAATGGTCAGCGTTCAAATAGTTTGTGTTTGATTGTGATTTGATAGGTAACGTATGTAACACCCAAAAGTGCTAAAAGCAAAAAGGGATCGAGTATACTCACAGTGATTGATTGTGGATTGAATGGAGCACTGAGAGTAAGATTAGCCTGAATAGTTCGATAGCATAACGATAAGTAACGCGGAAAAGTAAACAAGTGTGGATGGATCGAATAGGCTGGTCGATCGAACGGCAGGTTCGATCGGACGGCCTGTTCGATCGGCTGGTATATCCGATTGGACAGTCCTGTTCGATCGGTCGGTTGGCTCGATCGGCTGGACCATTCGAGTGGATTGTTTCTTCCTCTGGTGTGTTTGTGTTAGAGGATTTGAACTTTGGAAGTTTTTGTTGCAGTATTTGAGAACACTGAAGTGTTCCTACCTTTCAAGTCAGTCGATCGAGCGATTCGCTCGATCAGCTAGTTCACTCGATCGGCTAGCTCACTCGATCGGCTAGGAGCTTCAGGGTTAGTCCTCAACATGAATGTCACTCGATCGAATAGTCTGTTCGATCGGCTGGCATTCCCTACTACGAACAAGTTGTGAAAACGATTAAGTGTTGAAGCATAGTATCTCATGATCCGAACAGTAATGTTTACCAATCGAGTGACATGTTCAATCGAACACTACTTCGTCAATACTATACCTCATGAAATTTTGAAAGTGTGTGGGACCCTGTGCTAGCCGATCGGCTGGCCCGGTCGATCGGCTGGTATGTCCGATCGGCTGGGCTGTTCGAACAGCCTAGCCGTTCGGCCAGCATTTCTGACCTGGTCTGCCTTTCGTCTAACACTTGGCTGTTTGTTTATTTGTCATTCTTTCAAGGTGTCTTGACAACGTGTTGAACTATGATAACCTTCGTTCCCACCTGTTCCCTTGGCTCGAACAGGAATCACCCAAGTCTGGCCGGTTGAACGGTTTGGAATGTCGGTTTACAGTTTAATCCGAAATCGGTGAACCTTGTTTATAGAATCTGAGTCTTGAACCTTTTTAACTATTCGAATGATTAGTTAGCCGGTTCAAGCTCCGTTTCTACCGGTTTGAAAACATTGAGTGTAAAAGAGTTGAAAGAAAGTTGGAAATTCCTTCTTTCAATCCTTCACAACTTATGGATTGAGAGAAATCTGAGAAAAGGTGAAGGAGATAGCTGGTTCGGTCAGAGCTTTCCAAAAATGGAAAGTATGACAATGACAGCCCTGTTTATAGGCTTCCAAAAGAGGAAAGTGGCAGCCGATCGGCTGGGAGATCCGATCGAGTGGGCTGCTCGATCGGCTGGCAAGGTGCTAGCCGATCAGCTGGCCTGTTCGATCAGGATGTTTCCTGTTCGATCCGCCACGCACTTCGAGTATTTTGCGACGATTTTCGACGTTTCGATTCCGACGTACGATGATATGATTTCGATAGAGTTCCTAGTCAAATTACTTTTAATCCCAACCACTATATCTAACATACAATCTTCGCTAAGTCACGTTTCGATGTTGGTTTCGATTGAGTTCGATTGCCTTTCGAGTTTCGATTCGATTTTCGATTGATTTGCTTGAATACCACACCAAACATAAAGTAAACATGCACAAGTAACACATAAGGCACACACACACGTATAACAATACTACAATTCGCATAATTCAAGTCTCGAGTTCGATTGATTGTTAGATCGGTTTGATTACTGATTAGGTTAACTTTATCGCATTGTTACTTCCTATCATTCACAGTCGTAGATCGGTTCGCATTAAAACACATTCGATTACTTCGATTCTTGCTGATTACAACACTTACTCCACATAATACAACTAAAACACAAAATCGACTATCTACAGTCAAAGAAAGTCAAAGTTAACTTGGACTTTGACTTTGACTTTTACATTTGAAAACATGGGGTGTTACAGCCTCCCCTTGTTTAGGGAATTTCTTCCCGAAATTTGGCTCGAAGGCTACACGACACCGTGATTTACCAATTTGATGCTTCAGATCTATTTATTTAAACAACCGCGGGTACTTGGCCTTCATGTCGCTTTCGAGTTCCCAAGTGAACTCCGCACCTCGTTTGCCTTCCCATCGGACTTTCACGATCGGGATGCGAGAGCGCCTGAGCTGCTTGGTTTGGCGATCCATGATTTCAACAGGCTTTTCCACGAAGTGTAACGTTTTGTTGACCTGAAGATCGTCGAGTGGTACGATTAGATCATGATCAGCAAGGCATTTTCGGAGGTTAGAGACATGGAAAGTCGGGTGGACGTTACTAAGTTCCTCCGGTAATTCGAGTCTGTAGGCAACTTTCCGATTCTTTCCAGAATCCTAAAAGATCCAACATATCGAGGCGCGAGTTTCCCTTTCTTGCCGAATCGGACTACACCCTTCCAAGGTGATACCTTTAGGAGTACGTAGTCACCAACTTCAAATTCAAGGGGCTTGCGTCTTTTATCGGCGTAACTTTTCTGTCTGTTCCGATCTTTTACCAAATTGTCTCTTATCTGGTGGATTTTGTCAGTCGTTTCTTGTAGAATCTCGGGACCGGTTAGTTGCGAGTGACCGATCTCGTGCCACACAACAGGCGATCGACATATTCTACCATACAAAGCCTCAAAAAGTGCCATTTGGATGCTGGCATGATAGCTGTTATTGTACGAGAATTCCACCAATGGCAGGTGTTTGTTCCAACTACCACCAAAGTCTATAACACACGCTCGGAGCATGTCTTCCAGAGTACGGATCGTTCTTTCAGTCTGTCCGTCGGTTTGAGGGTGGAATGCAGTACTCAGATTAAGCGACGTACCAAGGGCCGCTTGAAACGTTTCCCACAATCGCGAAGTGAACCGAGCGTCGCGGTCCGAAATGATGTCACGAGGCGTACCATGATTACGAATGATCTCGTCGGTGTAGATTTGGGCTAGTCGTTCCACCTTGTAGTCCTCTCGTATAGGCAAAAAGTGGGCTGACTTCATCAGACGATCAACTATGACCCAAATACTGTCGTGACCTGATGGCGTGGGCGGGAGTTTCATTATGAAATCCATAGCTATACTCTCCCACTTCCATATAGGTATCGGCAGTTGTTCGAGTAAGCCAGAAGGTCTTTGATGTTCAGCCTTGACTCTTGCACACGTTAAACAGCTTCCGACGTAGAGAGCGATATCCCGTTTCATACCCGGCCACCAGTACTTATAACGAAGATCCTGGTACATCTTGTCTGCACCGGGATGAATTGAATACCGGGATTTGTGGGCTTCGTTCATGATAATCTTTCGCAAATCGGTCCGCTTAGGGATCCAAATTCGGACCAGATTATAGAATATCCCATCTGGTTTGCTTACTAACTGAGCTCCATCGTGATAGATCCTTTCTTTCTTCAATGTACGCTCGTTAAAGCAAGCATGTTGGGCTTCGCGGATAAGGGTTTCGAGGTTGTGCTGCGCTTGGATATTTCGGGTACTGAGCACGTAACTCTTTCTGCTGAGAGCGTCAGCAACCACATTCGCCTTGCCTGGATGGTAACGAATCTCACAGTCATAATTGTTGAGAAGTTCTACCCATCGGCGTTGACGCATATTAAGCTCTCTCTAGTTAAAGATGTGTTGTAAACTCCTGTGATCAGTGTAGATTGTACACTTAGTGCCATACAGGTAGTGTCGCCAAATCTTTAATGCAAAGACAACCGCGCCTAGCTCGAGGTCATGGGTTGTATAGTTCTTCTCGTGGATCTTGAGCTGACGAGATGCGTAGGCTATAACCTTGCCTCGCTGCATGAGAACACAGCCGAGACCAAGGTTAGAAGCATCACAGTAGACAATGAAGTTGTCGCTTCCGTCGGGCAGCGTAAGAATCGGTGCGTTGCACAACATATGCTTGAGGGTTTGAAAGGCAGTCTCTTGTGCGTTTCCCCACACAAAAGGCTTGTCCTTATGGGTAAGAGCGGTAAGCGGCACAGCGATCTTGGAGAATCCTTCGATGAACCATCGATAATAGCCCGCTAGTCCGAGAAAAGAACGAACTTCAGACGGGTTCTTAGGCGTAATCCAGCTTTTGACGGCTTCAATCTTCGCAGGATCGACATGGATACCCCGACTATTCACTATGTGACCCAGAAACTGAACCTCCTCCAACCAGAATTCGCACTTGGAGAACTTGGCATAGAGTTGGTTCCCCTGGAGTAACTCGAGAACCAAACGTAGATGTTGCGCGTGTTCGGCCTTCGATTTGGAATAAATCAAGACATCGTCGATGAACACGATGACGAGACGGTCAAGGTATGGCTTACACACGCGATTCATCAGATCCATGAAAACCGCGGGTGCGTTGGTTAAACCAAAGGGCATAACAACAAATTCGTAATGGCTATAACGGGTTCGAAAAGCGGTTTTAGGAATGTCTTCCTCCTGAATCCGTAGCTGATGATATCCTGAACGTAGATCGATCTTAGAGAAGCATGCTGCACCTTGTAGCTGATCAAACAAATCGTCAATTCGGGGCAAGGGGTATCGGTTCTTTATGGTTAGCTTATTCAATTCCCGATAGTTGATGCACATCCGGAACGACCCGTCCTTCTTTTTGACGAAAAGGACTGGCGCGCCCCAAGGAGAGGTGCTCGGGCGAATAAAGCCTTTTTCGAGTAATTCCTGGAGTTGATTCGAGAGTTCCCGCATTTCGGATGGTGCGAGTCGATAAGGGGCTTTGGCGACAGGGTTAGCTCCAGGAATGAGGTCGATACGAAAGTCGATATCACGACTTGGTGGTAGTCCAGGAAGATCATCCGGGAACACCTGAGGAAATTCACGAACCACTGGAACATCTTTGACTTCAACTTTCTTTTTCTTTCCCTTCTCCGCTACTACGATGTTGGCCAAGAAGGCTCGGTATTCCTTGCGGAGATACTTGCTGGCTTGAATACATGACATAAGCTTGAGACCTTTCGACGTTGTTTCACCGTACACACACAGAAGATCACCATTTGCGAGCGAGAATCGAATCATCTTTTCAAAGCACACAACTTCAGCATGGTTTTCACGAAGAAAGTCCATGCCTATTATGACGTCAAAACTTCCAAGTTGCATCGGAATAAGGTCGATTGGGAAGATGTGATTGTTGAGTTCGAGAGTACAATCACGGAGTACTGAATTGACGGCAATGGTTCTTCCTGTAGCAACTTCGACTTCGAATGACGAGGATAGATTAGAGCGCTTACGACTAAGGAGCTTCTCGAATTCAAATGACACAAAGCAGTTATCGGATCCAGTATCAAACATACATGATGCATAAATAGCATTCACAAGGAACGTACCGTTAACCACGTTGTTATCCGCCTGAGCCTGGCGGGCATTGATGTTGAAGGTTCGGGCATGGGCTGCTTGCGGCTGTTGCTGAGGCTGCTGTTGTTGCTGTTGCTGTTGGGGCTCTTGCTTGACTACCCTGTTCGGGCATCTGTTGGCAAAGTGGTTAGGGTCACCACATGCAAAGCAGACTTGAGCATTGATTGCTGGTGCTGTAGCTGCTGGTTGGCCTTGAGGAGCAGGGAGTAGAGCTTGGTTGACAGTAGTTTGAGCTGGGGTTTGACGGGGACCATAATGGCAGTTCGCAGTGAAATGACCGTAGAGGTTGCAGTGAGCGCAGAATCGACAAGCTAGACCCACTGGGTGATGATACGAACATGTCGGGCAGAGTGGGTGAGGGCCTGTGTATGCACGCTTTGCTGGCGGTGCATTGATCACTGGAGCTGAACGCTGGTGTTGCTGCTGTTGAGCTGGTACAGATTGCAGGGGAGCAGCGGTAGTTGCGGCAGCACAGCTCTTGTTGTTGGAGCTGTTGTTGTGGTTCTTCTTCTTCCTTCTTGAGGACTTGGAGGATTGAGCAGATGAGTCGGTGGGTGTTGCAGTGGCTTGATGCAGAGACTTGGTTTGCTTATCCCAAAAACCTGACTTGACTCGCTTATCGTTGATCTCAGCGGCGAGTAGGTAGGTTTCCTCGATTGTTGCTGGCTTGGCGGCGTGAACGAAGTCGGCTACACAGTCGGGTAGTGCTCGGATGTACTTCTTGATGGCTTGATCTGAGGTCTTGACTTGATCAGGACAGATAATGCTAAGCTGCTTAAAGCGAGCAGTGAGAGCCGCGTTGTCTCCATCCTTCTGCTTGATTCCCCAGAATTCGTCCTCCAGCTTTTGGCGCTCATGAGGAGGGCCAAATTCTTCGATCATAATTGCTTTCAACTCCTGGGCCAAATTCTTCGATCATAATTGCTTTCAACTCCTTCCATGATAGCCCGTAAGCTGCATCATTTCTGCGCTTGTTTCGTTCGGCCGTCCACCAGTCTAGAGCACGGGACTGGAAGACGCCTGTTGCATTGAGTGTACGGAGATGCTTAGGACATCCGCTCTGGCGCAGAGTGACTTCGACCGAGTCGAACCAGTGAAACATGGCTGTCGGACCATCTTCGCCAGTAAACTCCTTTGGCCCGCATGCTTTGAACTGCTTGAAGCTGAAAGCAGCCTTGCTTGAGTCCTTAGGGATTTCAGCTCGTGATTCTTCAGACGACTTGCTGGCGTTCTCATACACCTCACTCACAGCTTTCGCCACAGTTTTGGAGATGATAGCAGCGAGACGTCTGTCCCTATTTTCCTGGCGGGTAAGTGGGGCTCGGGGTCGGGATCCAGACGACGACATGGTCTGCATAACGAAATCGAATCTCACCTCACACGTCTACTACTATCTAAAGCTTAGAATCACGTCGAAACACATATCACGTAAACACATATGCACAAAACCACAGATGCACGTAAGCACAGAAGCACATAAACACAGAGGCACATAAACACGAAAACACGTAATCATTTAATCACAGAAGCAGTCAGAAAACAGAAACCTATCCTTCAAAGTTCGAGTGTCATTCGAATATTATATCGAAAATCCTAACTCAGTCGTATAGCACAATATAGTATGATATCGCCTAGATTCGCGATAGCTGGGTGTCGATTAGGGATAGAATAATAGTACGAGTCGCGTGTGTCGATTGAAATTTGATAGCAGAATCGAATAACATCCCGAAATATAAACACAAACAGAGAAGGCAAATATAAAACACATACAAAACACAAAACAGAGAAACACATAAAAATCAACGAGTCATCAGAGTACGCGGTTACGGTTCTCAGAATCGAAACACATAAATTCGAGAGGTAGATTGTCTACGGCTACTAGACATCGACTACCCAAGGCAATTCGACTATTCGCAGTAGACTTGTCATCACTTTCGACTCTAGAGGTCGTGTTTCTGCCTCGATTCTTGGGCATTCCACACGCGTTCCCTAGGTCATACTTGTGAGTTCAGGCCGTTGGAGTCCGTCGAATGCCTTGGTGAGATAAATAAGTACAGAAAAAACTGCCAAGGTCAGGGTTTCACCCCTTGGCTTAGCAATTTCTTCCTTGTTTCTAATAAAAATAGAGGAAATTATGCATCAAAATATGGATTTCACTCCTGATTTGGTATAATCTCCCTAATGAGATGAGCATAAATAAACGAACAGAATCGACATACGTCAGGCAGCTTGGTCAGGAGTTTTGCGGCTTTCACACATATTCCCAACCAATCTACTGACTTTATTTGAAAATCCGAGTGCAGTGATAGGGAAGGATTACAGAACAAGGCACATAATCTGGGTCTGATGGTTCCTAACTATAGTCTAGGTCTCTAAGACAGCGACCCGGACTAGGTCGTGTCTGCCTAATTCCCTATAGTTATGGCTCTGATACCAATCTGTCACACCCCAACCGATGGCGGAATCATCGGGGCGCGGCACTGAGCGAAACAGATGGTCCAGAAGTCTCCACAGCAACTATTATTACAAATTCAGTTAAGTGATACGTCCCATACCGTATCCCAAATAAATAAACAAGTTATCATAGAATACAACTAAACAAGCAGTACTGTTTCGACAACTCAGATTCAATTTATTACAGACCAAATGTTTTAAAGTACTGCCCAGAGTCATTAAGACTCATCCGGACAAGATCTACAGACAACTAATGCCATAGAAGCTTGATCGAACAACTCCAATGGCTCCATGGCTAGAGTTTATTCGCTTCTAGAGACCCCTAGGTAGGCTACGACCTACAACTGCTAGATGGGCTCTAAAGCTTTATTATTGCCTCGCTTTCCTAGCAAGCTAACACCTTAAGCACCTGTCACATACGTTTAAAATAAAGTCAATACATAAAATGTAAAGGTGAGCATACAAGTTTGATAATAGCATATAGAGTTCGAATAGTTTACGCATAACCAGGCACGTACACAGAGGAAAACGATGCATGTTAATTATCGACATGGGACCATCGATACCAACGACTGCGGGTTGACCGTCCGAGACGGTTCGCAATACATGATTACCACCGTAATCCATGCAAGTATTTGTCCTTAACAACCCCCGTGTGAACGGGTGCTGAGTCCAAACTATAGTACTATGTTGCTAAGTCAGGTAGATAGCATTCCACGTGTAAACATAATAAACAACATTCATTTAGTCAAGTAGCACATGCAAATGGTCAGCGTTCAAATAGTTTGTGTTTGATTGTGATTTGATAGGTAACGTATGTAACACCCAAAAGTGCTAAAAGCAAAAAGGGATCGAGTATACTCACAGTGATTGATTGTGGATTAAAGGGAGCGCTGAGAGTAAGATTAGCCTGAATAGTTCGATAGCATAACGATAAGTAACGCGGAAAAGTAAACAAGTGTGGATGGATCGAATAGGCTGGTCGATCGAACGGCAGGTTCGATAGGACGGCCTGTTCGATCGGCTGGTATATCCGATTGGACAGTCCTGTTCGATCGGCCGGTTGGCTCGATCGGCTGGACCATTCGAGTGGATTGTTTCTTCCTCTGGTGTGTTTGTGTTAGAGGATTTGAACTTTGCAAGTTTTTGTTGCAGTGTTTGAGAACACTGAAGTGTTCCTACCTTTCAAGTCAGTCGATCGAGCGGTTCGCTCAATCGGCTAGTTCACTCGATCGGCTAGCTCACTCGATCGGCTAGGAGCTTCAGGGTTAGTCCTCAACATGAATGTCACTCGATCGAATAGTCTGTTCGATCGGCTGGCATTCCCTACTACGAACAAGTTGTGAAAACGATTAAGTGTTGAAGCATAGTATCTCATGATCCGAACAGTAATGTTTACCAATCGAGTGACATGTTCGATCGAACACTACTTCGTCAATACTATACCTCATGAAATTTTGAAAGTGTGTGGGACCCTGTGCTAGCCGATCGGCTGGCCCGGTCGATCGGCTGGTATGTCCGATCGGCTGGGCTGTTCGAACAGCCTAGCCGTTCGGCCAGCATTTCTGACCTGGTCTGCCTTTCGTCTAATACTTGGCTGTTTGTTTATTTGTCATTCTTTCAAGGTGTCTTGACAACGTGTTGAACTATGATAACCTTCGTTCCCACCTGTTCCCTTGGCTCGAACAGGAATCACCCAAGTCTGGTCGGTTGAACGGTTTGGAATGTCGGTTTAGAGTTTAACCCGAAATCGGTGAACCTTGTTTATAGAATCTGAGTCTTGAACCTTTTTAACTATTCGAATGATTAGTTAGCCGGTTCAAGCTCCGTTTCTACCGGTTTGAAAACATTGAGTGTAAAAGAGTTGAAAGAAAGTTGGAAATTCCTTCTTTCAATCCTTCACAACTTATGGATGTTTAGATCTTTGATAGATCTTAACTTGTTTATGTGGAAATCGGTTAGATCTAAGCTAATCATAGTGGAATGAGGCCAAAACATGATGTTCTTCAAGAACACCATGATGATATCACCCAAGAACACTTTGATCTTGGTGATTTCACGGTTAGAATCCAAGTTTTGAAAGATAGAAAGGTGTAGAATCAAGTAATGATCAAGAACGTACAAGAATTAGAGTGAAAACTTACCAGGATTGAGAGAAATCTGAGAAAAGGTGAAGGAGATAGCTGGTTCGGTCAGAGCTTTCCAAAAATGGAAAGTATGACAATGACAACCCTGTTTATAGGCTTCCAAAAAAGGAAAGTGGCAGCTGATCGGCTGGGAGATCCGATCGAGTGGGCTGCTCGATCGGCTGGCAAGGTGCTAGCCGATCGGCTGGCCTGTTCGATCAGGATGTTTCCTGTTCGATCCGCCACGCACTTCGAGTATTTTGCGACGATTTTCGACGTTTCGATTCCGACGTACGATGATACGATTTCGATAGAGTTCCTAGTCAAATTACTTTTAATCCCAACCACTATATCTAACATACAATCTTCGTTAAGTCACGTTTCGATGTTGGTTTCGATTGAGTTCGATTGCCTTTCGAGTTTCGATTCGATTTTCGATTGATTTGCTTGAATACCACACCAAACATAAAGTAAACATGCACAAGTAACACATAAGGCACACGCACACGTATAACAATACTATAATTCGCATAATTCGAGTCTCGAGTTCGATTGATTGTTAGATCGGTTTGATTACTGATTAGGTTAACTTTATCGCATTGTTACTTCCTATCATTCACAGTCGTAGATCGGTTCACATTAAAACACATTCGATTACTTCGATTCTTGCTGATTACAACACTTACTCCACATAATACAACTAAAACACAAAATCGACTATCTACAGTCAAAGAAAGTCAAAGTTAACTTGGACTTTGACTTTGACTTTGACATTTGAAAACACGGGGTGTTACATTAATCACGCATGATGAAAACATTAATCACGCACGTTTTCGTACGTGATGTACGTTAAGCCGTAATGTATTTTACACTTTTCCTATATATATATATATATATATATATATATATGGATTCGATTGTGAATGCTCTAAGTTAGTTTAACAAGCACTTGTAATCGTTAATCTCAAAATCTATATCTTTTTTCTGAAAGGTTGGCAGTATTATAAAATAGAACAAAGCTTATGCAAGGTGCTCAAGCCATAAAGTACAATACAGGAAAGAAAAACGGAAACAAAAACGAGTTACAAATTACAATTTCAACTTGAATTCAAGCCATTCTGCCCATTCTAAATTAACCGCAGCCGCCCTTGATGAAACCCATAGGAACGAAAGTGTTTTGATCTCCCTGAGTACTTTGAAGACCTGAACTGCTTTGTTTGTGAATATTGTTTCATTGCGAGCCAGCCATAATGACCAGCACACAGCTGCCACCACCGAGTAGATCGCTTTTCTTTTGTTGCCCGACACTCCAAGGTTTCCGACAAAATCTAAAAGTTCCACTACGCTTACCATGTAGCGCGGTAGTGAAATTTTTATCCACGACGAGATTGCCGTCCAAACCTGCTGAGCAAAATCACACGATACAAGAAGATGGTTAGCCGAATCGAGCCTATCATTGCACATCACACAGCGATCAGAAGGAATCGGAATTCTGCACTTGATTAGAGCATCCCTCGTCGGTATTCGATCCAAAACGACCCGCCATAAGAAACAATTAATCTTTTTTGGAATCCAGTTTATCCACAGCAGATTTTTTGTTTCCGGAATGATTGGAATTGTATCAAACTCACGTCGTAGATCGCAAACCTGAAATTCCGTCACCTAACCACCCGAAATCCACCTCCATTCATCTGGTTTGTCATCTAACTTCTTATTTTCCAACAGCTACCTCAGTACAACATGTTCAGTAGCAGCGAATGTGTTTAGTGTACCCCCAAAGTCGCAGACCTACGAGTTTGTTTCCAGGTGTTTTGTAAATTTCTGTTGTAGCGTACAATATTTATATTGTTCGAAGCTGTAAAGGTTTGGAAATAGTTCCTTTAACGTGCAGTCACCGATCCATTTGTCAAGCCAAAAGTAAGTTTTCTCCCCTCTTCCTATCTGTACTTTCAGCCTATTGTCAATTTCCAACAGGTCGTTTCTTGACGCCTTACCCGTGTTTACAACGCCTTTCCAAACTCCACTGATTGAGCCTTTGCGGGATAGAGGTGTGTGTTCTTAGACCTTGATGAATTGCTGAAATGACTCGAGCCCAAAGTAGAGAAGGTTCATTTTTTAACCTAACACACCATTTAATCAAAAGTGCTTTGTTTGTTGATACCAAGCTTCCTATACCCAAACCACCTTGTTCTAAAGGTGCAACGACTTTAAACCAAGGCACCCAACAAACTTTGTTATTATCAATGCATCCACCCCAGAGAACCTTCCTTCTAATCCTTTCCAACCGTTTGATGACTTCCATCGGAGCATTAAAGAGCGAGATGTAGTAGGTGGGAAGATTACCTAAAACCGCTTTAATCAATGTTACTCTCCCTCCGAAAGATAAGGTTCTAGCTTTCCAAAGAGAGAGTTTGTTTTCAAAGTGCTCAACAACGGGTTTCCAATTCTTCACAAGACCCATGTTGGCCCCCACCGGGAGACCAAGATAGATGAATGGGAAGACCTCCGCTTTGCATTCTAGTATAGAAGCCATACGGGATATTTCACCATTATGAATACCGAACCCAAACAACGGGCTTTTAGAGAAATTAACTTTTAGACCGGATGATAAGTGAAAGCATCGAAGCAAACGGGCAAGGTTATGAAAGTTCGATTCGGACCATTCACCTATAAACAATACATCGTCCGCGTAAAGTAGGTGTGATAGTGTCGGTACCGAGTTCGGAAGTGTAATACCTTTAAAGATATTTGTTTCCTTGGCGATTAACAATGAAACGGAAATGAATAGTGTATTTGGCGTGGATGTTTGCAATTCATGGATGTGGGCGGAGGACTACGTGGTAGGTTTTGACACCCGGAATCATCATCATTCCAAATCACGTAGCAAGTTCACCAACTAAATTACGTGTAACGTGATGACATGCGCTTTTATTAATAATTCAGTAGAAGTATTGCATAAATAGAGGATCATAGAGAGAGAAAGAGAACATGTGATAGAGAGAGAAAGGTAGATGAAGGATCATCTTCTCCGGCTATCTCTGGTGACGGCCATGAGCTCTACCTTCTAAACAAATAGAGTAAAGGCTCAGATGGTGACGATTCTGAATGACGGGCAACGGTGGTAAAGTTCTCGGCCGTCACAGTGGTGACGCTGACAAGGTTTTGGGTTACTATCTCCGGTCTGTGGAGGTGAGTTTGACACTATATCAGCGACGGAAACTGCGTCACGGTGTTAAGATCCAACGATGATCTTCAGATCTAGCGGCAGCGGTTATGAAAGTTCTGACTTTTGAAGAAGACATGACGACGGCAAGCGTAGTTCAAAGCTTAGCCGGAGTTTTGAAGAAGACATGAAGACCGATGGGTTCTGTTTACCAATTTTGATTTGATTTGGTTTTTGTTTTAACTTATCACTATCTTACATGCTTTTTTAGTGTACTAAGGCTAAAAGGGGGTGTATCACTGGGTAGGGGTGGTTATCACTTATCATCCATTTATCACTTAGAACATCCAATCAATTTCCGCCATGTCATTAACCATTATTCCATCACTCACAACTTTTTTTAATGGAAATGTCCACCACTCACAACACCCAACAATAAACCCTCACACCCCTCACATCCTTCCTTCCATCACGCGTCAATTTTATCACGGAAACAACAATTCACGCGTTGAAGTTTGTTGTTTGTTTGTTTCACGCGCAAAAAAAAGCACCGCCCCAGGTGCCCTTATGGGATGAGGTAAACTTTCCACCCACCTAATCATATATTGCCATGTCAATTCCCCTCTCGCCCAAAAAACATAAGGGGTGGTCACCACTCATGAGACGACGGGGTAAACTAATTTTCTTCTCTTTTTCAAGTTAATAAATGAAACATAATTTTAATAAAAGTACATTAAATTAAAAAAACATTACATTAAATTAAACTAACTAAAATTACATAATTTAAAAAAAAAAACCATTACATTCGACTTCAAATTCTTCCTCTTCTTCGGCTTCTTCATTTTCGTCTTCATTTAAGTCTTGAGTCTCGGCTACAAATTGTTCATCTTAGTCATCATCATATGTTGGAAGCATGTGTTCAACATTATCTCTTGGAGATTGAGTCAGTGGACTCCGATAAGCAAACAGGTTAAAAGCGTTTTAGGCTTCCATAGGATACTCGTACACACCCAGTGCAACCATCATGGGACCTTGTGGTAATGAAAAAAATTGTGGTGGATAATTGGGTTGGGGTTGGGTGTTGTAAAAACCCGGTCGTGTATTTTGGGCGTAAAAGTATGGAGGTTGAGAGTGTGGGGAGTAACCGTGTTGTGATTGAAATGGCACACTTGAACCACTCGATCCGCCTCGTCTACTTTGTGAGCCGCGCCCCCTCGCCTTTGAACCAGAACCCGAAACTTTTTTCTTGCCATCGCCCTTATTTTGTCCATGTCGTATGCTTTGAGAGTATGTGAATTGAGTAGAAAATGGAATGTAAAACGTTAATATTTATAATGTATTTATTTGTTTTTTTTAAAGTTAAACGACTATAATGTCGTTGAAATCATGCTCCAACACGGTCCAATTGATGTCCAACGATCAAATTATTCAATCAGTGAAGAGTCCCCGAAATTATCCAATGTTGAACGATGAAAGGGGACGACGACGGTGTTCCGCACACAATGAAGGGGTTCACCGCCCTTCCCCGCACCCGCCCCGTTCACCTAAGCGTGCTATGAAGCATGCACACAGAAAAGACAATACTATGGCACCTTTATTAGTTACATTAATTCATTTAGTTTTTACTTACATGTTATAGCATTCACATGTTATTTATCAAAATTTGTGAGAAGGAGTTTTCATATTATGAAAAGTGGCTGTGAGTGGAGTAAAGAGAAAATGTTACTATTCATTTGTATATTTGAGTAGACATTGTTCACCATTAGGGCTGTTCATGAGCCGAGCCGAGTCGAGCTAGGGCAAGCTAGGGCTCGGCTCGATTATAAACCGAGTTGGCTCGGATTTGAAAACAAGCTGAAAATCTAAGCTCGGGCTCGGCTAGGTTTTAAACCGAGCTGGCTCGGCTCGGCTTGGTTTGGCTCGATTTTAAAAATAAAAATTAATACATTGCTCGCAAAATTCAGTATTCTAAAATATTATTCAATACTTCAAAAGAACATATTCAAAATAAGTTCAACCTAATAAATTACAAGCAAAAATCACGTTCAATAATGCAAAATAAGTTTTATATTTCAAGTAAATACAATATTTGTTCATTAGCACGACAATCAACCTTTAAATATGTCATAGGTATCAAACTACAAGCCTAAATACATGTAAATAATAATCACTTTTTTTGTAATATATTGTATGTATATAAAAATAAAATATATTATAAGTAAAATAATTCAAGCTAAGCCGAGCCGAGCTACCAAGCGAGCCAAACTGAGCCAATTTGGCTCGTCACGAGCCGAGTCGAGCTAGGCTCACTTTCTAACCGAGCCGAGCCGGCTCGGCTCACTTTCAAACCGAGCCGTATTGAGCGAACTTTTTCCGAACTAAATCCGAGTGAGCTTTGAGCGAGATCCAAGTCGCGAGCTTTTTGGACAGCCCTATTCACCATCTATAATGTTAATGAATTTTGAAAGTAGTTATGAGTGAAAGTAAGAGAAAAAGTAAGATAAGTATATAAAAAATATTATTTAATTGAATTCCCTTATAGCCTTATTAGTAAATACAAATGGGTTTGAGAAGAAGTTTAAATAGGTAATTGGTATGTGGAGTACCACCCTTCACTTGTAAATTTATAAAAACAAATTCAAAAACTTCACTTCAAAGTATGAAATATCTGGTATAAATATATTATTAATATATGGTTATCAATATAAAAAATAGATTAGCTTTTTCTCCAAGTTTTCTTCTTCTATATATACTTCCCATTGTATCTCTTGTATGATATACCTATCAATTAAATATTAGTTCTTTTCTCCCTATAATTCTGCCCATATTCATGTGTTAATAGGTTAGTTTCATAACACGTTATCAGCACGAGAGTGCTCTTTAGTTTATGGAGGCGCCGTCATCCATGCCGTTAGTGTAAACCCATCCATATGTTGCCTGTTCATCTCCGCCCTCACTTTCCTGCCATCTCACTTTGTTTAAAGCGGAGTAAATACCGATTTGCCTATTAATCGTAATCTGGTATGTCTGTATCTAACATGTGTATGTATTTAATTTTATGCACAAAACAAAACTATCTCAACATCAATCAAAAAGTCAGTCTTCCACCGCCAACGTAAGTTTTCACCCCTTTCAATAAATTTAGAGTTTCTTATTAAAAGAAATATTCATGACTAACAATTTATGTGCTTGATGACACGTTATATTATTGGTATTTCCAACAAACAGTTTATTAATAATATAATACTATTTTTCTATATATATCTAAAAGTATAAAGGAAGGATTTCGTTGATTGTTAATGAAAATCAATATTTCCATTTACTGCGTTTTATATTCGGATAACTTTGAAAAGTTTTAAGGTTTGAAGTTAATATTTTATTTTCTTCAAGAAAGTTCATGTACGATGACTTTCAAACTATGATCGATCACAACGAAATCAAACGTGTTACCGACTTCCAACAAACTTGTCTATCAACTTAGCGGTAAGGATCGAATCGGTGGTGACGCCAGGTAAAACCAAACCCCACTCTTGATTTTATGTGGATATTAGCAACCGAGAATTGATATTTGTTTTGGGTTATGGTATTATGTCAAGTTGATTTTGGTTGGGGATTGGGTTTATGGCCACAGTAGTATGCTTGGGAAATTAAGTAGTATGCTTGGGAAATTAACCATTAGTTATTATGTTGAATACCTCACTTGTCTAATAGACTCACCTTATTGAGAGTTATATATTCAATCAAATTAATATTCTTTTATAAAAACAATTAAAACTTAAATACCAATTCTTTTAAATCTTTTATTCAATAATTAAGGAATAAAGTATCGATTTTGTTACACTTCAACTTCATGAATAGTATTTTTTTAACCTACCTTCATGGTCAGTTCTATAAGATACTTTTTATTTAGTTATAATATTATGTAGTCAACTCGTATACTAAACTACACTATTATTGGCAAAACTTAGATATCTTATATGAAGGGTAAGGATAGTGTAAAAAGGGCCTAAAGTGTGAGAAGTGTGAGAAGTGTATTATAACACTATATATAATACTATATAACACCCTATAAACAACGTATAACAATATGTAACACCATATAATACCATATAACACTATGTAACACTATATATCATTATATAACAAATATAACACTATACATCTATCATAGGCATCCTATCAGACAACCTATAGTGTTATATTTGTTATATAATGATATATAGTGTTATATGGTATTATATGGTGTTACATAATGTTATTCTGTGTTTATAGGGTGTTATATAGTATTATATATAGTGTTATAATACACTTCTCACACTTCTCACACTTTGAGCACTTTTTACAGGATCCTCTACCCTTATATGAATAGTATTTTTTTTAACCTACCTTCATGGTCAGTTCTATAAGATACTTTTTGTTTACGAATTGTTAAATGTTTAATTGGCAAAACTTAGATATCTTATAAGTGGAGCAACCAAATATATGTTATGGCAATACTTGATACTTATTTTATAAGATAGTATCTGTTGATGCTTAATACGAAGAAATATGGTTATGGTGAATTTTCCTTGCCTACTTATTTTATTTAATAAATTTGGAACCATTATTTTCATACGTAATGAGGAATGTTGTGTTCCTCTCAGGGCCGTCTCCAAGAATGATAAAAGAAATTTGGGTCCCGGGGGAAACAAAAAAATTGGTATAATATAAAATCATCAAATATATATCAAAAACCATAATATGACATGCTAATCATGGGGTTTGGACTCATGACCTCAAGATTATAACCCAAAACATTAACTAATTAATCATATAATCATCTTGTTAACAAGATCGAAGAGTCAATTAATTAAGTGAATTGATAGTTCAAAACAGTTTAGGAAATAAAAAATGCATGAGATTAACTAAAAATTGTTTAGGAAATAAAAATGTAAAGGAAGCACTTAGAACTCATGACCTTGGTTTTCAAATTTGAGTATCTTAACCATTGAGCTAGCTTCATTTTTGTTACTAAAGTTATTTATTAACATTTAAGATAACAGTGCTCATTTAAAAATCTTCACCCTAATTTTTTGTTGGGCCCTATAAACTTTTTGGGCCTTGGCGTTTGCCCGGGCTGCCCAGCCCACAAAGCCGGGCCTGGTTCCTCTTCACCATTGGTCTTTATCGAAAGTCTAGGATTCCCTAAATCATAATTCTTATAAAATATATTACTAATTTAACGACGTGTTATTAAAATACCACGGGAACTTAATTGGGATATTTGTTTATGTCTCAAAATTAAGGTGATAAATATTTATATAATAACATATATTTGTGAATGCTTACTTCGTGATATGTTAATAATAAACCAAGTACGTATTTACTTGAAGGTGATGAAGAAATATTATTTCACAAATTCTTATTATAATTCATTTTATATGATGATATGTTATAACATCATGCATTGTACAATTTGATTTCTTGGTATACCATGTACTTTGTATGCTATTATTTATGTGTACATAAAGTACCGAATAACACAATTAAAACAAAGTTATATGGGTTGTTATCACTCTCATGGAAAAGTATAAATATGCATAGACATGGAACTCAAAGTATCATCCTTCCAAAATTTCATTACTAATCTATAGAAAGTTGTAAGATTTCAAACCAGTAAATCATACATCACTCGGTTATGTAATTACTTCTCAATATATATTATGTGGTGAGAAGATTAATTACTAGGAAATATCGGATAAAGTAACTCACAAGTATCATACTTGGAATGTGCTCCTGAAGTAGCAGTATCATTAAAAGTACGAAAAGTATGAAATGATGTTACAAGTGTGTGACCGAGTAAAGAATAAAAGCTATAAAGGTTGTTTCAGTTCAATTGCATTCTCTGAAGTAAATGTGATTTTATATTGAACGGTGCAAAGGTAAGGATCATGTAATATGTAATATTATGATGATGAGATTAACATAATTGTAATAATGTTAATGATGAGATTGACCACTAAAAGTGGCAAATGAAGGGAGTAGTTATATGAGAATAAAATGTGAAAAAACATGAAAGTACTAATTGTCACACCCCAACCGATGGCGGAAACATCGGGATGAGACGAACAAATTGCTCAAAACAACATAACACTATTTGTGACAATATAGATTAAATCTTTTTATTAAATTCAAATGAAAGGTACATAGTTC
The DNA here is from genome assembly GCF_002127325.2 of Helianthus annuus. Taxonomy (NCBI): domain Eukaryota; kingdom Viridiplantae; phylum Streptophyta; class Magnoliopsida; order Asterales; family Asteraceae; genus Helianthus; species Helianthus annuus. The sequence continues at coordinate 147,225,998 of NC_035443.2, forward strand.
CAAATAAACAAACATGTAATTCAACAATAATCAAAATGCTAAATGGGTTTCTAATTTCCATCCTAGCTCGATTCTTGTTTTCTTGATCATTCAACCTGCAATATGTATTAAAGTACAATCAACAAAAGCATGTTGGCGAGTATACAAGTTTTCATACATAGCATAATACGTGTTTAAAATGTTACTCATATCCAAATGTGAGATACAATATCATATTGACAGTATATACTCGAAACGATGTTACTCTACGTGTCCAAACCAAAGTTTAACGCAATTAACGTGCCTACTCAAAAGAGTATGGGTGGTTTTAACATAGATTAACCTAACAATACCCGTTAATATAACGGGAGGGGCGTTTCTCAACCTATAGCGCTACCATTGTTAGGGGAGGCTTGTACGAAGTTAATGAACACATAGTCATGAGTGTTTACAGTAGCATAACATGTCTAACATGATTAAAATGTATCACATAGAGTATGGATAGAGTGTGCATAAAATGTTTGATGTGATTGTGATGTTTGATATAGAATACATATTGCACCCAAAAGTGGAAAATAGAAAATGGGTCATGTATACTCACATTGATTGCGTTGCGCTTTCTTGTAAGAACGTACGAGTAAAAATTGGTAACTCCAAAAGAATGAGAACGTACGAGAGCATTTATCCTAGATAGGATAAATAACACATGACGATCTAGTTAATATAAAAAGAACATAATTCCTATTATTTAAGGTTCACAATTTGATTATTTTTATATTATAGCTAATCTCATAATAACACATTAGTATTGTATAGGAATTATGGTAAATTGTTAACTATTATTTAAATTATTTTTAAGTTTAATGATTTTAGAAATTAAAATAAAAAGTGATTTGATATTTGATAATAAAATACATAAACTTTCACCACCTTTACTTATCAAAGTCATCCTCTTCAACTAAAAAAAAACCATACGTACTCTTTTGATAAAACTCAAGGTTTTAATTCTCATATTACTTGAATTCATGTTCTAAAATAACACTTCTTCATTAAAACGAAACAAGGAAAACCCCAACTGGTTATCCTCTTCTTGAACATATCATCAAAAGGAAATTTCAAAACTCTAAAGTGTGATATTACTATTAATCTGTTATAGTTCCGAATAGAGAAAGAAAAAAAAACAAAAAAACAAATCGATTATATTAGAGGATTATACCGAATACGTAACTAGTCGAGCCGTGTTCCCGTTGTGATCTCCGTTCAGCTCTGGTTACTCCGGTGGACTCCGAATCTCCGCGAACTTCGAACAGGATGCGTGGGGGCTGTGGAAGAGTGAACAGAGAGTGTGGTTTCGAGTGGAAAGGGAGCGGTTGGTTGTGAGAAAAGAGATGTAGAACAGGATTGTGTGGGTAAAATGGTGATGAAGGTCTCGATTTATATAGCGTTCCAAGGTCTCGGCGTATATGGAAATGGTTCTTGATTGATTAAAAAAATAGAAACAAGGAAATCACCTCGTAATCACGATCAATCAGCGAGATCGGTCAAAAAGGAAGGAACAGCCGTACCTCTGCTGTCTTTTGGCGGTAATTTGAAAAGGAAACGAAATTATCGCGTATTTATAATTTAACAGATATGACGTTTGATCAATATCAAGGCTTTGGCGGAGTGGTTGTGTGTGCGTGTTTTGGACAAAATGACCCAGGTTCGAGTCTGCTCTCCAACATTATTTTTTTTTGAAATAAAATTTGCAATATTACAGTTAACCCCTTTAACTATTATGAACTTCGCTAACCAGAATTGTTAACTTGGTTAAGTTATAAAGGCTTAAATCTCACTTGAATCCTTAACGAAATTAACTAGGTGAATTAACTTGGTTTACTAACTAGGTTAACTTGTTTTACCTTTTAAACTAACTTTAAAACGTAACGAGTTTAACTAGATTAAAAATAAATAAATAAATAAAACTTTTCGTAAATTAATTAATTTAATTAACTAAACAAATAAATAAATAACCAATTAATAAATTAAAATAAGGATAAAAGTCTTTCGACAATTATTCATTTCGCGAAAAATTTCCAAGGTTTAAAGTTAGGATCCGTATTTTTAAAACGGGTCGGATTTTGAAACGGGTCGATTTTGACGGATGTTACAGTCTCCCCTACTTTAGGAGATTTCGTCCTCGAAATCTAAGAGAAAGACTTCTAAAGATTCAAAAGAAGGAATAGATGAGTTTTGATCCCAATGTTTTATTTTAGGAAATTGTTTTCATGAATGTGTCACATAGCATAGAATGTTTCAAATAGTTTCACATAGCATATAATGTTTCAAATAGTTTCACATAGGATAACATGAATAAAGTGACATGAATTTTCACATAGAGTAACATGTATGATGAAAGCATAATAAATTTAATTTGTGCACGAGAGAGTAACATTAATTGTTTTAGGTTGCAACAATAGTGCGTGTCACGGCCCCCGACCCGGTTTGACCCGTTTCCGGAGCCGCGGGACAGAAACCCCGTGATATTTGTTTAATTGAGTTTTAGCAGCGGAAAATTTTGAACATCAGGATCGTTGCAAAGCTAAATTTTTCCCGATTATTTTTATTTCACAATTCGGGATAAAACCCCGATAATTTATAATACATCAGTTTAGTGATAAATTCTTAATTTAAAACATCTTTATTCTTTTTACATTGAGCCACTATTTTAAGCTTGGAAATGCTCCTCAGCACTTTTTCCTGATTTACAGCAGATCACCTGAAACATGTTTGAAAAAGATTTTGTCAGCGGGGAAATACTGAGTGAATCATTCATTTTACTGAAAATGACACATTTGTTATAATTTACAGTATTAAGAGTTTTTACATATGTTTATTATCAACCAACATTTCAAGAATAGGTATTTGTCACAGACCAGTTCTGTGACTGTGGTCATATCACCATTGGCTGGCCCAATGAGTGACGTATATCACTTTCTTTTAGGCTCGCCCACCTAATGTGATTAAAACAATAATAATATTGTGCACAATACCCCACATACCGGCTGTAATTTGGTGATTACATAAACTTAATCACTGTAATTATAACTTTGAAAAATGATTTGGAGTATTGTAAAACAGTTAATAAAAAGAGAATGACTCACATTGTAGATTTAGTACTGACAGAATATGATTTTATCCCTGTTAACCTAATTTCACAATAATGCACACAAAACAGAGTTAGTGATCAATACAGCAGTTACGATAATTTCCCGAGATCAAATATTCATAATGAATGACTAAGTGCGATACTTCAACTCATTTATCAAAATGACAAACGACAAAGTATAGTACTTCAACTCGTGTATCGAATTATCGACAATGACAAAGTACAATGCTTCAACTCATTATCGAATTATCGACAACGACAAAGCATAGCCCAATGTGGGCGGCACTTAGACATTCTTTGGGTATATTGATCCTGGAAACTGAATCGTAATAGCGATCGAATAATTACCCTGTTCTGCGGCAGCGATTCGATAATTGTGTGTGTGTGTTGGACTGTTTTGCTTATAACTCGACCTACGTAACTCCGATTTTCGTCGTTCAAGTGCCAAAATTCAAGTCCCAACCCCTGCTATTTATACTGAAATTTTGACACCGTCGCGTAGCGCGAGGGGGTACCCCCTTAGCCGTCGCGCTACGCGAGTGACCACCCTATTTTCATAGAGTAGCCCTTCGTGCATGTAGGCTTGCTGTGTCGACGGTTTTGTTAATTTCGAATTTTACACAGAGTTATGAGGATAATCGTTACTAGGGTTTTGCCCCCCCTGAGTTTTAGGGCCCCTGATCCTGATTCTGATTGTTCTGGAAATTCTAGGGTTAGTGCAGAATTACTTGGGTGTCTCAATTAGGGTTTTCTTAATAGCTAATTACCATCCTAATTATTTAAATTTTAATGAGAGTTGTTACATCCTCCCCACCTTAGGAAAAATCTCGTCCTCGAGATTCACTGGAATAGATGAGGATACTTGCGCTTCATTTCTGATTCCAGCTCCCAAGTGTATTCTGGTCCTCTTTTTGAATTCCATTTGACTTTGACTAATACCAGTCGTTTGTGTTTGAGAAACTTGACTTTTCTATCTTCGATCTGTAGTGGTTTCTCTATGAACTTTAATTTTTCGTTCACCTCTATATCTTGAAGAGGTACTACCAGGGATTCGTCTGATAAACATTTCTTGAGATTGGATACATGAAATACATCATGTACTCCAGCTAGTTCTTCTGGTAGTTGTAAGCGATAAGCAACTGGTCCGATTCGTTGAATCACTGGGAATGGTCCAACATATCGGGGACTCAGTTTTCCTTTCTTACCGAATCTTACCACACCTTTCCAAGGAGATACTTTTAGAAGTACTTTGTCTCCTATTTGGAATTCAAGTGGTTTGCGACGATTGTCGGCATAGCTCTTCTGACGATCTCTGGCTGTTTTCAATCTTCCCTTGATTTGAGTTATCTTGTCTGTGGTTTCTTGTACGATTTCTGGACCTGATAATTGACTTTCTCCTATTTCTGCCCAACATACGGGTGTTCTGCATTTGCGTCCATATAGTGCCTCGAATGGAGCGGCTTCAATACTTGAATGATAACTATTGTTATAGGAGAATTCAATTAATGGTAAATGGTTATCCCAATTACCTCCAAAGTCAATTACACATGCTCGAAGCATGTCTTCCAGAGTTTGGATTGTCCTTTCACTTTGTCCGTCGGTCTGTGGATGATATGCAGTACTCAGGTTGAGTCGGGTTCCCATTGATTCTTGGAAACTTGTCCAAAATCGGGAAGTGAAGCGACTATCTCTATCCGATACGATGGAGAGTGGGACTCCATGTAAGGATACTATTTCATCCACATATAGCTTGGCTAACCTTTCCATGCTAAAGGTTTCTTTTATTGGTAGAAAATGAGCTGATTTGGTTAATCGATCCACGATTACCCAAATTGCATCATTACCTTTTCTGGTTCTGGGTAACTTAGTAACAAAGTCCATTGTTATGAGTTCCCATTTCCATACAGGCATTTCTAACTGTTGTAATAGACCTGAGGGTTTCTGGTGTTCGGCTTTAACTTGTGAACAAGTTAAACACTTAGATACATATTCGGCTATATCCTTTTTCATTCCTATCCACCCGAAATTTTTCCTTAAATCTTGGTACATCTTATTGTTTCCTGGGTGTACAGTATACCTAGATTTATGAGCTTCTTCTAAGATCTTTGATCTTAAATTTCCTTGTTTAGGTACCCAAATTCTGCTTTGGTGAAATTTCCAAATTCCATCATTTCCTTGTTCTAATTCTTTTAGGTAACCTTTCATTCCTTCGGCATCGTCCTTGATTGCCGTTTTCTGGATTTCTTTCACTTGTTCCTGTAAATCTACTTGTAGGTTTATTCTAAGAGCACGGACTCGCTTTTGATTTTCATGGAACTTACGACTTAAGGCATATGCTACTACGTTGGCCTTTCCTTCGTGATATTGAATATCACAGTCGTAATCACTCAAGACTTCCATCCATCTTCTTTGTCTCATGTTTAACTCTTTTTGCCCGAATATATACCTTAAACTCTTATGATCCGTATAAACAGTAAACTTACTTCCATACAGATAATGTCTCCAAATCTTAAGGGCAAAAACTATGGCTCCTAGTTCTAAATCATGAGTCGTATAGTTTTCTTCGTGCTTTTTCAATTGTCTAGAGGCATACGCAATTACCTTCTTGCATTGCATTAACACACATCCGTATCCTAATTTTGAAGCATCACAGTATACTTCAAAACCTTCCGTTCCTTCTGGTAAGGCTAAGATTGGCGCATTGGTTAATTTCTGTTTTAAGATTCTAAAAGCTTCTTCTTGTTTTGGTCCCCACTCAAACTTAGTGGCTTTACAGGTCAGCTTAGTTAATGGTACAGCTATCTTGGAAAAATCCTTAATAAACCGTCTATAATAACCGGCTAAACCTATAAAACTTCTAATTTCCATTGCAGTTTGTGGAACCTTCCAGTTGGTAATTGCTTCGATCTTAGCAGGATCTACGTGAATACCTTCGTGATTCACCATGTGGCCTAAGAATTGCACTTCTTGCAGCCAGAATTCACACTTTGAGAATTTAGCATACAGCTTTTCTTTTCTTAACAGAGTTAAGAGTGCATGTAAATGCTGACAATGCTCGGCTTGACTTTTAGAATAAATAAGTATATCGTCGATAAACACGATCACAAATTTATCCAAATATGGTTTACAGATTCTGTTCATCATGTCCATGAATGCAGCTGGGGCATTGGTTAATCCGAAGGGCATGACTGTAAACTCATAATGACCATACCTAGTTCTGAAAGCAGTTTTAGGTATGTCTTCTTCTTGAACTTTCAACTGATGATATCCGGATCTTAAATCTATCTTAGAGAAATACTTAGCTCCTTGTAATTGATAAAAAAGATCGTCAATCCTAGGTAGTGGGTATCGATTCTTAATTGTAACTTTATTCAACTCTCTATAATCAATACACATTCTCATTGATCCATCTTTCTTTTTCACAAACAACACTGGTGCACCCCAAGGGGATGAACTAGGTTGTATAAATCCTTTGCTTAGTAATTCATCTAATTGCTTTTTCAATTTTTAGTATGAATTATCATTGATCCTCAAAACTAAAAGTATGAACCAGAAGTTGGTGGCACAAGGATTTTCGCAAATGGACATAGTTGAACGTTAAAGTATGTTAAAGGTTATTAAGTCATTTGTTATAAGAAATGCCTATTATCATTTCCTACCAAAGTAGAGATTCTCATTCTAGAAGTACCATCATTAAATGCATGTGTGCACTAAAATGTTTTGCTAGCTATGTATGGTTATAATATCTTTCACTTGAGCTTATTGTCATGATATAACCTTTGTCAAGCGAAGAGACATTGGAATGAGTTCAACGAAATATTTCAGGTATAAACGATATTTGATTATATTTTACTAGCCCATCAAAACAAGTTTGGTTAGTCTTGTAGAAGCAGGAATGTAACAAAACACAGTCCTGGCATATGATATTTTTTGGAAGGAGGCACCTAAAGTCTTGTTAGAAGATTATGCAACATTGCTCCACATAAAGGATTGCACATTAAGGGATCGAGCGACAAATCATTGACTACAAAAGCTTTGATCAACTTTCAAGGAAGATGGACACATGCCACTTAAAGGATACATGTTAAAATGAGAGGGAAACTTATTTAAGTTGCACTCTTTTTCCCTTCACTAAGTTTTATCCCATTGGGTTTTCTTAGTAAGGTTTTTAATGAGGCAACGCACATGATCCAGAAGTATCAGGGGGAGACGATACGCGCTGCACTCTTTTTCCCTTAGCTAAGGTTTTGCCCCACTGGGTTTTCCTAGCAAGGTTTTTAACGAGGCAACATCTCCAAGCGTATCAAGTTGATAACCAAGGGGGAGTGTTATAAATATATTATTAATATATGGTTATCAACACCAAAAATAGATTAGCTTCTTCTTCAAGTTTTCTTCTCCTATATATACTTCCCATTGTATCTCTTGTATGATATACCTATCAATGAAATATTAGTTCTTTTCTCCTTATAATTTTGCCCATATTCATGTGTTAATAGGCTAGTTTCACAACAATATCGAACTATTTATCGAAGCTGGATTTTCTTCAACAAAGCAATAGTGTTGAATTTGTAGGACAACCGTTCACAAAATAAATAAAATAACAATTTTATTAATAAACATTCTGATTGCAATACATAAAGAGGAACATAACTAAACTGAAAAAAATTACAATACAAGAAATGTAAATTAAACTAAGAACAGGTTACAAAAACAATGGTGACTGAGGCACGTGAAGATCACGCTTCCCTTAAAACAGATTTCAGGCCACCCAGGTGAACCCGTCTGTTTCCCAGGGTACAACAGCCTAAGCAGATTGTACTGCCGGGATTAGCCTAGCACCTGAAAAAAATACCTGAAACAAGAGTGCGTAGAGATTCAAAATTAGGGAAATCGTTTGAAGTTGTGTGTGTGGTATGAACCATACGATTTTCAGTGTGTCTAAAACAAAAGCACAAAGCTTTGTATTTATACTGGTTAGAATTCGAATAAGATAACTGAATATTGAATACACCCTTCAATAAAATCAGTTATAGAATTCAATAGGATAATGAATTCTGAAACCTATAAAATAAATTTAGAATTCAATGGCATAATTAATTCTGTAACTTAATCATTTGACTGGTGGAATTTGAACAGTCTCTAGTTGACAACACCCGGCCAAGACACATATAAAAAATACTAAAGGCGGCTCCAAGCGGCTTGCGGCGATGCGAGCGTGCAAAGTGCAAAGTGCGCCCATCCCCCTCATCCCGGTCCCGTGCCCATTGTAAAAGTCAAGTGAAGAAACTTAAAGTTTACAGATGTGCATATAGATGAGAGCTTAAAGTTTATAGAAAAACCTTTGTCGATTGAAGATCGACAGGTGAAGAAACTTCGAAGAAAGCACGTACCGATTGTAAAAGTCAAGTGGGATGCTCGTAGAGGTCCCGAATATACGTGGGAAGTCGAAGACACAATGAAAGAAAAATACCCCTATTTATTTGAGTAAATCTCGGGTCGAGATTTATTTTAAGGGGGTGAGGATGTAACACCTCGAATTTTTGTGTCCAATAATGTGTTAACACGTGTCATTTGTCTACACGTGGCATTGATATTAAATAAAGGACAAATTTTGACAAACCTTGAAAGTATATAAATTCGAGGGTTATAAATGTCAACAAGGGTAAATATACTGAATAGTAACCCTAAATAATGCTTGAACCTTCATACGAATAAATCATGGATCGTACGGAAGCGAAACACGAAAGAAAGTGAGAGATTACAAGCTACAGGGGTTAACTGTGTCAACATGTTTAATTATACCTCTGAGTGACCCTTTAACGTTCCCAAGGCTTTGTAACGGTATTCTACACTCACTAAAATATAATATATAAATTTCGCGAAGTTTCGTTATGAAACGAGAAAGTTACGATCGAATTCGTAAGAGAAAGGTTAAAAGCGTCAATAATGAAAGTTAAGGCTTTCTAAATAATTAATAAACTAATCGAGGACTTAACAACGCGGGTAAATAACACGAGGTCCTTAGTTGTAATTAACCGAGGGCCAAACCGCAAAGTTACCCTTTCAAACCCGAAAGGTCAGGTAAATCATTACGAAAGATTTCGTTATTAATTACCAGGATTTCGTAATCATTTCAAAAGATTTTAAAAATCTGAAAAACAGGCCTCTCGCGACCCGCGTGAAGTTTAGGGCTAAGTTGAGGCGGGCCGCGAGCCTCCTATTATATGCGCCTAATATTTGAATATCAGGCGACCCGCATTAAACAAGCATGGAACTCCCATGCGGGCCGCGTGGGACGCCCAGATGCAGAAAACTTGTAACTACTTGCCTTTTGAGCTTGTGAATGATCAAAACCTCAATCAATGAGGCATGGGCGCCCCCTACTCGACCCATACCACTTAGGGGCACCTGCCCATCATCCATACTCAGTGTAGCATGAGTTGTAATGATCCTAGAGCCCAAATTTCACTATAAATAGCCACCTTTGGCTCATAACATTCACACAACACAAATCAACTTCTCTGATCATTCTAAGGAGCTCCCAAGCATCCATCTCTGCTCTATAAGCAAGAAATAACTTCTGTAAGTCGTTCACAATCATTTTGGTCACACATTTCCATAGTCATAGCTTATAAACACAACCGTCGTAACTAACGGTTGTCATTACAATAACTTGCAAATGGTTCAGTCTTATGACGAATCAAAAGTGGTTTTGAGTTGGTATTTATGTGGGTAATAAACCTCAAAAAGGGTTCCCCCTGATCACCACTCTAACTATGTCAAATATCGAGTCAAACGCGCACTTAAAAAGTCAACAGAAAGTCGTTTTACCATTTTGTGCATAATCTGTAATGTATGTGCTATGAAACCTGTTTTGATAATCATGAAACATGATAATAAGTATATAAACTTGTTTGCGCTCGTTTGAATCGACCATTTGCTATATTGAACCGGTTCGGAGCCGAATGTCGCAAAAGTTTGACTTTTGCTTTGACTTCAGTTCTGACCCGTTTTAGTGAGGTATAGACATACCTTAGGACTCTCTTAGGACCAGGTTACATGATGGTATAAACCTCTGTGATCGGTTCATGAGTTATCCGCGTCTTTTACGCATTTCCGTTAATCGCCTAAAAGTTGACCGTAACGCCATTTTGAAAATAAAACGAGTATTTCGGACACGTGAACGGACCAGAACCTTGCTTATTAAATTATAAGCATGTCCTTAAAGTTTCACGTCAATCCGAAGTCTAGAATGAGAGTTATGCTAAATGGCGCAGTTAAAGTAAACTTTAGTAATTAACGGCGCAATTAGCATAACACCTATCTAAACCAAGATTTCGTCACCAAAACTTATACCCACTGTATTAAAATAATATTTTGGGAATTTTAAAGATTTTTAATAATTTTTACCTCGCTCATAACCTGCGGTTATGGCTACGGTTCGGTAAATACCGAATATGCCCTTTTCGGCCAAAACATGAGTTCTACAAGGTCTTTTGACCCGATTCCAGTTGCTACTGATTTTAAATAATAAATAAAGTATTTTAAGCTTTATAAGCTGTTCGGGAAACTCAGATTTCCAGTAGAACTCGAAAAGCTCTTTTAAAAGTCTTTAAAATGACCAAAAAGCCCCTACGGGGCATAATATTAACTTAAACTCGTTACGGGCATCACAGAAGGTATCCTACTGATACCACAACCTCTTTAAGGCATATTGACTTAGGAGATAAGCGTACGACTCTCATGGTTAACCGTTTCGCCTATTGCGCGCACGGTTCGGCTTATGAAACTAGTTTTCATAAATTAGCCGATACGGGTCAAATTATATTATTTGGACCCCAAAATCCAGAGTGTGAACCATAAACCCATATAAAACAAGTCTCTGAACTTGTTGGGTCAGAATCGCACTCCATTCTCGGTTTTCGCCTTTTCACGCGATTAAACCATATTAACATATCGGAACCAACCGGTCTAGGCTACGGCCATTATAACGACTCGTTTGGATTCTAAGAGGTTAATTAAAACCTTCGTTCCAGATTAGGAGCCCCAGTAAAAGCTATCGGTGATTTAATCCAAATTAAGGAAATATACTTGCAAAGGTAAATACTTTAACTTATTTCCCCTATATGGGCTTGGGTTACGGTATGTTAATACCGCTTGATTGAGCATTATATTTTTCCATCGCTTAGGTGGTTAATTAAATAATATGATCGGCTCATTTAAACAGTTTTGTTTCTTAAAAGCCTTTGGGGGGTTTAATGACCGTTGTCCCGGATATCCTTGGCATCATTTTACGAAATGGCCACGACCATCGACATCCCGGTGTAGGCGTACACCCGGTATATATTGTCGACATTAAAATTAAAAGACGTAGCCGTTGGTTTTTATACTACGGTTTTACGCAATGTGGTGTGTCTATAAATCTTTAACCCGGCACGACCCGGGCTACTGAACGCATAAAAGAACATGTAAAACGTTCACAAGATTTTAATAATTTTCCCAAGTTATAAAAGAGTTTGTGCCTTGTGCATTCAAATCAATTTTAATAAACATTTTCAAATGTGTCAGTTGAATGTATTTACCAGTGTAAACTGACGTATTTTCCCCAAAAAGATTAAGTGCAGGTACTATACGAAATGGGCTGGTATAGGCGTCCTAAGCATCGTACATAGTCTCGCAAACTCGGTGCTGCATCTGAATGAACAATATTTATTATTTTTGATCCGCTGTGGATATATTCAACTTCTGTAATACATTTGATATTACAACCAGAGGTTGAAGTTATATATTTATCTTAAGCTTCCGCTGTGCATTATATAATTGTGTGGTTTGACTATATTGTTGCCAACATCGTCACGGTAATCCCCCACCGGGCCCACCGGTGAAACACGTGGAAACCGGGGTGTGACAGGTTGGTATCAGAGCCAACGTTGAGTGAATTAAACACTATCCTAATGTGTTTAATCTCAATGACACAATTGCACATACTTGAGTCTAGACAAGAACTTAGGACAAATTCGAATTGTTATTCCAATTTTGTCTTTTCTTTTATTATTGGAATTTAAAGTTTTATAAAGCAGGAAAATGCCACCTGTTATATTCCGAGGAAGAGGAAGGGGAAGAAGAGGCAGAGGAGAAGTCGTGACACATCACGATAACGAAGCTGGACCATCTGGTACAAGACATCCTTCGATGACACGGAGCGAAGAGCCACAACGACGAAGAGATCTTTACGAACCCGCGAGGCATTCCACCTCGCACAGCTCGACGCCATCCTACCGGCACTCCTTTGGGCCAAATTCAGAGAATGATCCCAACAACCCACAACCTTCCTTCATACCTCTACAACGTTCGGTATCGCACCGGAATTACGACGACCCTACCCCATACTTCATAGGTCAGTTTAATCCGGCTGACTACATACAGGAACCTTCAGGCTTTGTTCCATTAGGGCCACAAGATCACTTCTCCGAAGACCATATGGATGAAGATACTGATCCAACTGAACCTGCTCGTGGTACGCCCACGCATCCGATAGAAGTCTCTGATGGGTCATCCTTCCATGGCACACCCTACCAGGGACCAGACAGTTTCCAAGCGTTGTTCGACCGACATGAGTGGTACTACACGCCACCTCAACAGACATCTCAACAACCGCGACATCCACAGGATCCCTCTGAGGATTCACGCTTTGTGGCAGTTACGCCACCACCTCCGCCACCGGCGCAACCAGTAATGCCTGATCCGCCAAGGCGTAGGAGGACAAATGCTCGTATGTCCACACGAGGAGGAGGGGGTATCCACTTCAGCACCCCTCGACACTCTAGTAGTAGCCACTATCCGCCACTACAAGAAGAAGGACCTTCAAGTCCTATACAGGAGGCGAACTCCGCACCAGCTGCACAAAATTCGCCACTATTTGGGTATGACCAACCCATACCTGCTTACACGGGTCCAACGGCTTACAACCCGTTCGAACCGTCACAAGCACAATACAACTACGGCTATGAGCGCGACCCATATGTGGTGTCGGCAAGATATAATGCGCGCTACCCTGACGGAGCACATGGAAACATGGGACCACCGGACTACTCAGCTCATGGGTATCCAATACCTCCCAGACCTCCAGTTCCGCATCAAGCGCCACAACCACGTTTCTCTCCTCCTGAACAGGAAGAAATACTCCATCGACTAGATCGTGTGGAGAGAGAGTTCGAGGAAGAGAAAAAGAGCCACCAAGGATTTCTCAAAGGCTTGGCGAACCTACTAAAGGGCAAAAAGAAGAAACGTGACCATTAGCCCTTAATAGTAGTACTAATGTAATTTCTACTTTGAAATAAGTCCCTGCGTGGACACATATCGTATTTCAGTCCCTACGTGGACTTATCTTTTAAATTCTTGCATGGACATTTATCTTATGTTAGTCCCTGCGTGGACTTGTCACTTATTTTATACCTCTAAGGAGGTATGTACTATTTGAAAGACCCGTTTAGGGCAATATGTAATTGTATTGAGATTATGGAATGTATGTTATGAGTTTTGTTTTAATATGTATAAAATAAATCAAAACCATTCCTTTTATATTGATCTGCCTAGATAAAGAATCTTAAAAGGTGAAACCTAGCTTGGTGTCTTTTAAGATCCAGTCAAGATGGTACGACCTAATTGAAAAGATTCTGATTCCCTGTTAACCTCTGTACGCATGTTAACAATCATGGCAGATGTGATTCGTTAGAATCACGCACGTCATTCTTATACAATAATCCTTTAAGGATTTCAAAACCCAACTAAATGATTTATAAATCGTGGGTTAAATCACCAATGAAGGTGATCAATCTTATTAAAACATCCATTAGTGATGTAGTGCCTACGGGCCAATATTATTAAAACATCCATTAGTGATGTAGTGCCTACGGGCCAGTATTATTAAAACATCCATTAGTGATGTAGTGCCTAAGGGCCAACCTTATTAAAACATCCATTAGAGATGTAGTGCCTACGGGCCAACCATATTAAAACATCCATTAGAGATGTAGTGCCTACGGGCCAACCATATTAAAACATCCATTAGAGGTGTAGTGCCTATGGGCCGTAATAATTGTCTTATAACGACAAAAGACAGTGGTGGTCTATGACTCCCTGTCAGAAAGAGATAAAAGAACTACGGTTCAAATCTCTATGCCTTTGATTCTCTGAAATCTCGGCTAAAATTATAAAACATCCTCGTGATTAGGCTTTATGCCGCCAATACTATTTATATAGCTGAAATAGGATATATTCAAATCCTAAGATGTAATGAAATAATAAGTTAACCAAATATGGTCTCTGTACCATGGTTGACAAATTGTCATAAAAGACAATTACATAATAATCTCCTGAATAAAATTTTGTTATCTTCTGTAACAGATTCAAGTTACAATGGCGGATCCCAACGGAGAGAATAGCCATACTAATGAAGATGACTACGACAATACGCCAGTGCATTTGACAGGCGCACAACTGAAGGCTCTGATTGACAATGCTGTTCAGGCAGCTCTTGATCGTCAATACACTGAGTCCCAAGGCAGAACCGTATCAAAACCACCCTCTAAACCAAAGACACACTCCAAACCACCCTCTCAACCCAAGAAGGATGACGACAAACACTCATCCACTGAGAACAGCGTTCATCACGATAGAGAATATACTGATGCATCAAATGCTAAGGGTTGCACTTACAAGTATTTTGTATCTTGTAAGCCCCGGGAATTTACAGGGGAGAAAGGTGCTGTTGATTGTATCACCTGGCTAGATGAGATGGACACTATTGTGGACATCAGCGGGTGTGCAGAGAGGGATGTGGTGAAGTATGTGTCCCAGTCATTTAAGGGCGAGCCCCTGGCATGGTGGAGGGCATTGGTGCAGGCATCTGGTAAGTCTGCTTTATACAAAATGACGTGGGAGGAATTTATTGCTCTCATTAAGGAAAACTACTGCCCTCAGCATGAGGTTGAGAAGATCGAGGCTGACTTTGTGTCACTGGTAATGACGAACCTGGACTGCCAGGCATATTTGACGAGCTTCAATACGATGTCTCGCATGGTCCCATACCTTGTGACACCAGAACCCAGAAGAATCGCCCGTTTCATTGGGGGCTTGGAGCCCGCGATAAAGGCGAGTGTAAAGGCCTCTTGGCCGACGACCTTCAGGTCAGTTACTGACCTCTCCTTGTCTCTCACCTTAGACGCTGTCCGTCTGAGGACACTAAGGAACAAGGAGGCTGAGAAGAGAAAACGTGAGGATGATACCTCACGAAGATCAGGGAAGAAGCACCGTGGGAACGGTGAAGCAAAAGAGGGTCGGAGGCAAAGAAAGATGGGCAAGCTGGTGAAAGGCCCAACTGCAAAGTCTGCAAGAAACCCCACTCTGGAAAATGTAGATTTGCATCAAACTCACAGTCGCAATCAAAGACTGCTTCCTATGGACTATGCAAGTCCAAGGATCATAAGACTGTGGAGTGCAAAAAGATCAAGAATGCAACCTGCTATGGTTGCAACGAAAAGGGGCATATCAAGAGTAACTGCCCTAAGAACGCCAAGAAGGCGGAAGAGACAAAGAAGTCAAATGCGAGAGTTTTTCGCATGGATGCAAAGGAGGCAGTACAGAACGACAATGTGCTTACAGGTACTTTTCTCGTAAATAATATATTTGCAAGAGTACTATTCGATTCTGGCGCCGATAAATCCTTTGTAGACCAGAAATTTTGCCAACTACTAAATATGCCTATCAAAACCCTTGATGTGAAATACGAAGTAGAGTTAGCAGACGGCACGATCGAAACCGTCTCTACTGTTCTAGAAGGATGTGAAATGTCCATTAGGAACCATTCTTTTCCTTTATCTCTACTTCCCTTCAAATTAGCGGGTTTTGACATTGTGCTAGGCATGGACTGGTTATCCCATAACCAGGCCCAAATCATTTGCGGCAAGAGGCAGATAGTTTTAAAGACTCCGAGTGGAGAATCGCTTACCATTCGAGGAGATACGCAGTACGGGTTGCCCGAAGACATATCTATGCTGAAAGCTTCAAGGTGTTTGAACAGAGGCTGCGTAATTTACATGGCTCAGGTGATAATTGAAGAACCGAAGCCGAAGATCGAGGATCTTCCTGTCATTTCTGAATACCCCGAGGTTTTTCCTGAAGAACTACCTGGTTTGCCACCAGATAGACAAGTGGAGTTCAGAATAGACATCATTCCTGGAGCGGCTCCGATAGCAAGAGCACCTTACAGATTAGCTCCGACGGAAATGAAAGAACTGAGGACCCAGTTGGATGAACTGCTGACAAAAGGTTTTATCAGACCTAGTTCATCTCCCTGGGGAGCTCCTGTCCTGTTTGTAAAGAAGAAGGACGGATCAATGCGGTTGTGCATTGATTATCGAGAGCTAAACAAAGTTACCATAAAGAATAGATATCCTTTGCCACGGATCGATGATCTGTTCGATCAGCTGCAAGGAGCGAGCTACTTTTCGAAGATCGACTTAAGGTCGGGCTATCATCAGCTAAGGGTCAGAGATGAAGATGTACATAAGACAGCATTTAGGACTCGCTATGGTCACTACGAGTTCCTGGTGATGCCTTTTGGGCTCACAAATGCACCGGCTGCGTTCATGGATCTCATGAATCGCGTCTGCAAGCCGTATTTGGACAAATTTGTCATAGTCTTCATCGACGATATCCTTATATATTCCAAGAACCAAGCTGACCACGAGAAGCACCTCCGTTGTATTCTCGAATTATTACAGCGTGAGAAGCTCTACGCCAAATTCTCGAAATGTGAATTCTGGCTAAGAGAGGTTCAGTTTCTAGGTCACGTTGTAAGTGAGAGTGGTATCCAAGTGGATCCCGCTAAGGTAGAGGCAGTCATGAACTGGCAAGAGCCAAAGACACCTACCGAAATTCGTAGTTTCCTGGGATTGGCAGGTTACTACAGGAGATTTATTGAGAATTTTTCGAGGATTGCTGCGCCCTTGACTTCCTTAACCAAGAAGAAAGAAAAGTTTATCTGGGGCCCAAAGCAGCAAGAGTCCTTCGAAATCCTGAAGCAAAAGCTGAGCACCGCACCTGTGTTGACCTTACCTGAGGGTACCGAAGAATTCGTAGTTTACTGCGATGCATCACACACAGGCATGGGGTGTGTGCTTATGCAGAAGGGCAAGGTTATTGCCTACGCTTCACGGCAATTAAAGGTGCACGAAAAGAATTACACCACCCATGATGTGGAGTTGGGTGCCGTTGTATTTGCACTAAAGTTATGGAGGCATTACCTTTATGGTATTAAATTTGTGATCTATTCTGATCACAAAAGCCTCCAGCACCTGTTCAACCAGAAGGAGTTGAACATGAGGCAGCGCCGTTGGATGGAGACCTTGAATGACTATGATTGCGAGATCAGGTACCATCCCGGCAAAGCGAATGTAGTCGCTGATGCCTTAAGCAGGAAAGAAAGGGTAAAACCTATTCGAATCAATGCCAAAAGCATTGATGTCAAGAACAATTTAATTGAAAGGATTTTAGCTGCACAGCGAGAGGCTGTGTTGGAAGCTAATTATCCTATTGAAAAGTTAGGAGTAACTGAGGAGCAGTTGACTCTTAGCAAGGATGGAATCCTTAGACTGAACGGACGTATATGGGTTCCGATCTATGGAGGACTACGAGATGTTATCCTCCAGGAAGCCCATAGTTCCAAATACTCAGTCCATCCTGGTGCAGAAAAAATGTATCAAGATTTAAAGGCAAATTATTGGTGGATAGGCTTGAAAAAGTCTGTGGCCGCCCATGTAGCAAAGTGCTTGACTTGTGCTCAAGTCAAAGCCGAGCACCAAAAGCCGTCTGGCTTGCTACAACAGCCTGAGCTTCCCGAGTGGAAGTGGGAATGCGTAACTATGGACTTCATAACCAAGTTACCCAAAACCAGGAAAGGAAACGATACAATATGGGTCATAGTCGATAGGCTGACTAAATCAGCTCATTTTCTACCCATCAAGGAGACGTATAGCTCCGATATGTTAGCCCAACTTTATGTTGATAAGATTGTAGCCTTACACGGCATACCTGTGACTATTATCTCGGACAGGGATACCAGGTACACGTCACATTTCTGGAAGAGTTTCCAGCAATCTTTGGGCACGCGTTTAAACTTTAGTACGGCTTACCATCCACAGACGGACGGTCAAAGTGAGCGTACTATCCAAATGCTAGAAGACATGCTTCGTGCATGTGCAATCGATTTAGGCGGTAACTGGGATAAGAACCTACCCCTAATCGAATTCTCCTACAATAATAGCTACCACACCAGCATAAAGGCTGCGCCTTTCGAGGCATTATACAGTAGGAAATGTAGATCGCCTGTTTGTTGGGCGGAAGTAGGAGAGGTCCAATTATCAGGACCAGAGATTGTTTTCCAGACAACGGACAAGATTGTCCAGATCCGGGAACGTCTCAAGGCTGCCCGTGATAGGCAGAAAAGCTACGCTGATCCAAAACGTAAGGATCTTCACTTCGAAGTAGGTGAAAAAGTGTTGCTTAAGGTATCACCCTGGAAAGGGGTGATGCGTTTCGGCAAGAAAGGCAAACTGAGTCCGAGATACATAGGACCTTTTGAGGTCATTGAACGTATCGGATCAGTTGCCTATAAGTTGAACTTGCCTGAAGAGCTCAATGGAATTCACAATGTGTTCCACATCTGCAATCTCAAAAAGTGCTTTGCCGATGAATCATTGGTGATTCCACACACAGATGTGCATATAGATGAGAGCTTAAAGTTTATAGAAAAACCTTTGTCGATTGAAGATCGACAGGTGAAGAAACTTCGAAGAAAGCACGTACCGATTGTAAAAGTCAAGT
Source organism: Helianthus annuus (assembly GCF_002127325.2). Classification (NCBI taxonomy): domain Eukaryota; kingdom Viridiplantae; phylum Streptophyta; class Magnoliopsida; order Asterales; family Asteraceae; genus Helianthus; species Helianthus annuus. Next base: position 147,245,013 of record NC_035443.2, read on the forward strand.
GGGATGCTCGTAGAGGTCCCGAATATACGTGGGAAGTCGAAGACACAATGAAAGAAAAATACCCCTATTTATTTGAGTAAATCTCGGGTCGAGATTTATTTTAAGGGGGTGAGGATGTAACACCTCGAATTTTTGTGTCCAATAATGTGTTAACACGTGTCATTTGTCTACACGTGGCATTGATATTAAATAAAGGACAAATTTTGACAAACCTTGAAAGTATATAAATTCGAGGGTTATAAATGTCAACAAGGGTAAATATACTGAATAGTAACCCTAAATAATGCTTGAACCTTCATACGAATAAATCATGGATCGTACGGAAGCGAAACACGAAAGAAAGTGAGAGATTACAAGCTACAGGGGTTAACTGTGTCAACATGTTTAATTATACCTCTGAGTGACCCTTTAACGTTCCCAAGGCTTTGTAACGGTATTCTACACTCACTAAAATATAATATATAAATTTCGCGAAGTTTCGTTATGAAACGAGAAAGTTACGATCGAATTCGTAAGAGAAAGGTTAAAAGCGTCAATAATGAAAGTTAAGGCTTTCTAAATAATTAATAAACTAATCGAGGACTTAACAACGCGGGTAAATAACACGAGGTCCTTAGTTGTAATTAACCGAGGGCCAAACCGCAAAGTTACCCCTTCAAACCCGAAAGGTCAGGTAAATCATTACGAAAGATTTCGTTATTAATTACCAGGATTTCGTAATCATTTCAAAAGATTTTAAAAATCTGAAAAACAGGCCTCTCGCGACCCGCGTGAAGTTTAGGGCTAAGTTGAGGCGGGCCGCGAGCCTCCTATTATACGCGCCTAATATTTGAATATCAGGCGACCCGCATTAAACAAGCATGGAACTCCCATGCGGGCCGCGTGGGACGCCCAGATGCAGAAAACTTGTAACTACTTGCCTTTTGAGCTTGTGAATGATCAAAACCTCAATCAATGAGGCATGGGCGCCCCCTACTCAACCCATACCACTTAGGGGCACCTGCCCATCATCCATACTCAGTGTAGCATGAGTTGTAATGATCCTAGAGCCCAAATTTCACTATAAATAGCCACCTTTGGCTCATAACATTCACACAACACAAATCAACTTCTCTGATCATTCTAAGGAGCTCCCAAGCATCCATCTCTGCTCTATAAGCAAGAAATAACTTCTGTAAGTCGTTCACAATCATTTTGGTCACACATTTCCATAGTTATAGCTTATAAACACAACCGTCGTAACTAACGGTTGTCATTACAATAACTTGCAAATGGTTCAGTCTTATGACGAATCAAAAGTGGTTTTGAGTTGGTATTTATGTGGGTAATAAACCTCAAAAAGGGTTCCCCCTGATCACCACTCTAACTATGTCAAATATCGAGTCAAACGCGCACTTAAAAAGTCAACAGAAAGTCGTTTTACCATTTTGTGCATAATCTGTAATGTATGTGCTATGAAACCTGTTTTGATAATCATGAAACATGATAATAAGTATATAAACTTGTTTGCGCTCGTTTGAATCGACCATTTGCTATATTGAACCGGTTCGGAGCCGAATGTCGCAAAAGTTTGAATTTTGCTTTGACTTCAGTTCTGACCCGTTTTAGTGAGGTATAGACATACCTTAGGACTCTCTTAGGACCAGGTTACATGATGGTATAAACCTCTGTGATCGGTTCATGAGTTATCCGAGTCTTTTACGCATTTCCGTTAATCGCCTAAAAGTTGACCGTAACGCCATTTTGAAAATAAAACGAGTATTTCGGACACGTGAACGGACCAGAACCTTGCTTATTAAATTATAAGCATGTCCTTAAAGTTTCACGTCAATCCGAAGTCTAGAATGAGAGTTATGCTAAATGGCGCAGTTAAAGTAAACTTTAGTAATTAACGGCGCAATTAGCATAACACCTATCTAAACCAAGATTTCGTCACTAAAACTTATACCCACTGTATTAAAATAATATTTTGGGAATTTTAAAGATTTTTAATAATTTTTACCTCGCTCATAACCTGCGGTTATGGCTACGGTTCGGTAAATACCGAATATGCCCTTTTCGGCCAAAACATGAGTTCTACAAGGTCTTTTGACCCGATTCCAGTTGCTACTGATTTTAAATAATAAATAAAGTATTTTAAGCTTTATAAGCTGTTCGGGAAACTCAGATTTCCAGTAGAACTCGAAAAGCTCTTTTAAAAGTCTTTAAAATGACCAAAAAGCCCCTACGGGGCATAATATTAACTTAAACTCGTTACGGGCATCACAGAAGGTATCCTACTGATACCACAACCTCTTTAAGGCATATTGACTTAGGAGATAAGCGTACGACTCTCATGGTTAACCGTTTCGCCTATTGCGCGCACGGTTCGGCTTATGAAACTAGTTTTCATAAATTAGCCGATACGGGTCAAATTATATTATTTGGACCCCAAAATCCAGAGTGTGAACCATAAACCCATATAAAACAAGTCTCTGAACTTGTTGGGTCAGAATCGCACTCCATTCTCGGTTTTCGCCTTTTCACGCGCTTAAACCATATTCACATATCGGAACCAACCGGTCTAGGCTACGGCCATTATAACGACTCGTTAGGATTCTAAGAGGTTAATTAAAACCTTCGTTCCAGATTAGGAGCCCCAGTAAAAGCTATCGGTGATTTAATCCAAATTAAGGAAATATACTTGCAAAGGTAAATACTTTAACTTATTTCCCCTATATGGGCTTGGGTTACGGTATGTTAATACCGCTTGATTGAGCATTATATTTTTCCATCGCTTAGGTGGTTAATTAAATAATATGATCGGCTCATTTAAACAGTTTTGTTTCTTAAAAGCCTTTGGGGGGTTTAATGACCGTTGTCCCGGATATCCTTGGCATCATTTTACGAAATGGCCACGACCATCGACATCCCGGTGTAGGCGTACACCCGGTATATATTGTCGACATTAAAATTAAAAGACGTAGCCGTTGGTTTTTATACTACGGTTTTACGCAATGTGGTGTGTCTATAAATCTTTAACCCGGCACGACCCGGGCTACTGAACGCATAAAAGAACATGTAAAACGTTCACAAGATTTTAATAATTTTCCCAAGTTATAAAAGAGTTTGTGCCTTGTGCATTCAAATCAATTTTAATAAACATTTTCAAATGTGTCAGTTGAATGTATTTACCAGTGTAAACTGACGTATTTTCCCCAAAAAGATTAAGTGCAGGTACTATACGAAATGGGCTGGTATAGGCGTCCTAAGCATCGTACATAGTCTCGCAAACTCGGTGCTGCATCTGAATGAACAATATTTATTATTTTTGATCCGCTGTGGATATATTCAACTTCTGTAATACATTTGATATTACAACCAGAGGTTGAAGTTATATATTTATCTTAAGCTTCCGCTGTGCATTATATAATTGTGTGGTTTGACTATATTGTTGCCAACATCGTCACGGTAATCCCCCACCGGGCCCACCGGTGAAACACGTGGAAACCGGGGTGTGACATAACTCATAATATAATATTATTTATTAAATTTCCAACAATCCCCCACATGAACAGGGATCGTCCCATACACTCAAGTGTCATGATAAAATTTCAGCGGTTAAGTAATGCAGGATAGATAGGTTTCCCTTTGAACCCTCCTTTGTGACATATACTTAGTCTCTTAGCGGTTAGTAGACACGATGTCCTTGACAACCCCTTTTTACGTAGACGTTATTACACATCACACATTACTCTTCCTGGTCTAGCTAACCCCTCATAGTTGTGTCCATTATGGTCATGGAGCACCATCCTGGTTTTGCGAGAGCTCTAGGAATTGTGCCCCCAATTACATTTGAAGCGACTCCACTTCTCTCTAACATAGGTGATTTACAAATCATTAAAAGCCATATGCTTAACCTCTCTTGATATCACTGATTATAAGTAGGAATGGACTAGGAAGTTTGTAACTCCCTTTGTATGTTGAGGTACTCCCCCACAGTGATCTTAGTTCGTACAGTTAGGTGGTCCTATTGAGCCTAGATCATGCGATCTCCAATCTTCTAGGATAGGTTTTCCGTTGTACAAACTTACTCCAAGGCTTTAGTCCCATTCCCATCGACGACATATGTACTACCTCTCTGCTTAAGCCTTTTGTAAGCAGATCCGCAATGTTATCCTTTGACCTCACATAGTCAATCGTGATAACTCCAGTTGAGAGTAGTTGTCGTATCGTGTTATGCCGACGTCGCATCTGCCTTGATCTGCCATTATACATTGCACTTTGAGCTCTACCAATAGCTGATTGGCAATCACAATGTATGCAAATAGCAGTCACAGGCTTAGGCCATCTTGGAACATATTCCAAGAATTGACGCAACCATTCTGCCTCTTCTCCAGCTTTATCTAACGCGATAAACTCAGATTCCATCGTGGATCTAGCTATAAGAGTTTGTTTGGACGACTTCCAAGATATAGCTGCTCCTCCAAGGGTAAACACATAACCACTTGTAGATCTAGAATCTTTCGTATCGGATATACAGTTGGCATCACTGAATCCTTCCACAACAGCTGGATTTGGCCATAATGCAGTCCATAATTTCTCGTATATCTCAAATACCTTAACAATCTTGTCATACCCTTCCAGTGCTCTGAAATAGGATTACTAGTATATCTACTTAGCCTACTCACAGCATATACATAAGACTGCCAATGATCCTTGAGTACTCCAATTGAGCAACACTCTCGCCTCTATTCTTTGACAAATGTTGAGAGGTATCAATTGGAGTTTGAGCCACACTCGTGTCCCTAGGATTGAACTTCTCAAGGATCTTATCCACATAATGAGATTGACTTAGCATCAAACCAGTTTGGGTTCTAATGATCTTTACTCCAAGAATCACATCAGCTAGACCCATATCTTTCATGTCAAATCTCGCTTTCAACATGTCTTTAGTAGATCTGATCATCTTATCATCACTCCCAATGATAAGCATATCATCTACATAAAGGCATAAGATCACATAACCTTTAGAAGTGTTTTTCACATAGACACATTTGTCGCATTCATTTATTTTGAAACCACTGTTAAGCATAACTTGGTCAAACTTTTGATGCCATTGTTTTGGAGCTTGCTTCAAGCCATATAATGACTTGACGAGTTTACACACTTTGCCCTCTTGGCCAGGAGCAGAGAAACCCTCTGGTTGCTCCATGTAAATCTCTTCCTCTAATTCCCCATTGAGAAATGCATTTTTTACATCCATTTGATGTATTTCCAAATTTCTCAAAGCTGCAATTGCAAGCACCAATCCAATAGAGGTTATTCTGGTCACAGACGAGTATGTGTCAAAATAGTCAAGATCTTCCTTTTGTCTAAATCCTTTGATCACAAGCCTTGCCTTATACTTATCGACAGAGCCATCGACTTTCATCTTTTTCTTGAATATCCATCGATATCCAAGTGGCTTGCACCCTCGTGGAAGATCTACTAGCTCCCAAGTATGATTCTGCAAGATAGAATCAATTTCACTCTTGATGGCTTCTTTCCATTGAGGTCCATCTGAAGAGGTGACTGCTTTTCGATAGGTTTGAGGCTCACTATTAACCATTAATGTAAGAAAGTCAGGCCCAAAGGATTTCTCAGTCCTTTGCCTTTTACTTCTTCTTCGCTCACCCTCTTCAACCTCTAATTGTTCTTGAGTTTCCTCTCGAACAGTCTCATCAACCATTGTTGATGAACTTGTACGATTGGTTGTTGAAGAACTCGCATGAGTTTGTACTAACATTGGAAACTCTTCTTCAAAGTAAGTCACATTTCCTGGCCTTGTCTCTATGATAGAGTCCTTGTGCACATCAGGATTCTTGGATTCATATACAAGAAAACGTTGTGAGCTACCGTTGTTGGCATATCCAATGAAAATGCAATCAACAGTTTTTTGCCTTATTCTAAGTGCCTTAGGGGGTGTAACAATCACCTTGGCCAGGCACCCCCACACTTTCAAGTATTTTTAGGATGATTTATGTCCCTACCACAACTCATGAGGTGTTACATCCTTATTCTTGAAAGGTATTTTATTTAACAAAAAATTGGCCGACAAAATGGCCTCCTCCCACATGTCCTGGCTCATCCCAGAACTTATCAACATGACATTCATCATTTCTTTTAGTGTACGATTCTTTCGCTCCACGATGCCATTTGATTGGGGTGTATAAGGAGGGGTACATTCGTGTATTATGCCACTTTTTACACATACTTCCCCAAATGGTGAAACATATTCACCTCCTCTATCACTTCTCACACGTTTTATTTTCTTGTTAAGTGGATTCTCAACTTCAGCTTTATATAAGATAAACTTGTCAATTGCTTCGTCCTTACTCTTAAGTAAGTAAATATAACAGTATCTTGTATTGTCATCGATAAAGGTAATAAAATATTTATTACCACCTCTGGTGGGAATTGATTTTAAGTCACAAACATCAATGTGAATCAAATCAAGGGGTTCAGTTATTCTTTCAACTGATTTGAAGGATGATCTTGTTTGTTTGGCTTCAACACATGTTATACATTTTGTTTTAGAGTCAATGGAAAAAGTTGGTATGTAATCTAATTTAATTAAACGACGCATCGAATTAAAATTTACATGACCAAGACGTCCATGCCAAACATTAGGAGACTCAACCAAGTAAGCAGAAGTACTAGCACTTTTATTCATGTTTTTCTTGATAGCCATTACATTAAGTTTAAGCATGCCATTTTGGGCATAACCCTTTCCAACAAACATACCACTCTTAGTTAAAACAAAATTATCACTGTCAAAAACCAAACGAAACCCATGCTTGTTAAGCATCCAACCCGACACAAGACTCTTGCGCAGGTCTGGAACATAAAGCACATTCTTCAAAGTGAGCTCTTTCCTAGAAGTCCACTTCAAGATCACATCACCTTCTCCCTTGATATCAGCTGTAGCAGCATTACCCATGTACAACTTTTCTCCCACCACCTCTTTAAACGTGTTAAAGAGGGTCCTATCTGGGCACACATGGCGGGTTGCCCCAGTATCAACCCACCACCCTTTTGACTCATTAGCCACCAAATTTACCTCCTCCGTCATGGCAGTGAGGTCTGAGATCATGGACACTAAGGGCATACCATCATCAGCATCAACCATAAGAGCCGTGTCACGTTTAGGCTCTTTGCACTTGTTAGCAACGTGACCAGTTTGTCCACAGTTGTAACATTTACCTTTGAAAAGGCCAACCTTCTTTTTCACACCACCTTTCTTTGGCCCAAGGTCACCAACTTTGTTTTTCCCTTTGCCTTTGAACTTGTGGCCTTTGTTACCCTTGTAACCCCTTGAGGATTGACCGTGTTCCACAATGTTCGCTTTTGTAGAAGCTTCAACTTGACTTCCTTTGTGTGACAGTCTGTTGTCCTTCTCAATACGAAGAGGAACCACAAGGTCTTCAATAGTCATTTCCTTTCGCTTATGCTTAAGGTAATTCTTGAAGTCCACCCAACTAGGAGGCAACTTTTCAACAGTTGCTGCCACTTGGAATGTTTCACTCAGATTCATTCCTTCCGACAGAATGTCACTAAGAATAATATGCAGTTCTTGGACTTGACTCATCACAATTTTTGAATCAATCATTTTATAGTCCAAAAACCTAGCCACAACATACTTTTTAGTACCCGCATCCTCAGTCATGTATTTCCGTTCCAATGACTCCCATAATTCTTTGGCAGTTGGAACCTTGAGATATACGTTATACAAGGCATCTGAGAGGCCATTCAACACATAGTTGCGGCATAGGTACTCAGAATGTTTCCAAGCCTCAACAGCACTCACAGATTGGATATCAGTTGTCCCTTCTGCGAGAACAGGAGGGGACTCAGTCAAAAACCTCGCAAGGTTTAGAGTGGTCAGATAGAACAACATATTTTGTTGCCATCTCTTAAAATTCAAACCATTGAACTTATCTGGTTTTTCAACATGGTTAGTAAGTGCTTGAGCCGCTTGGGTACCAACTAATGGTCCCATGGTAGTGGATGTGGATCTAACAGTGGTTCATGTGGTTGCTGAAACAGTAGCCATTTCTGAAACAAGAATAAAAATTCAATCAGTTTATGGCAGAAACAGATTGGTTTACAGAAAAACCAATAAAAACTATAAAAGTTTGCTAATGAACAAAATAACTGTTTACAAAATTTTTAAAAAACCAAAACAGTGAACGGGTTTTAAAAATCTGTTTTAAGCTTGTAGGACAACCGTTCACAAAATAAATAAAATAACAATTTTATTAATAAACATTCTGATTGCAATACATAAAGAGGAATAGAACTAAACTGAAAGAAATTACAATACAAGAAATGTAAATTAAACTAAGAACAAGTTACAAGAAAACAACGGTGACTGAGGCACGTGAAGATCATGCTTCCCTTAAAACATATTTCGGGCCACCCAGGTGAACCCGTTTGTTTCCCAGGGTACAACAGCCTAAGCAGATTGTACTGCCGGGATTAGCCTAGCACCTGAAAAAATACCTGAAACAAGAGTGCGTAGAGATTCAAAATTAGGGAAATCGTTTGAAGCTGTGTGTGTGGTATGAACCATACGATTTTCAGTGTGTCTAAAACAAAGCACAAAGCTTTGTATTTATACTGGTTAGAATTCGAATAAGATAACTGAATATTGAGTACACCCTTCAATAAAATCAGTTATAGAATTCAATAGCACAATAAATTCTGAAACCTATAAAATAAATTTAGAATTCAATGGCATAATTAATTCTGTAACTTAATCATTTGACTGGTGGAATTTGAACAGTCTCTAGTTGACAACACCCGGCCAAGACACATATAAAAATACTAAAGGCGGCTCCAAGCGGCTCGCGGCAATGCGAGCGTGCGAAGTGCAAAGTGTGCCCATCGCCCTCGTCCCGGTCCCGGTCCTGGCAACCACTGGGTGTGAGTTGTCACACAAGAATACATTCGTGTAGAAAGTTCTAATATAAACCCACAAAAGATTTATTTCTCCACCTATGTGGGACAAGCTCAATTTCCCACATGTTTATGGTTACAACACACAAACTTAATGGACAAGACCTCTCATTCATTTTGGCTTAATTATTAAATATTCATTATATTAACTCATAATATAATATTATTTATTAAATTTCCAACAGAATTCTCCTATATATTAATAGATGAACTAAATGAACAGTAAATTGTAACTGTAATATAATAAAATATTAAACACAATTTTTTATGGTTTTATTATTTTCACATTATAATAATTGTTATCTTCTTTACTTTTTAAGTTTGATAAGTTTGATGTTAACCGGTACTTATATCGAAAATACCGGTTCGTTATCGATACATGAAGGTAAAAAACAGCACCAGCCTGGTACATAAAACGCCAAAAGTCGGTACCGGATTGAGTTTGATAATCTTTTAGTTCGATAAATTTGGTACTACTACCCAGTACCATTTGCTCATCCCTGATCACGGGTACCGTACGAACAACAACAGTATCGTACAACTTTTTTTAGTTTCAGGGGTAGGGATGAGCTCGGTACCAACTGATACCGAATAGGTATTGGTACCGAAAATACCGGTTACGGTATCGGTATATGAAGGTAAAAACCAGTAGCGAACCGGTACTAGGAACGCCAAATGTCAGTACTGATATAGTACTTTTGATCTTTCGGTTCAGGAAATTCGGTACCGATACCCATTACTATTTGCTCATCTCTGACTACGGGTTTCTACCGAACAACATCATTAACATACAACTTTTTTAGTTGATTTTCTTTAGGTTATTTTTTAGTGTTTTTTTCTACATTTTCTTTTTATTCTTCTCAACGATTCCGTGTGCAACGCGCTCGTAGTGATTTCAAACATATATAAACACAGACTAAATAACGAAACAAGTTCGCCGCAACGTGGCGACGGTTTTTATAACTAGCAGTAACAAAAATCCACTATACAATTACTGACTACCGAGTATAAATTTACTTTTGGAATTTCTTTGTGAAACAATATTGAGATAATGTTAATTATATTATATTATATTTATATACTATTATTTTACAATATATGTGTGTATTTATAAGTTATACATGTTGCTTTAGTGGGTTTATATGCTAATTTATTTATTTATATACTATTATTTAGCAACAAGTGTGTGTATTCATAAGTTGTACATGTTGCCAAGTGTGTGCATTTATAAGTTGTACATGTTGCTTAAACACAGCGCAACATGCGTGTGTGGTTAAACGTTTTTACGTCGTCTATTTTTTTCCGTTTGACAGGTTCGTCGTAATGCTCGGGCCCTATATCGACTTAGTTGTTTTTTTTATATGTTTTACGTTTTGATTTAATTTCTTCGTATTAACACGCTGCAACTTTAGTGTTAGTGGTCGCTGGTAGTATTGTGACATTGGTGTTCGCCCCCGCCTCAACGCGGAGTTGCTTAATAGTAGTTTAATTAATTTGTTTAAGAATAACCCATATCCATTGCTTTTTCTTTAAACCAAAACTTTTAAAATTATTTTTATGTTTAAGGATAACCTATATTCATTGCTTTTTCTTTAAAGCAAAACTTTAAAATTAATTTTATGAAAACTTGTATTTTTTAATAGTTTTTGTAGTTTGGTTTGGCTTCTTTCGGTTAAGATGTGGATGTGTTGAATCACTTAACATATTTCGCTTAAAATTACCATACAAATTTCGCTTAAGATGTGAACGTGGGAATTCATTTAAGACCATGTGTAGTGGTTAAAGGGTTAATGGATTTAAACACCCTCAATTATTGCCATTTGGTCGCTGGCACTCTCAACTTTGACTTTGGCTTACACCACTCTCAACTTAACACTTGAGTTGTTGTGTCACCCCGTCGTTAAATAAACACTAACTGGGTTAGTTCTTTTTGCTGACATGGCCATTTTATCCAACGTGGCATGATGACATGACCGTTTTATGAGATGACGTGTAATTTTTTATTTTCACCATCTTTAAAACTCTAAATAACACAGCCAAACAACACAACCAAACAATACCTACATCTCGATCTCCCTCTTCTTCTCGATGTCTGACCGGCTGTCGGCGTCGGTAACCCGACCGGCCACGCGCACCCCGCATCCTTTTCACCAAAAACCCACAAACAACCACTCCCTTGTACCTAAACCACCATACTTCCTTTTCGGTCAATGAAACGGCCGACCACCACCACCATTGTCTAGTGGTGGTGCGATGACGAAACGAAGAGAGAGAAGCAGAGATGAGTAACGAAGAAGAGATCGACGGCGAAGGCGCCGTTTTCCGGCAACGATCCGCCGACGGCAGTGGAGCCGTGGCGGCGGCGGCACGGGTTCTCTGACCGACGAAGCATCACGGTAAAAACCCCCTTCACCATAAAAGAGACATTAGTTACACTATTGAGTAAAAACTCTTATCGGACTTGATCGGTGAATTGGAGCTAGAACCTGTGGATCTAGGGCTGTTGGATCCCCCAGGGCTTGAAATGTCGGATGATTGCTTCGAATGGAAGAATCTGCCTTTGAACACCATTGTTGCAGGTTATCATCTAGGGTTTCAGAGGAAGATCTATGAACATGAAATAAGAGTGTAGTTTGATGCTGGTGTAGTGGTGTTTGTGCCAGTGAGGAAAGAGGGATAGATTACTGATTACCACCTCCTTTCACTTTTTTGTTTTATAATATGTTAACGTCACACATGGCATTTTGGATTATATTGACACGTAGGATGAATATGACATGTAGGCTATTTTTCTAATCCAGTTAGTGTTTATTTAACGACGGGGTGTCATGACAAACAATGTGTTAAGTTGGGAGTGGTGAGAGCCAAAATCAAAGTTGAGAGTGCCAGCGACCAAATGGCAATAGTTGGAGGTGATTAAATCTATTAACCCTTATCAATAATGCCCCCACCATGGGGCGTTTTCTGCCATGTGGCAGCCCAGTCAGCATGAGGGCATTATTGGGGGTTATTGCAAAAGTGTCGTAGTGGGAATAATGCCCAATAACGCCCATGCAATCATTTCACAAATTTTTTTTTTAAATTTAAAACATAAAAATCTTCATTAATTAAAAAAAAATTACACTACTTGAAATAAAAAAATCAAAAAAAAAAAACAGAATATAAAAAAACCGAAAAAAAATAAAGTTAAAAAAAGGATGACACTCTAGAGTCCATATTTTTCCCGAATTTTTTGGCGATGCATTTGCGCAAGGATCAACGCGTCGCCTTGGAGGTGGTCGATCGGTTTGGACAAAAACTCAATGTCCTTTTCCATTTGCCTCGCCTCTTGCATCTCGTTAAACTTTTTGGTTTCGGCCACTCGTTCTTTCATAATCTCACAACGTTGGTGGTCGAGGACGCGAATGTCTTGGAGACGACGGTTCATCTCCTCGAAATCTTCCTTCAACTCGAGATCGGAAGACGACTCCACCGTTTTTTTCACGGTTCGCTTATCCTTTCTTCTATCGGGCGGTCGGGCCAACTCTTCTTCAAGTTGCTCTTCGTCAAGCTCCACAACATCATTTAGATCGACATTGCGGGCATCCGAAGTCGATGTTTCAGGGTCAACGGAGGATGATGTTTTTGACCGTTCGTTCGCTTCCTTCTTCTTATGCGACCTTCTGCCGCGCTTCGATTTCTCTGGCACCGGTTCGGGTTGCGTCTTCAGCACGACATCGACATCGGGTTCGGCTTGTTGTTGTGAAGGTTGCGACCCGCCGGCTTGACCAAAGCCAAAAGTGGGTTGCACGAATGGAGTAGCGCCACTCAAGTAAGCCACGTACGTTAACATGCTCGGGTCCATGTCTTGAAGGTTAAACGGGTGTTGCGGTTGGGTTGTGTTCGGGTTCATGGGTCTTGAGGGGACACCAAATGGGGGTCAGAATGGATGCATATCTGTATAAAATATAGAAGAAGTAGTAGAGAAAGTGTGAGTTTTTTTTAATAAAAAATAACAAAAAGTGGGTAGTGTAAGATTGTAAAAGACTGAATGATATTATTGAATGGTTGAGTTACAATATATAGACACCCGAACAAAACCCTAACTAACCTAATAAGCTCGTGGGCTCGTAACCCTAGTCTGATAATGTTATCTAATACTCCCCCGTAGTCGGAGCGGAAGGAAACCAGAAGCTCAGACTGGGAAAACAATCCAAACTTTTGCCAACAAATCCATATTTTGCTTGATTTTGCCATCCATAGTCTTCAATGACAAATCCCCTAATCCTACAAGTGGCGTTCAATGCAGCGGCGCAACGACTGCGAAGTAGAAATCTAACTTAACTAGCAACGCGGCAGCGGACCGTAGTCCTGCAGGCGGCGCTGTGATGGACCGAAGCCCAATGAGCGGCGGACCGAAGTCAGCGACAATAGAAAGGAACCGTGGTTCAATAAGCGGCAGACCGAAGTCGACTGCAATGGTAGGGACCGTAGTCCAATAAGCGGCGGACCGAAGTCGACGGCAATAAATAAAAACAAAAGAGAGCGGCAGCGGCGTGGTGGCAATAAACTGCTTGAGGAGTATGATGGGTGAGTGTTATGGCTGCTCAGACGGTGCCGTAGCATACCGGTCAACGGCAACACTTTAATCAAAGCAAAATATTAATTAATATTCACCAATAATGGATGAATATCCTCACTTCAATCCACCAACAATTGTTTAATATTAATCACTACAATTGATAAGTATCAAATGATTAATATCAATCCAAGGAGCAACGATGAGCACAAAATTGGAGGTGATAAGTGGCAAATGACGGGGAAAATAGGTTGCAATCGAATTGAGGCTTTATTCAACCGAAAACTAGAAAAGAAAATAAAATAAACTATAAACGGAGATGGGACAGGGCGGCGGCGGTTGCGGCGCGCCGCCCTGTCTAGGGTTTGAACTCGGTGGCGGCGGCTAGGGTTTTTATTTGTGTGTGACGCAGCAGAAACGATATAGAGCCTATGTTGTCTCTGATACCATGTAAGATTGTAAAAGACTGAATGATATTATTGAATGGTTGAGTTACAATATATAGACACCGTAACAAAACCCTAACTAACATAATAAGCCCGTGGGCTCGTAACCCTAGTCTGATAATGTTATCTAATAGGTAGTATATATAGAGTGGGTAAATATTGTAATTAAAAAAAATATTAAAGAAATGACCGTTTGGCAACGGTCACCTCTCGCCCCAATACACAATTCAGCGTTTTTTAAAAAACGCCAACGGAATTGTTTTCAAAAAAAAACGCCCGAAAACGCCTACATGTAATGGGTGGGGGGCGTGTTTCGGCGTTTTTTTTGAATTTAAAAAAAAAAAAACATCCCACTACGGGGGGTCTAACAGATTTTGCTTAAAATGTGGACGTATTGAATTTAGTTTGCTACGCAGTGTTCAATGTGGACATTTTGAATTTAGTTTGCTTAGGAGTTTCGTATACGCGGTGTTTCCGCCGCAACACGCGGGTTGGTAAAAAACTAATTGCTATGATATATAGTGAATAAACATGAAGTTCTTATTTGAATAAATAAGCGATAGAGGTAAGGTGTGCCTACATCTCACTATTCTCAGACCCTACCAATAGCTTTGCTATTTGTGGGTTTTACTGGGTACGATTGATTGATTTATCTTATTTGAATGAATATGTCAAAATTAGAAACAGAATTGGTCGACAAGAATGATGTTCTTTTTCTAATTCTTCATGATTAATAACATAAAGCACTAGCCGTTGGAAAAATTATTTGAGCACAAAAGGCACTAGCCGTTAGAGAAATCATTTGAGTAAACTATCCGTTACAACACATATATCATATATATACACACACACAACAAAATCTTTATCTTCAACTTCAATCTCATCTCATCCACCTGTAACACCACCACCAATCAAACTCAACAAAATCACAAAAACTCAACAAAATGGGTCTCTCAAGTGACGTTCAATCACACCACAAAACCCACAAATTCTTCTTAATCTGCAACTACATCTTACTAGGAGCAGCCTCCAGCTGCATCTTCCTCACCCTCTCCCTCCGCCTCATCCCGTCCATCGCGGGGGCTCTACTCGTCCTCCTCCACATCATCACAATCGCGGGAGCCATCTCCGGCTGCACCGCGGTGTCCGCAGGCTCAAGCAAGTGGTACGCGGTCCACATGGTGGCCGCGGTCCTGACCGCGATATTCCAGGGGTCTGTATCGGTTTTAATTTTCACTACCACTTCGAATTTCTTGTCCGCGTTGAAGTCGTATGTGAGGGAAGATGATGCGGCGGTGATATTGAAAATGACTGGTGGTTTGTGTGTTTTGATGTTTGTTATGGAGTGGTTGGTTTTGACACTTGCGTTTTTCTTGAGATATTATTTGTTTGTCGAAGGTGGTCGGACCGCCGGGAAGGTGGCTGCTGCGGATGAGAAGACATGGACACCGCCGTTTCATGTTTAGAGGATGAATTGAATTTGATTTCTGTGTTACTGTGAACTTTGATTTGATTTATTTTTTTAAGAAGTTGTGTAAGGTTTAATTTAATTAAATTTATTTTTTTGAAATGAACTTGTTGTTCATAGTGTTGATAATTAAAAGTAAAGTTGATACCTATCACCTCATTGCTTTGATTTACATCCAGGCTTCGACCCATAATGTTAAGGGGAGGAAGGGGGGCTTTCAAGGGTTGACCCACAATCTTTAACCCCAATCAACCACTAACTATAAAACACTGGGGACGCTACCCAAAACTTAATGTTCAAAATGCCAAACATTCCAAACCAAAATGTATCTATAAAAAAGACAATAAACGTTCTGGTTTTGGTTCAAGTTGGTCAGGTTCAGGTTCTTCGTGTAAGATTAAATATATTACGTATTAATATTTAATCTATAGCCATCATAATCAAATCATTATAGAGATCAAAATATATTATAATCTATTAAGATAATTAGTTGGTAATTGTTGATGGACCATATTACCCTTATTAACTAATTAGGGTTTCCTCCTGGGTGCTTATATAAGGAGACTTATGTGGAGGTTAAGGGGTTACTCAGTTACACAATCAGACACCCTATTATTAGCCATAACATCATAATGTTCGACCTCCCTCTCCTACAGCCGATACCCTTTTCGGTTTTCTTAGCCACCATCATTAGATTGCACCCTAAGGAGGAACCAGACCAAACTGACAACTATGTCAAACACTATTGCTGCATCTACATCTGGATTCTCTGCTGGCCTGTACTGATGCAATCAAATGTATGTTTTCATGTTTTCCTTCATGTATAAACAGAACTGAACCAACATGTGGTATCAGAGCATATGTTGATTAGTCAGTTCTGTTTTCGTATCCATAATTCTGGGATTGAAACTTGGAAAACGGATTTTTTGTAACTTTAAAACGGTGACAGCCGGTTTCGAGTCATGAAGATCGACTCGAGATCTCTGTTTTCGGGAAAAGGATTAATTATATGTTCACTCGATTTCAACTGGGTTATGTTTTGACCGAAATCTGTTTAGAAAAACTATTAAAATTCAGGTTTCGGGTTCCAGAATTTATGTTTTATGTTTTTTAGGGTTCATCATGTTCTTAGGAAAATTCGAAAATTCTATTATGTTTTGGAATGTTTTAGGATTAATGAGTGTTTTTTCCATGTTTGATCCAATTTTATTTTTTAAGTTTATTCGAAAACTGTTATTAGATAAACAGTTATAATTTTTGAAATATGCTGATAAAATTAGATCATCTTAAAACAGGAAATAATATCTCATAATCCCTTAGAATTCGAATTTTCAGTTATGCTTTCACATTCACAGCTGTTAACAGGAAGCTTCGAGATCATAAGATTACGACTCGAGACCATCAGTCTCGACTCGAGACCATAAGGTCTCGACTCGAAATCATCAGGTCCTTAAACCTTCACAACTCGAGACCAACAGATCTCGACTCGAGACCATAAGGTCTCGACTCGAAATCATAAGGGCTCAAAGGTCTACAACTCGAGACAAAGGTCTCGACTCGAGACCATAACGTCATAACTCGAGACCATAAGGTTGCGACTCGAGACCATAACGTCATAACTCGAGACCATAAGGTTGCGACTCGAGACCGTGGTTGCGACTCGAGACCTCATCATGACTCGAGATCTCATAAGATATAGTAGTCGAGACCATGGTTCCGACTCGTGACAACAAGGTTGCGACTCGAGACCTCATAACTGACTCGAGATCTCATAACTCAGTCGAAACCTGACTCGAAACCTCATTATTTTAGGCTGTTTAATGTGAACTATGATTTAGCTCGATCCGCGCTAACGGGTGGTTTGCTATTAAATGATTGGTTTTTGTAATTAATTAGTTAATTAATGAGGATCAAATAATGTTTTACAAAACCAAAATGGCTTAACTTGAATGAGCTTCTGATGTATCACTTCTGGCCAAAGCTGACTTGATACATCTACTTATCGTTCAAGTATTACGAAAGCCATGTTAAGTGTGCATCATAAACATGAATGTCTTAATATCTGGCCAAAGCTGATTTAATTCCTTCATAGATGGCATACTTAACAAGTGCATAACTAAAGTGATTGTCTCAATTTCTGGCCAAAGCTGATTTGTTACAACCACTTTGCACACATGCTTAAATGATTACACTTCTGGCCAAAGCTGTTTTGTCTTCGTTTAAGTAGAACTTTAAGTAGTCTATTATTTTGATGTTAGTAATAGACATATCACTACCTCTTCACATAATGATCCTTATATTAATGATCCTCAATTAATTTTTTGTGATCATTTTGTCTGCGTTATTCTTAGTACCCATAATTTTTGCTCACTATATTTTTCTTCTATAAGTCTATATCTCATCCACTCTAATTTCTAAGCCTAAAATGTTTTGCTTTATTTAAAGTTTCTATAAGAATTAGCTCTTAAATTAAATCCTTGATTATCTCTTAAGACACGATAACCCTATTGCTCTCTTCTGATAAGGCACTACAGAAGAAAAGTAGAGCATGATGATTAGGATAAATCGAACATGATGTCTCTTATGATAATCAAGAACTCTCTAACATAATTGCTATCACTAAAGTTATTCCTGATTAAGTTTTTCCTAAGACTAATCTATAATTGTGGAATAATCACTAGAACTCCTAAGGTGTATGTCTTCATTTAAAATTATAAATTATAAGGTTAAGTGGTATATGTGAATATATTATAATGTACAATACCATGACCCATAAAGTTAAGGGCTTACGCATGGAAATAAGTACATTTTCCAGTACATTACATACTAAGTTTTCATTTGTACAATTTGATGCATTATAAATCAGCTATAACACTCAAAAGTACCAAAGTATAATGAGTGTGTTGATAAGCAACATATGTACAAAGATATAAATGTTTGAAACTGGAAAATAAGATGTTATTCACCTTACAACCACTAAAACCTTAAGAGAGGATTGTTCTAAGGTCCATAGACAAATTACAAGTGCTAATCCCAACGTTAAGGTTCTTCAAGGGAAAAATCTCACTGCATAATTATGTCATTAGACTAGGCATAAGCAACGAGACTATCCATTATTCTAACTTCCTAATGATAGTTAAGTCTGATAATGTTTTAATATTCCAATTAACACATGATTAGTTGACTCTAGTTCCATACGTTTCCTTACCAGAACTCGACAAATAACTAACACGAGAGTTAATGACAAAAATTAAATGTTAAGGCTATAAGAGCCATAATAAGCAGTCTTCAAACAACGCTTTTCGATACCTTATATATTCTGATTAATCAGAATATAGTATCATAATTAAGCAAAGATATGAAGATTGTGAGGTTTGCATAGTCAACATAAAGTCACACTTACCGTAAACTCTCATTTTATTTGTTCTAAATATCTGGATAGAAACATTACTAAGATGAAACTAGATGATACCTTACTTTTCACAACTTTTGTCATCATGCAAATGAGAATTTGACAAAAGGAAAATGAGACTTATAAATTTCATCCATTAGAACCAAAATTCATGAGAAATCATAACATGGTTAATGAGGATGATTTTTTCATCTAATCTCATTTTAAGTGATTTTAAATCATGACGTTAAAGCCCTAAAATATGACTTGGCTTAAGGAATAAGCATGGGTCCATCATAAGTCATTCATTGACATTCGTGGAACTTATTCCAAATGGAATATTCAGACATAATTCATTTATCATTGAACAGACTATTAACTTGTATCTAAATTTTGTCATATATGGCCCACGGTCTTAGAAGAAATTTATTCATACATATACTTTATAAGATTTCTATTAAAAATGTCCATAAGTTTCTTATGACATCTGGACGTTAAAGAAATCAAATAAAGTCTAACATATATGTGATAGGTTCCTACGTCACGTAGCTCATTGAAACTTCTCTTGTAGCATTCTAGAGATATTAAAGATCAGTGGGAGCATTAAGTGTCTTAATAATAACTTGCAATAGTTGCAAGAGGTGGGGGAGTGAATCTTTTAAATTTACACCTCTTGTACAAGACATCGCTCCATCACGACATTGTTCTATCAAACCTTATCTCCTTAAATCTAATGCTACTCTTACAAAAGTTTCATTGTTGCCTAATTGTGGGCGCACTTAGATTTCTTACCTAAAATAACATAATCCTCAACAAGAGAAACTACAACGACTAACGTCATTAACTTGTTTCTCTATTAGAATTTGTTGGTCGTTACATATTGACCCTGCGCATGCTGAGTTCCTAAAAATTTCTAAGCTCGGTGGGAGCAGTCAAAGTCCTTATCATGATTTGCAAGGAATACAAGAGGCGGGGGGAAGAGTGTCATTAAATTTCACTCTGAATTTTACTCCGATTACACCTCTTGTATACCATACTGCACCAACCCTTACAACTTAGAATGAAAATGATAGCAACCTAACCAAGAGCTAATCCATAAAACTGAAACTTCTAATGAACCCAGTAATCAACTCAGGAGGTCATCTAGGTTTAAAAGCCTACTAACTTTGATGATTACATAACCTCCCTAACTAAAGTTGAAATGGATTTTGGAAATGTTTAATGATCCTATCTCTTAAAATCAAGCTATTAGCGTACATCAATCCTCTGAATGGAATAAAACAGTTTTCTAGTAAAACTGATTTTATGTGTTCGTGTAATGTTTGGGATTTGATTGAATTACCTAAGAGTGTTCATAACTAAATAAAATCCTAATATAAGCGTTAAGACACAAAGAGGCATGATTGGTTATCAAAGGTTGTACTCAGGAAGAGATAAATTATTAAAGAATCTTTATTACATATCTAACAAAAGATTTCTTTGAGGATCATCACTGTTCTAGTAGCTTATAATAGTTTAAAGCTACATTAGATGAACATTATAAACAATTTTCCCTAACAAATGGCTGACACATTTACATGTTCATTAGATAACAACCTAAAGTTTCAAACTGAAGGTTAAAGAACACTTTATTTGTAAGCCAATAATATCCATGTATGGGTTAATTCAAACATCATAATGTGATGAAAAGCTAACGTAATTATTTTCATCAAGAATCAAGTGGATTAATGAACCTACCTCAAAATGAGTGGGAGCAACTAAGATAAACTTGTCTATATAGATGATATTCTTTTGACAAGTATATGTTACATAAGTCAAAGCATTGTTAACACAAACTTTGATATAATAGATCTCAGAGATGTCTCTTATGTAATAGATATCATAACGTACCGAGATAGACCCAATGGGACATTAGTTTCGTTCCATAAGTTTAACATTTAATGGGTCCTTACATATGTAACAAACAATACTGCTCTCCTTCAGAGGATAATATGGTAAATGAGATTATTTATCTATGCTTCATTAATTAGAAGCCTTATGTAAGTTTAAGTCTATACTCGTTTAGATATTACTCACATTGCAACACACTAGATATGTCTAGATTAATGTGTAGCATCTAATGGAGTATTACAATATCTTTAAAAGAAACGAGAGACTACAATTTAAAGAAGAAGTGAGAATTAAAACCGGTTTATTACTCTAACTTTGTGATATTCAAAGATTATAAAATGTAATTTCGGGTATATCTTTATGTCAGCAGACAAAACCTATTTCATGGAGGAGTCATAATGCACTGATATTAACAACCTAAGTTATAACGACATAATATAGTCACTAAATGTTGTTGGAAATTTATCAGTGGACTCATAAGTTTATTAACTCCATATAATTAATGTTTTGAAGAATTAGTGTGATAAAGTCAGCTACCATAACTCCTTGAACAGTAACAGTTCAAGAGGTACTGCATTAAGTTTCGATACGCAATTAATTATTCGTTTATGAACGAATTGAGGAAACTAAGTTTTGTATCGAATACATTCATGATATGCTTAAGGATCCTATAACTGAAGGGCTATTACCCATAAGTCTTATTAAGAGAGCTCATAGACGGGTATTAATTAATAGTCGTGCGCAATTGCATATCGTACTATGAATGACTAAGTATTAGTTAATTTTCCTCATCAGTTTGATTTTGTATGTCTCTAAGAATATGTCAAGCTAGCATAATGGCATATAGACAAATATAGTTACAAATCAAACAAAGGGCTTACGTGTATTTTGATCATAACGATTAGGTTTTAAATTAAGGCTATAGTATGATTAATGGGGGTCCTGAGTCGCATAATGATTCAACGGCTGTATTTCTCTGCTATAGTACTTGTTTAAGGCTAAAATGAGTGTTAACTCCTGATCAGGCTTATCTAATACTCATAGTAAATGATTACTCGGCTAAGTGGGAGAATGTAAGATTAAATATATTACGTATTAATATTTAATCTATAGCCATCATAATCATTTACATTATAGAGATCAAAATATATTATAACCTATTAAGATAATTAGTTGGTAATTGTTGATGGACCATATTACCCTTATTAACTAATTAGGGTTTCCTCCTGGGTGCTTATATAAGGAGACTTATGTGGAGGTTAAGGGGTTACTCAGTTACACAATCAGACACCCTATTAGCCATAACATCATAATGTTCGACCTCCCTCTCCTATAGCCGATACCCTTTTCGGTTTTCTTAGCCACCATCATTAGATTGCACCCTAAGGAGGAACCAGACCAAACTGACAACTATGTCAAACACTATTGCTGCATCTACATCTGGATTCTCTGCTGGCCTGTACTGATGCAATCAAAGGTATGTTTTCATGTTTTCCTTCATGTATAAACAGAACTGAACCAACACTTCGTGTTCAGGTTATTTAGGAATTCACTAATTCGGGTTCGGATGACTTCAGATTTTAGTCACAATCCTATTTAGAGAGTTTAGAAGTATATGGGAAAATTGAGTTATGGTGTGATTGGTTTTTGGTAAAACGGTGGGGGTGTGGGCTTGGGGACGACATCGGGAGATGAGGTGGTATCATGCCCGTTGGTGAGGTGAAGTTGATTTTGGGGAGTTGAAGAATGGATGTAGGATTAAAGAGGTGTAAAACGTTACATATTTTTTAAATGTGTTGAGCATTTAGGAAATATGTTGGTAGAAATAAAAAATAAAACATTTATTTAATTAAGATTATGTTGGTAATTTTAAGGTTTGATAACGATACGTTGTTGATAGTGGGGTGGGGCACTGGCTTCTGTTTTTTCCTTATGAGCGAATTTAAAAAAGTAGAAGATAAATTACAAACTTGGTAGATATGATAAGATTTTTTTATTTGACCTTTTTCAATTAGGTCACCAGCATTTTAGTATTATAAAATTTAAAGGTTTTGAGTAGATTTATTTTTATAAAACTGATCTATATAAAAAATTAGAAATTAATTTCTATCTTAGTTTATAAACATCCTTCGCCTTAATAGAAAAATTAACTTAGTTAATGGTTGGATAAAAATTTATAAAAATTATGTGACAAAGCTATTATTTTTTCATATAAAAATTGCATGTATATTCTTTTTTATTATATATGTAACAAAATTAATTAAATAAAAGAAATTTTAAAGAGTTTGAATAAATTGCCAAAATCGTCCTTGTGGTTTTATATTTGTCAGTTTCATCCAAATATTCTCACCTTAACAGAAAAAATAAACTAAGTTAGTGGTTTGGATGAAAATGGCAAAAAGTTACAAACGTTGGGGGCAATTTAGTACAAAAGTGTCATTTTAGACGAAAATGACAAACCTGCCCAAACCTCAGGGACGATTTTGGCAATTAACTCTAAATATTTTTAATAAGTAACATTTTTAGACATATGGAGTTATAGCTTATGCTTTTTATCCTTTGGGAGTTTTCAAAAAATAAAAAAATAAAAAAAAGCCGTGACTTTTTACTGTTAACCCAAACGTTTTTACCTTTTACAATTTTAATCCCACATAATGTTTTATTTAATTTTAACCCAAAACTTTTCATTATTTGCAATTTAATCTCACCACTTTTTTACTTTCAACTTTTGTCACCCATACTTTTTATCTTTTCAAAATTCCGCTTTATGTTTCGTTCTAAATTTTTCAGCTTAATGCGGTGCAACGTACGTGTGTGGTTCAACGTTTTTATGTTTCGTTCAAAATTTTGCAAGTTAACACGGTGCAACATACATGTGTGGTTCAACGTTCTTACTTCTATTATTCATGTTTGACAGATTCGTTGCAATGCGCAAGTCCTAGGTCAAGTCAATGTTGGTGTTCGCTGGCGGTGATGTGACATTGGTACTATATGACATGGTTTCACGCCCTGCCGCAACGCGTGGTGCTTAATTCTAGTTATAATTATTATTTAGGCGAATTGGAAATAAATAATCTCACCTTCTCCATTTAGCCGATAATTATCCCAAGTCAGTTATTGGCCGATAATAATCTGAACTGGTTAATTTTTTTTTTTTTTTTTTTTGTAAAATAGTCCGCCATTAAAATAGCTTAACGGAGTTAAGTTTTTTTCCGAATTACAAACCGATGTTCTAGGGCTTTTGATCAGAACAAGGATACGAGTCGATTGATGTAAAACTTACCTCGAAATTGTGCTCGAAATGGCTTGATTTTTGTTAATTGGAAGTTTAAACACCCGAATTGAAGCACCGTTTTCGTGGGTTGGGGCAGTATTTCGAGTTAAGTTTTACATCAATCGACTCGTATCCTCGTTCTGATCAAAAGCCCTAAAACATCGGTTTGTAATTCGGAAAAAAACTTAACTCCGTTAAGCTATTTTAACGGCGGACTATTTTACAAAAAAAAATTGAATAGTTCGGATTATTATCGGCCAATAACTGACTTGGAATTATTATCGGCCAAATTGAGTTAGGTGGGATTATTTATTTCCAATTTGCCTATTATTTATTTTAAATAATAGGAATACAACTAAAATAAAAAAAAGGAAGAAAGAACCTTAATTTTAAAATACAAAACATCGCAAATACAAATACAAATTCAAATAAAATAAACATAATTGAACTGAATCTTCCTCTGAGTCAGAACCCAACTCATCAGAATGATAACGCCAAACATGCTCTACAAAATCCACACGAAGGGCGTTATAAAGGTCATCAGAATGAATTTCTGTGTGATTTCGAAGCCTCTGCTCTTTGCTTATCGTACAAGGAGGTCGTGGAACGTCACCTTCATAGCTTTGGAATATAGCCATACCTTCATCCTCCAAAATCATATTATGTAGAATCAAGCAAGCGTAAATGACAACTCTTATTTTTTTATTTTGCCCACATACGTGTTGGATTAAAGATGGTCACCCAATGCTTCTTTAGAACCGCAAATGCACGTACGATGTGTTTGTGTTTTCTTGTGGACTCTTGTTTTTTTGTGAAAAGTGTTCTTTCGTCGTCGTATGGGTATGAAATAAACCGGCTGTCCGACGGATTTCGTTCCAATGAATCGAAATCCTGTTGGCGGTACAACTTTTATTCCCCACACTAGCCCAAAACAACGCTCGAATCCGGTTCCAAAATTGTGTTTTAGTTTGATTGACGCCTACACAAAAAAGAAGTACAAGTTATTTTTGAATTAACTAGTGTAAAAAATATAAAACGAATAAACGTGTTAGAATAAATAAAATAATTTACCAACACGTGGATCTTCCGAGATGTAAACCCAAGCTCACGCTAACGCGCATTCTTCCTTGACCGTCCAACGCTTGTCCTTCGTCGTTGTGATCCCAATTACTCACCCACTTGTTCTTATTCTTGCGTGAGCGTTTTTTTGGTTGGGGTTCAGCTTCTGAATGTTTAGGGTCAATGGAAAGAACGATTGTTGTAAAGGGCTTGTGTTTCGGGTACCAACTGTGTTTGTGAATCGGATAAATCCCAACCACACCGCCCCATATTGTTCGTATGAGTCGAACTCGAACTAGGGTCGATAATCACCTCTTTGATCCATAATTTTTCTAAAATTTGAAGTTGAAGAATATAAAAAGTTTGAGAGGAGAATATATTTTAGAGTGATGGGGTTTGAGTAATAAAATGTGGGGTTTATATAAGTGTTTAATATTATTTTAGTGGGTTTTTTTTAGTATATTTACCAAAATAGTGTTTCCTAAAAAGTATTTATCAAATTAGTGTTTTTTTTTTAATTTATTTTGAATTTATCTTTTATACTCTAACCAACATAATTGATCCTTTTATATACTTTTTTCCAGTTCTTCTATTATCTATTTATTATTTTTATTATACTTTTTGTGTTTTTATTCATTCAAACTGTTTTTTTTATCATAATGGTTTTTTTTACCAACTCATTAATTCTTTTCTTTCAGTTTTCTTTCAATCAAACTATCTCAAATATGAACTGTAAGAATCATCCCAATTAATTATAAACAATGAAATAAAACAGAGGAAATTAACATGTTCGTTTGATAATGACATAGGAAATCTGCTTAAAATTCAAGATGATACAAAAACAACTTCATATATATACTTTCACTAGGTTATTACCCGGGATTGCTTCCCGTGCTCGGAAAACTTAGTTATATTAATTATTATTTCTTATTAATACGACCTCATTACATCGACCCACTTTATTATTTCTTATTGATACAAAAACAACTTCATATATATACTTTCACTAGGTTATTACCCGGGATTGCTTCCCGGGCTCGGGAAACTTAGTTATATTAATTATTATTTCTTATTAATACGACCTCATTACATCGACCCACTTTCTTATCAATAGGCGGTTGAGTTTTATCTCAAATAGGTCAAATTAATATAAAATTATATTTAGAAACGTTAATTTATAAAATTATAATAATATGATCAACAAATATGGCCTTTGAACACCAATATCTGTTCCGATAATACTTGATATTCGTTCAATATCAGTTTCATCTATTGTAGTAATGGTATGATACCAACACTCAGTAAATATAGCCTACAGAACCAAAAAAAACTTTATATCGGATACGACTACGTATTCAACATATTTTATACTGGAATGTCGAGTCCGTTAAAAAAACTAATGAACCCATGTTATCTTAGCAAAATCAAATTAGTAAAAAAAAGTTAACTTGTAAAAAACTTATATTATATATTTATAAGGAGTTGGAAAATGAAAATTCCAAAAAAATAATAATACAGTTACACCTTTATGCAACTGGTGGAGATGGGTTACCTTCCCCTTTGTAGATAGTCTTGAAACTCCACCCAAGATCATGTAAGTTTGATAAGGGTGTGCCTATTGGCACACTAAAGTGTCTATTGGCACACCAAACCCTAGCAAAATCAGGGTAGCGTATAGGGTTAACCCTATACGCTGCGTATTGACCTATACGCAGCGTAGATAAACCATAGATCTTAGTGCCTGATAACCAATCATTGCACAGAAAACAAGGTGTGTCTACGCTGCGTATAGGTTAATACGCAGCGTATAAGGTTAACCTTATACGCTGCGTATTGACCTATACGCAGCGTAGACAAAACATCTGCAAATTTGGGGTCATTTTGGTAGGTTTGAAGTATCAAATTTTTGCCAGGTTTATATACGCTGCGTATAGGTCAATACGCAGCGTATATAACCTTCCTGAATTTTATATGCACAACAGAATATGTTAAACTTCCAGAACTTTATCTATACAACAGAACATGTTAAACTTCCAGAATTTTATATAACCTGCCAGAATTTTATATGTACACCATAGTATATAACATTTCAGAATATGTTAAACCGTTTACACCAAAAGTTTGATATATACAAGAAAAGTTTGTGCATATATAACAAAATGATAAAATGATAAAATACTACTACTGCTGCTGCTGCTGCTCCCATTCCGCATCCGTAATGAAGGGTAGTGGAGGTAACCCGTCATGTTGTCGCTGCTGCTGCAGCGCCGCAACCACCTACTCCAACAGATAGTTGTTCCTTTCAGCTAACCGAAGCTGCCGCTGATGTGATGGGTCAGGACTGGGCCAAACATGGCGTGGGAACTGAGGCGCCCCTGGTGGTCCACGCGGCGGTGGTGGCTGCGGAATGACGGCGGCCGGCTCATGCGGCTTCGGCGCCTCCGGATCATGCGGGGGATATACCGGAGGGAACTGTTCCGGCAGCTGTGTAAGTCGTATTGCGTGCCGTCCAGTTTCTTTAACCGCTTCCCGCATGGGAAGTCTTTGGTAATATGCATTCCGTTCACTGTCCTCATCCCCATCCGCTTCGGCAGTGTCGCCGGGCCTACACGGTCGCGGTCATTCTCCGGATTATAGCCCAACGAAAGGGCTATCCTGGTCACGTAGGCGCCGCCGAATAGCAGTCCGCGCTCCGACGTCATACCCACAACCTGGACAAATGGCATGTTGTGGAGGTTTGTTTTGTAGGTCGCGTCGATCAACATCACGTGCGGGAATGCACGCCACATAGTGATTGAATAAGGATGAACAAAAAAAATCTCTGTTACGACATCTGTTTTGGGTTCCTGTCGGGTGTCATAAATGAATCGGTGGTCATGCAGCAGTGTCACACCCCTAATTTCCACGTGTCACCGGTGGGCCCGGTGGGGGATTACCGTGACGTAGTTGATATCATCATAGTCAAACAACACAAATTGTAATGCACAGCGGAAGCAAAGATAGATTTATTTCAACTTAATTTATTGTAATATTCGAGTATCACAAAATGTCGAAATAGAATCCACAGGCAGAATTAAATAAAAAGGAAACTTCATTTCAACAGACTTCATGCATCCTAAGCTTGCGAGACTTCTATGGATGCTTAAGGAGTGACCAGCCTATTACGCGTAGTACCTGCACTTAGTCTTTTTGGAAAATACGTCAGTTTACACTGGTAAATACAATTTAACTGACTCATTTTGAAAATGTTTAAAAATTGATTTAAATGCTCGTGGCATAAAACTTTTTATAACTTGAGATAATTATTTGCTTAATAATCTTGTAAAAGAATTACATGTTCGTTCTGCGTTCGGTAGCCCGGGTCATGCCGGGTTAAAGATTAATAGACACACCACTTAATATAATTCCGCCGCGAGACTTCTCTCGTACCGACGATTATACATGTTGTACAACACTACGGGTGTACGCCTACACCCGTGTGCTAAGGTCGTGGCCATTCTTTGAATGATGCCAAGGATATCCGGGACATGGTCATTAAGCCCCTAAAGGCGTTAAACTAACAAAACAGCATTTTCAAACGGGTTAATTTGACTGCACATAACCAAGACCGGTTAAGGTCAATTCCCCGACCAAGCGGTATTTTATATACCGTACCCCAAGCCCGTATAGGGAAAATAAGTTAAACGTATTTACCTGAGCAAAGTATAAACCAAATATAACGAGTGCACGTAGCTTTTACTGGGCTCCTAGATCTGGAAATTAAGGTTTTAATAACCTATTAGAATCCTAACGGGTCTTAAGCTTAGACCGGTTAGTTTTATATGAAGATTACGGTTTTAAACGCACAATAAGGCGAAGACCGTTTTAGAATGTGGTTTTGTCCCAACAAGCTTGCACACTTGTTTTATATGGGTAACATAATCACATTCTGGATTTTGAGACCGAAAAGATATGGTTTGACCCGTTTCGGCTAAAATGGCCAAACTAGTCACACAAGCCGATCCGAACGCGTATAATGCGTAACGAGTAACCATAAGAGTCAAATACAAGTTTCTGAAGTCAATATGCTTAAAATATGTTGTGATATCAGAATGATACTTTCCATTATGCCCCAAATGATTTTAAACCAAAATTATGCCTCATAAGGGCGTTTTGGTCATTTTATAAGGTGTAAAAGGGTTAAAATGATAACCTGAGTTACAGGTCTGATTAAATTAGTAAATATACTTAATTTACTAAGTCATAACACTAGGGTATCAAATTTATGTGAAATTTATTATCTTTACTATGCACCGTAGGGGCATTTTGGTAATTTCACATGTGCCTAAAAGGTCAATTCTAGAATTCTGAGTTCAAAACATTTGCCTACTGTTTAAAATATAAAAATTCACTAATTACATCAGTAGGTTCCAACCCTTTAGCTTAATAAGGTTCTAGTGCACACTTATGCGTTAAAAATGCCTAAAAAGGCGATTTGGAGCCATTTCCGGGTTTTCTGTAAAAAGCTGATATTTTTAATATTCTAGAAGGCTCAAAATAAATTATTTATCATAACAAATCAGTAGAAATTGGTTTGAGGTCAAAAGGATTTGTAAAACTCATTTTATGGCTAAAAAAGGCAAAACCGACATAAACCGAATTAATCTTAGAACACTAAGTTATGCTCAGCCTAAAAATAAATAAAAATCTCCAAAAATCCCAAAATATTATTTTATATCAGTGGGTAAAAAGTTTGGTATAAAAATTCGGGTTTTGATAGGCTATACATAATTTACGCCATTTAATTAGTAAAGAAGCTCTTAATTACGCTATTGAGCATAACTCTTAATCTAGACCTCAAACTGACTTCAAATTTTAGGTGCAAGTTTATAAATCAGTAGCTAAGGTGCCTACCCTTTTACATTTTCAAAAATCCCGTTTTAAGGTCAAATGGGCATAATGGTCAACATATAGGCGATTAACGGAAACATGCATGTGAATAGGATATCTAATGAACCAAGTTGTATAATCTCAGAGAGTTATACTAACATGTAAATAGGTTCAAAAGAAGCTCTAAGGCAATCCTAATCTTGGCTTAAACGGGTCAGAACTGAAAGTCAAAGCAGAAGTCAAAGTTTGCGACTTTTAGTTCCAAACCGAGCCTAAACTGAAAATTGTCGAGTTGAACATGTTGGAACATGTTCTTACATTAATTACCAAGTTATTTTAATGATCAAACAGGTTGCATGTAACCTACATTGCTAATTATGCATTAATTCGCCAATAACCTTTCTGTTGACTTTTTACAATAAGCTTTGACTCGACAATTAGCATAGTTAGAGTGGGAATCTGGAAATACCCTTTTAAGGGTTTGTTACACACATAATTACCTACTTAAAGGTACTTTTAATTCGTGATTTGGCAGAGCACATTTTAATTAATCACGAAGTCAAACCTTAATTACGACGGTTTGACTTTTAGCTAATTAACTAAGCTAAAACGAATTAGGAAGGGTTAAGGACACTTACAAGAGTCCTAATTGAGATTAGAGATCACTAGGAAGATGGCTTGAAGTCCAGAGAGCTCCAGAAGTGAATTTTTGAAAGTGGGTGATCAAATGGTTACAACATAATGTTCTTATATAGTGAATTTAATCTTCTAAGATGGTGCCACAAGAGTCTATGAGTGTAACCAGATGAAGACAAGTGCCCCTATTGCATGAAAAACCATTGGAGAGGCTCTGGTATTAGAAAACAAGCCATTGAAGTCGGTTACAGACCTGAACTGGCAGCTGCCAAAGTTTTTCTGTCGCTGGCACCCTGACGCGGCCCGCGTGAGGGTATAGGGAGTTTTAATGCGGGCCGCATGGACCGGCAAAACCTGCCAAACAATTTTCATCTTTTGCACTTTTGGTCCCTGGTCCTTTGTCACGTGGTTTTAAGCTTTGTTTCTGCATTTTTGACCTCTTAACCTTATTTTTAAGGGCCTTGGGACTTTTACTAACTTAGTTAAGTCCTTGACCAACCTTGTAACCACTCATAAGGCCATAGAATTCAATGTTGACGCTTTTAACCCCTCGAACACGAATTTGATCATAACTTTCTCATACGATAACGAAACTTTATGAAATTTTAACCACATATTCTAGTGAGTATATTTTATCGTTACAAAGCTTCGGGTCTGCCAAAAGGTCACTCAGAGGTATACTTTGCACATGTTGACACTTTTAGCCCCTGTAGTTTTTAATTCCTCACTTTCCTTCATGTTTAGCTTCGTATGATCCATGATTTATTCGTTGGAAGGTATAAACATAATGTAGGGCTATTTAGAATATATTTATCCATTGTTGACACTTTGGACCCTTATATTCACATAGTTTCCCCGTTTATCAACTTTAGTCCCTCCAAAGTATTCTTTCTCACGCTCAGAGCTTATGACACGTGTTTATACTTTATTGGACACAAATTTTCAAGGTGTTACATCCTCACCCCCTTAGAAGAAATCTCGTCCTCGAGATTTAAGGAAACAGATGAGGGTATTTCTCTTTCATTGAGGATTCTAGCGCCCACGTGTATTCAGGACCTCTGCGGGCGTCCCACTTCACCTTGACAATAGGCACAAGCTTTCTCCGAAGCTTCTTTACCTGTCGATCCTCAATCGACACAGGTTTTTCCACAAATTTTAAGCTCTCGTCTATATGCACATCTGTGTGTGGTATGACTAGCGACTCATCGGCCAAACATTTCTTCAGATTGCAGACGTGAAATACATTATGAATACCATCGAGCTCTTCAGGCAAGTTTAACTTATAAGCCACTGATCCTACACATTCGATGATCTCGAATGGTCCTATATACCTTGGGCTTAACTTTCCTTTCTTACCAAATCGCATCACCCCTTTCCAAGGTGATACTTTGAGCAAAACTTTATCGCCATCCTCAAACTTGAGAGGTTTTCGCCTTTCATCCGCATAGCTCTTTTGCCTGTCTCGAGCAGCTTTCAGGCGGTCGCGAATTTGGACAATCTTGTCCGTTGTCTCGAAGACTAAGTCAGGACCTGATAATTGCGTATCTCCCACTTCTCCCCAGCAAATGGGCGTTCTGCACTTTCTACCATATAGTGCCTCAAAAGGCGCAGCCTTAATGCTAGTATGGTAGCTATTATTGTAGGAGAACTCGACCAACGGTAAATGCCTGTCCCAACTACCTCCTAGATCAATTACACATGCACGCAGCATGTCTTCCAACGTTTGAATAGTACGCTCACTCTGCCCATCCGTCTGAGGATGGTAAGCCGTACTGAAATTCAATTGAGTGCCAGAGACTGTTGGAAACTCTTCCAGAAATGAGATGTGTATCTAGTATCTCGATCTGAGATAATAGATACTGGTACGCCATGCAAGGACACAATCTTATCCACGTACAGTTGAGCTAATATGTCAGAGGTGAAGGTTTCTTTAATGGGCAGGAAGTGTGCTGACTTAGTCAGTCTATCAACTATGACCCATATAGTATCATTTCCCTTCGGCGTCTTAGGCAATTTGGTGATGACGTCCATCGTTACCATTTCCCATTTCCAAGTGGGAATTTCAGGCTGTTGCAGCAAACCTGACGGCTTCTGATGTTCAGCTTTGACTTTAGCATACGTCAAGCATTTAGCTACATAAGCAGCTATAGACTTTTTCAAGCCTATCCACCAATAATTTGCCTTTAAATCCTGGTACATCTTATCAGCTCCAGGATGGACGGAATACTTGGAACTGTGGGCTTCCTTGAGGATAACATCCCGAAGTCCTCCATATACAGGAACCCATATTCGTCCATTTAACCTCAACATTCCGTCCTTGTCGTAGGACAACTGTTCTTCAGTTACTCCTAATTTCTCCTTAGGATAGTTAGCTTCCAACACAGCTTCCTTTTGTGCAGCTAACAACCTTTCATTCAAACTATTCTTAATTTCAATGCTCTTGGCATTGATCCTTATCGGCTTCACTCTTTCCTTCCTGCTCAAGGCATCTGCTACTACATTGGCCTTGCCTGGATGGTATCTTATTTCACAATCATAATCGTTCAAGGTTTCCATCCATCGTCGCTGCCTCATGTTCAAATCCTTCTGATTGAACAGGTGTTGAAGGCTCTTGTGGTCAGAATAGATCACACACTTCGTCCCATACAGATAATGCCTCCAAAGCTTAAGTGCAAATACAACGGCACCCAACTCTAAGTCATGGGTGGTGTAATTCTTTTCGTGCACCTTTAATTGACGCGAAGCATAGGCTATGACCTTGCCCTTTTGCATTAACACACAACCCATTCCGGTGTGTGATGCATCACAATACACCACAAATTCTTCAATGCCTTCAGGTAGAGTCAGCACTGGTGCGTTACTTAACTTCTGCTTCAAGATATCAAAAGATTCTTGCTGCTTAGGCCCCCAATTAAACTTAATGTTCTTACGTGTTAACGACGTTAAGGGTGCAGCAATCCTTGAGAAGTTTTCAATAAAACGCCTATAGTATCCAGCTAAACCTAGGAAGCTACGAATCTCTGAAGGTGTCTTTGGCTCTTGCCAGTTCAAAATAGCTTCTATCTTTGCGGGATCCACTTGAATTCCACGTTCACTCACAACATGTCCAAGGAACTGGACTTCGCGAAGCCAAAATTCACACTTTGAAAACTTGGCATAGAGATTCTCTTGATGGAGCAGCTTAAGAATGCACCGAAGATGCTTCTCATGATCAGCTTGGTTCTTCGAGTAGATGAGGATGTCGTCGATAAAGACGATGACAAATTTATCCAGATAAGGCTTGCATACGCGATTCATGAGATCCATGAATGCGGCAGGTGCGTTGGTGAGCCCAAAAGGCATCACTAGGAACTCGTAATGACCATAACGAGTCCTAAACGCGGTCTTATGTACATCCTCCTCCTTGACTTTCAATTGATGATAGCCTGACCTGAGATCTATCTTGGACAAGTAACTTGCTCCCTGTAGCTGGTCGAATAGATCATCGATTCTAGGCAAAGGATATATGTTCTTGATAGTAACCTTGTTTAGCTCACGGTAATCAATGCATAGACGCATTGATCCATCCTTCTTTTTAACAAACAGAATTGGCGCTCCCCATGGAGATGAGCTAGGTCTAATAAAACCTTTAGCTAGTAAATCATCTAGCTGTGTCCTTAATTCCTTCATCTCCGTTGGTGCTAATCTATATGGTGCTCTGGCTACTGGTGCAGCTCCGGGGATGATGTCAATCTTGAATTCCACCTGCCTATCAGGTGGCAAACCAGGTAGTTCTTCCGGAAAAACCTCGGGATAATCAGAAATGACTGGTATGTCTTCGATCCTGAGCTTCTTCTCGTCAATGGTTACTTGTGCCATATAAATGACACAACCCTTACTCATGCATCCGGATGCCTTAAGCATGGCCACTTGCTCTGGCACTCCATGTTGAGTATCTCCCTGAATAGTGAGTGGCTCACCAGATGGGGTCTTGATTACTACCTGCTTCTTATTGCACACTATCTGGGCTTGGTTACGCGATAACCAATCCATTCCTATTACTACATCAAAGCCTGCTAGCTTAAAGGGTAACAAGGACAAAGGAAAAGAGTGGTTCCTAATGGATAGGACACATCCATCTAATACAGTCGAAACTGTTTCTATTGTTCCGTCAGCTAATTCCACTTCATATTTCATACTTAAAACTTTAACAGGTAATTTCAACAGTTCACAGAATTTATTATCTACAAAGGATCTATTCGCCCCAGAGTCAAACAATACCCTTGCGTAGACATCATTAATGAGAAAAGTACCTGTTATGACATTATCATCCTGAATAGCTTCCTTCGCATCCATGCGGAAGACCCTTGCATTAGTCTTCTTTCCCTCTTCTGCTTTCTTGGCAAGCTTCGGGCAGTTGGGTCTAATATGTCCCTTCTCATTACAATTGTAGCAGGTGGCATCCTTAAGTTTCTTGCAATCTAATGCCTTATGATCCGGGGACTTGCAAATCCCACATAGTTTCTGCTGAGTTTGGGATCTAGACTCCTGCCTGCATTTCCCAAAATGGTGCTTCTTACAAACTTTGCACCTGGGTTTTTCACCCGACTGTTGATCTCCCTTCTTGGATCCCGACCCTTTCTTGTGGTCGTCATTGCCCTTGCGCTTCTTGTCTGAGCGCCGCGAACCGTCATCTTCGCGTTTTCGTTTCTCGGCATCTGCAGCTCTCAGGGATCTCTGTCTAACTGCGTCTAGTGTAAGGGACAGAGATATGTCTGCTACTGATCGAAACGTAGTGGGCCGAGAGGCCTTGACGCTTGTTTTAATTTCTGGGGCCAGACCCCCAATGAAACGGGCTATCCTCTTCAGTTCAGGTGTTACAAGATATGGAACTAGCCTTGACAAGGTATTGAAGGTTGTGAGGTATGCCTGGCAGTCCAGGTTCTTCATGACTAAGGACAGAAAATCAGATTCTATCCTTTCAACCTCGTGTTGGGGACAATAATTCTCCTTGATCAGGGCAACAAATTGTTCCCAAGACATGTTGTATAGAGGTATCTTCCCGGTGGCTTGAATCAGCGACTTCCACCATGATAGGGCATCACCTTTGAAAGATTGTGACACAAACTTCACAATATCTCTTTCAGCACAGCCACTTATATCCACTACTGTCTCCATCTCATCAAGCCAAGTCATACAGTCCACTGCCCCCTTCTCCCCAGTAAAATCCCGGGGTTTACAAGACACAAAGTATTTATACGTGCAACCCTTGGCACGTGGGGCATCATAAAGCACGATCTTCTTGGAATGATCACCATTTTCGTTCGAAGAATGTCTATCATCGTCCTTCTTAGATTCTTCCTTTTTAGACTTGGGTTGGACAGATGGTGGCTTGCTGTGAGACTCCGAATGAGTCTTGGATCTGATATGCGGTGTAGACAAGGTCCTACTATGGGTCCCACAGTACTCACTGTACTGTCTTTCTAATGCCTTTGTAACCGCATCATCTACCAGTGCTTTCAACTCCGCACCAGTTAACTGTATCTTTGCGTTATCGTGGTTTTCCACCGGACGACTATTTACCTCGTCCGACCTAGCCATGTAGCTTCACTGCTACATATAAACAATAATGGGCAAGGTTTTATTTAACAGCTAATACAGTATTTTATGTATTTTATTAACCATGGTTTTAAATAGCCATTGCAGGTTAATTTATTAATCAAATATTAATTCAGGATCTGTATTACAATCCTATATTATAGTTAAGAATTAACATATAACTTAGTCACGAGGACAATGTTAGTTTATAACCCGGATTCTTACAGAATCAAAGTATTAGGGTCTGAATCACAGTTCATTACCCTATTCTAGACAGTGAGTTGCAGACTCAAACTATCTCTTAGTCCCTAGGACATTAATTATTACCCGTAGGCACTTCATTCTCAAGGAATGGACATTTACTTACAGGGAATTTTAAATTAACCCAATTTTCAATGATGGCCTATGTGACTTTTACTGTGTCACAATTTGCCCAGTATGTTAACATACTTACAGATGTTAACAGAATTTGGAATCTTCTAGACAGGTTCTACCATTTTGGCCATGTCTGCGACGACACGTGGCTAGGTTTTACCCCTTAGATTCTCTTTATAACGCAGATCAATCCTAAGTTGAGACGTTAACTATGGACCTGAATCTAATTATGGAGATACCATCTTGGCCTTGTCTTTTTATGACATGTGGCTAGGTCTTGCCCCTTTTTAGATTTTGCCATTTTATATTAATGGTAGGTCTTCTTTAATTTAGGAAATATTATTTTCATTTTTACCTGTTTATTTTAAGTTTATTCATATACTTATTTATAACAACAATCATGAAAATTTAAATGCAACATTTCACTAATAAAGATTCAACAGTACAATACTTGCCCTAAACGGGACTTCTACAAATAACATGCCCACGCAGGGGCGAAATACAACAAACAATAAACAAAACAACAAACAAACCCACGCAGGGGTTAACTGAAAGACATGCCCACGCAGGGGCAGAATACAAAAAGACAAGCTCGCGCAGGAGCTGAATACAGAACCACAAGTCCACGCAGGGACTGACTACAACTAAGCAACAAACAACAAGGTCTTCAGTGACCCCTCCTCTTGGACTTCCCCTTTAGCAAGTCTGACAGACCCTTGAATAAGCCTTGCCGCTCTCTGCGGTCTTCTCGAACTTCTTGTTCGACCTGGTTCAACCTATCAAGAACCTCGTGCTGACGCTCCGGCGGGATAAGCTGTGGCTGCGGCGGCTGGTACAACGGCTGAGGAGGTGGTGGCTGCTGGTACACATATGGAGGGTACCCGGTAGTCCAAGGACCACCATAGGGCCCTTCAGGGTGTCGAGCGTTGTAATCCCACGCTTCCTGATATGGGTCCACGTTAGCATAGTTAAAGCTGTTGTGGCCCGACATTTTAAACGGGTTGTATGCCGTGGAACCGGCATAAGCAGGGATTGGGTTGTCAAAACCCAACGGAGGCGCCCCAGGCACTGAGTTAACATCTGGAATGGGGTTTGATGGAACCCCCATCTGTGGTTCTTCTTCTTCCTCCTGGAGTGGCGGATAATGGCTGCCACTTGATGGTTAGGGAGTGCTGATGCGGACACCCCCTCGCACGGACATCCGTGCATTTGACCTTCTCCGCCTCGGTGGCTGCGGAGGCGGCTGCTGTTCCACTGGTGGTGGTGGTGGCGGAGTAACTGCCACGAAACGAGAATCCTGAGAAGGATCCTGCTGCTGTTGCTGCTGCTGCTGCTGATATGGAGAGGAGTGGTGTGAGGGGGTAAAATACCAGTCGATGTTTCGGAACCTTTCCTCGTAGCTGTCTGGACCGCGATAAGGCGATCCGTGAAAAGATGACCCGTCAGAGATCTCTATCGGGTGGTTGGGTGTTCCAGACGCGGGCTCCACGGGGTCCGTGTCTTCGTCCATGTCATCAGCGTGGTCACCTGAGAAGTGATCCTCAGGTCCTAGTGGGTTATGACCCACGAGTTCTGGAAAGATATTAGCCGGGTTGAACCGGCTCTGGAAGGTTGGGGTTGGGTCACCAAAGGAGTGTTGAGAGTTGGATCTCTGCAGAGGTATGAAAGAGGGTGGTTGCTCGTTGGGCTCATTTTCCGATTGGGGCCCAAAGGAGTGCTGGTAAGAAGGTGAAGAGCTGAGGGAGACTGATCGCCTCCCGGGTTCAACATAGAGCCTCCACGGCTCTTGTGGACTAGTGCTCATGGTAATGGATGGGGTACGCCGGTGTGAAGGCCCGGCTTCGTGATCGTGACCCGTGACTGGTCCTTTGCCTCGACCGCGAAAAAATCTTGGTGGCATGTTGACCTGCATACAAGTTTTAGATAACAACAATATATAATAAAATAAAGACCCAAAATAAAACAAAACAGAGTTTTGTCCTATGTTCTTTATCTAAACTCGGAACTCGAAGAATGTGCAATTCGTGCACTGAGACTAAACACAAAAGGCTAGTGTTTAATTCACTCAGTGTTGGCTCTGATACCAACCTGTCACACCCCTAATTTCCACGTGTCACCGGTGGGCCCGGTGGGGGATTACCGTGACGTAGTTGATATCATCATAGTCAAACAACACAAATTGTAATGCCCAGCGAAAACAAAGATAGATTTACTTCAACTTAATTTATTGTAATATTCGAGTATCACAAAATGTCGAAATAGAATCCACAGGCAGAATCAAATAAAAAGGAAACTTCATTTCAACAGACTTCATGCATCCTAAGCTTGCGAGACTTCTATGGATGCATAAGGAGTGACCAGCCTATTAAGCGTAGTACCTGCACTTAGTCTTTTTGGAAAATACGTCAGTTTACACTGGTAAATACAATTTAACTGACTCATTTTGAAAATGTTTAAAAATTGATTTAAATGCTCGTGGCATAAAACTTTTTATAACTTGGGATAATTATTTGCTTAATAATCTTGTAAAAGAATTACATGTTCGTTCTGCGTTCGGTAGCCCGGGTCATGCCGGGTTAAAGATTAATAGACACACCACTTAATATAATTCCGCCGCGAGACTTCTCTCGTACCGACGATTATACATGTTGTACAACACTACGGGTGTACGCCTACACCCGTGTGCTAAGGTCGTGGCCATTCTTTGAATGATGCCAAGGATATCCTGGACATGGTCATTAAGCCCCCAAAGGCGTTAAACAAACAAAACAACATTTTCAAACGGGTTAATTTGACTGCACATAACCAAGACCAGTTAAGGTCAATTCCCCGACCAAGCGGTATTTTATATACCGTACCCCAAGCCCGTATAGGGAAAATAAGTTAAACGTATTTACCTGAGCAAAGTATAAACCAAATATAACGAGTGCACGTAGCTTTTACTGGGCTCCTAGATCTGGAAATTAAGGTTTTAATAACCTATTAGAATCCTAACGGGTCTTAAGCTTAGACCGGTTAGTTTTAGATGAAGATTACGGTTTTAAACGCACAATAAGGCGAAGACCGTTTTAGAATGTGGTTTTGTCCCAACAAGCTTGCACACTTGTTTTATATGGGTAACATAATCACATTCTGGATTTTGAGGCCGAAAAGATATGGTTTGACCCGTTTCGGCTAAAATGGCCAAACTAGTCACATAAGCCGATCCGAACGCGTATAATGCGTAACGAGTAACCAGAAGAGTCAAATACAAGTTTCTGAAGTCAATATGCTTAAAATATGTTGTGATATCAGAATGATACCTTCCATTATGCCCCAAATGATTTTAAACCAAAACTATGCCTCATAAGTGCGTTTTGGTCATTTTATAAGGTGTAAAAGGGTTAAAATGATAACCTGAGTTACAGGTCTGATTAAATTAGTAAATATACTTAATTTACTAAGTCATAACAGTAGGGTATCAAATTTATGTGAAATTTATTATCTTTAACCTTACTATGCACCGTAGGGGCATTTTGGTAATTTCACATGTGCCTAAAAGGTCAATTCTAGAATTCTGAGTTCAAAACATTTGCCTACTGTTTAAAATATAAAAATTCACTAATTACATCAGTAGGTTCCAACCCTTAAGCTTAATAAGGTTCTAGTGCACACTTATGCGTTAAAAATGCCTAAAAAGGCGATTTGGAGCCATTTCCGGGTTTTCTGTAAAAAGCTGATATTTTTAATATTCCAGAAGGCTCAAAATAATTTATTTATCATAACAAATCAGTAGAAACTGGTTTGAGGTCAAAAGGATTTGTAAAACTCATTTTATGGCTAAAAAAGGCAAAACCGGCATAAACCGAATTAATCTTAGAACACTAAGTTATGCTCAGCCTAAAAATAAATAAAAATCTCCAAAAATCCCAAAATATTATTTTATATCAGTGGGTAAAAAGTTTGGTATAAAAATTCGGGTTTTGA
Source organism: Helianthus annuus (assembly GCF_002127325.2). Taxonomy (NCBI): domain Eukaryota; kingdom Viridiplantae; phylum Streptophyta; class Magnoliopsida; order Asterales; family Asteraceae; genus Helianthus; species Helianthus annuus. The sequence continues at coordinate 147,285,501 of NC_035443.2, forward strand.
TAGGCTATACATAATTTACGCCATTTAATTAGTAAAGAAGCTCTTAATTACGCTATTGAGCATAACTCTTAATCTAGACCTCAAACTGACTTCAAATTTTAGGTGCAAGTTTATAAATCAGTAGCTAAGGTGCCTACCCTTTTACATTTTCAAAAATCCCGTTTTAAGGTCAAATGGGCATAATGGTCAACATATAGGCGATTAACGGAAACATGCATGTGAATAGGATATCTAATGAACCAAGTTGTATAATCTCAGAGAGTTATACTAACATGTAAATAGGTTCAAAAGAAGCTCTAAGGAAATCCTAATCTTGGCTTAAACGGGTCAGAACTGAAAGTCAAAGCAGAAGTCAAACTTTGCGACTTTCGGTTCCAAACCGAGCCTAAACTGAAAATTGTCGAGTTGAACATGTTGGAACATGTTCTTACATTAATTACCAAGTTATTTTAATGATCAAACAGGTTGCATGTAACCTACATTGCTAATTATGCATTAATTCGCAAATAACCTTTCTGTTGACTTTTTACAATAAGCTTTGACTCGACAATTAGCATAGTTAGAGTGGGAATCTGGAAATACCCTTTTAAGGGTTTTTTACCCACATAATTACCTACTTAAAGGTACTTTTAATTCGTGATTTGGTAGAGCACATTTTAATTAATCACGAAGTCAAACCTTAATTACGACGGTTTGACTTTTAGCTAATTAACTAAGCTAAAACGAATTAGGAAGGGTTAAGGACACTTACAAGAGTCCTAATTGAGATTAGAGATCACTAGGAAGATGGCTTGAAGTCCAGAGAGCTCCAGAAGTGAATTTTTGAAAGTGGGTGATCAAATGGTTACAACATAAGGTTCTTATATAGTGAATTTAATCTTCTAAGATGGTGCCACAAGAGTCTATGAGTGTAACCAGATGAAGACAAGTGCCCCTATTGCATGAAAAACCATTGGAGAGGCTCTGGTATTAGAAAACAAGCCATTGAAGTCGGTTACAGACCTGAACTGGCAGCTGCCAAAGTTTTTCTGTCGTTGGCACCCTGACGCGGCCCGTGTGAGGGTATAGGGAGTTTTAATGCGGGCCGCATGGACCGGCAAAACCTGCCAAACAAGTTTCATCTTTTGCACTTTTGGTCCCTGGTCCTTTGTAACGTGGTTTTAAGCTTTGTTTTTGCATTTTTGACCTCTTAACCTTATTTTTAAGGGCCTTGGGACTTTTACTAACTTAGTTAAGTCCTTGACCAACCTTGTAACCACTCATAAGGCCATAGGATTCAATGTTGACGCTTTTAACCCCTCGAACACGAATTTGATCATAACTTTCTCATACGATAACGAAACTTTATGAAATTTTAACCACATATTCTAGTGAGTATATTTTATCGTTACAAAGCTTCGGGTCTGCCAAAAGGTCACTCAGAGGTATACTTTGCACATGTTGACACTTTTAGCCCCTATAGTTTGTAATTCCTCACTTTCCTTCATGTTTAGCTTCGTATGATCCATGATTTATTCGTTGGAAGGTATAAACATAATGTAGGGCTATTTTAGAATATATTTATCCATTGTTGACACTTTGGACCCTTATATTCACATAGTTTCCCCGTTTGTCAACTTTAGTCCCTCCAAAGTATTCTTTCTCACGCCCAGAGCTTATGACACGTGTTTATACTTTATTGGACACAAATTTTCAAGGTGTTACAAGCAGGCTTTCCAGTGCCTGCATTGGAGTCTTTCCGTCCATTAGTGTCGCTCTAATTTTTTGTACCGCATTTTGCACGTCTTTCTGAACATGCAGGCTGTAGGGGAACTGCTTTCTTAGGGTTTGAAATATGATACGTGGCTCCATGTTTTGAGCAGTTAGCTGCTCCACTAGCTTGTATTCGGCTTTAGTATATCTTCGCACAAAAGCGTGGCCCAACAGACTCGTCGTAGGTTCGTGGTTATGGTTCGCGTTGTCCACTTTTAACTCCCACGTGTCATTCGTCATGTCCTGGATGGCGAGTAATGAAAATGGGCAACGGATTTTTTTGCTACCAGCTTTCCTAACTGTTGCTTTATTACGGTGCTCACCACTACGGTCGCACACAAGCCATACCATCCCAGTAGTACCACCAATATTTTTCGATCGGCGGGTAACAATTACGTAACCATACTCCTTTCCCGTTTCTTGTACCCAATTCTTCAAATCAGTTAAAGACATGAAACGCTAAAAAAAATTACGTTAATAATAACAACAACAACAACAATATTAATAATAATAATAATAATAATAATAATAATAATATTTTAACAATAATAACAATAATAATTATAATAATTATAATAATAATATTTTTAACAATAACAATAACAATAATAATAATAATAATAGCAATAATAATAATAATAATATTTTTAACAATAATAACAATAACAATAAAAATTATAATAATAATATTTTTAACAACAACAACAACAACAACAATAATAATAATTATAACAATAATAATAACAACAACAACAATTATAATTATAATATTTCTAACAATAATAACAATAATAATAATAATTATAATAATAATATTTTTAACAATAATAATAACAATAATAATAATAATAATAATATTTTAACAATAATAACAATAATAATATTATTTTTAACAATAATAACAATAATAATAATAATAATAATAATATTTTTAACAATAATAACAATAATAATGATAATTATAATTATAATAGTTTTAACAATAACAATAACAATTATAATTATAATATTTTTAACAATAATAATAACAACAACAACAACAACAACAACAACAACAATAATAAAAATAATAATAATTATAATTATAATAATAATAACAACAACAACAAAAATTATAATTATAATATTTCTAACAACAATAACAGTATTAACAATAATTATAATTATAATATTTTTAACAATAATAATAATAATAACAACAACAACAACAACAACAACAACAACAATAATAATAATAATAATAATAATAATAATAATAAAAATAATAATAATTATAATATTTTTAACAATAAAAATAATGTGATACCTCATTTATTTGAAACGGATTGCCCGGGGTAGATGGTTTATAAAATGGTGTGTCACGGGGCTCATAACCATATCCACCATATTCTTCGTATCCACCGTAGCTTCCGTATCCACCTTCACCCCCATATCTATCGTATCCACTGTATCCACCTTCACCCCCGTATCCACCGTATCCATCTTCTACCCCGTATCCACCTTCACCCCGTATCCACTGTAATCCGCTTGTTGCACGTACGGAGATTCATACCCGTATCCGTATCCACTGTAATCCGCTTGTTGAACGTATGGTTCATCAACAGGTGCATTCTCAGCACCGTATCCACTTTGTTGCACGTACGGAGATTCATACCCGTATCCGTAATCCGGATACACTTGATGCGCCGGGTAATTTGGTTCATCAACAGGTGGAGTGGGAGTCTTGTTCAAGTCTGGCAACTATGTTTTTTGATCAACAGGGACTCCAGACACAACCTCCTCCTCCTCATTGGTAGCATTTGCTCCCTATGTGTCGTTAGAATAACGATTACCAAAATAATTCTCGTTCCAAAATGATGACATTTTAACAAGATTGAACAAAAAACAGAACAAATGATTTTGGTTTGGTGTGTAAATTGTTTACTGAAGAAGAAGATGAAAAAGAAAGCAGGAGGAGATGAACTCGAAGTGAACAGAGATGCATGGTTAAATAGAATTTCAAATTTACTAAAATACGCAGCGTATAGCTCTCTACTCCCCGTATTACTTTATTCACGTGCCTGGACAACATCGTATCAGTGTCAAATCAGTCTGACATACGCTGCGTATTGACCAATACGCAGCGTACAGGGTTACCTGGATACGCTGCGTATTGCTCAATACACACCCTACGTCAGACTGATTTGACATGGTACTAGGTTTGACTGTCTGGTCGTGTACCTGCCCCTAACATACGCTGCGTAGAGACCTATACGCAGCGTATAGAGGTAACCCTATACGCTGCGTATTGGTCAATACGTAGCGTATGTAAACCCTAAGTGTGCAGATAGCCTGCCATGGTATGCGAATAGTGAGGGCCTTTGATAAAAACCCACTATGGTTTATCAGATAATAAAAGTTTTAAGTATTTAAAACAAATTCTAATAATACAAGCTATTATATTAAAAAGCATATGCCATATGACTTGAAAAAATATATATAAAAAACCACTTCAATTACAAACTTGTGAGGAATAAATAGAGCCAAAAACATGACTGTAGTTCATACACTAACCAAAATGCCATATAGATTTTCTAAATTACTAATACATCGTTCAATATATTCTTGTATACCCTTGCACAGACAAAATAAATTCATGATGTGTTAATTCCTCAAGTTTCGACATAAATATCAAAGAAACTAACATTATATATAAACTCATCCCATATAAGGTTCCTAACCATATATAAACAGATAGAGAGAGAGAGAGAGAGAGAGAGAGTCCTATACAAAAAACAGACACTTACCGGCCGTCGAATGAACAAACCAACACCATCGCTACGTTCCCTGCCAGACTATAAGAGTGAACAGGTTCAAGTGCCGGAATGGCAGAGTTGCCGCAAGCTGTCCTATAGTTCGCCATTTATACATACAGGATGAAAGTGTTCATTTCACCACTATCAACTTTATTGATTCAATTTTTATAAAAACTATTAAAAATTATACTCTTACTTTATTTTTTAAATATTTTGGCTGGGTCAGTTTTGGCAACATATTCCAAAACCATAAACCGAACCATGAAACCTAGTTTTCCAAACCATAAACTAAACCGGTTCACTTAAGTTGTTACAGTCCAAATTGATTTTGACCACCCCTACTAACTGATGTGCGTGTAGTGTAATATATTTTTGGTATATATTTTAAGCCCTTTTTACACTTTTTAGCCAAGTTTTAAATTTATAAAACACGACATTTACTAACACTAAACACACATATGGGCAAGTGCACCCATCGTGGACGTAGTATAGTGTTGGTAAGATACCGAGGTCGTCCAAGGACACAAGAGCTTTTAGTACCGGTTTATCCTCAATGTATAATCAAATCAAAATGTTAGAAAAGATTTTTAAACTAAGAAAATAAAACTAACTAAATGCTGAAAAATAAAATAAAAATAAAAACAGATAAACAAGATGAATCACTTGGATCCGACTCGTGTATTAGTATAACCTTTGATTATTTTCGCACTTTTGCACTTGTTTAAGAGATTATCTTAGTTATTGTAGTAGGCCCCTCTTTTGAAGGAGACGTTACCCTCAACCCAGTAGTTTGAGTCAGCAAGGATACAATCCTAAAGGGTCGGATTATTGAAAGATAATGAATTAAGTTATTAATGCAAATTATGGTAGGCCCTTCTTTTGGAGGTGACGTTACCCTCGACTAAGTAGTCTGAGTCAGCAGGGGTACAGTCCTAAATAGCCGGGTTATAGTGTTAATAGTAGTTAACTTATGAGGGGGTCAAAGAGTTTGGATCCCCACCATCCAACACCTTTGGGTATTGAAGGAGATCCTACTAAATTTGACCCAGGTCCCTTACAGGACCTCTAAACGCTGAACAAGGGCAAGACCCTTACCAAACCGTTCCCTTAACCCCCGATCAGGTAGCCAACATACCTCCATATAGACCGTGGAGATATGAATGGTGAAAATCTTTTATTTTATATAGACAGTAAAATAATGCCAAGACACCACGGACAAACGATAAGGAAAAGTCACCTTCAACATAAGCAACTAGTTATTAATGTCATTAATACAAAACCAAATAAAAAGTGCAAAAGAGTAAAAATAAAAAGTATTATACGAAACACTTGTCTTCACCAAGTGATGTAAGAGACTTAGGCAAACATGGCCTTGATTGTCAAGAACTCTTACGATCAATCTTGGATCCCGAGACGACTCACACACTCTATGATGGACAATCGATGATGGTGGTGGATGATGGTGTTGCGATGGTGGTGGGTGGTGGATGAAGTGTGAGAGAGGTGGTGTGCCAAGGGATGAGTTGCAATGAAGACAAGCACTCCTATTTATAGGCTGAACAGAGGCCTGGGCACGGCCCCGTGTCCGCTGGGCACGGCCCCGTGCCCGTCTGACACTATCTCTCCTCATTAATTGTAATTCGCAATTACAATTAATGCGCCTGCAGTACTTTGGGCACGCCCCCGTGGTGAGCAATAGAAGCTTCTACAGGTTTGTCTTTTCTGCTGCTTCTTGGGCACGGCCCCGTGCTCGCTGAACACGGGGCGTGTTCAGTCTTCTGCCTTCTCTGTTTTGCTTGGGAGGATGCTGTTGAGGGGTCGGGCAATCCACTTTTGTTCCTTTCCATGTATTTATGCTAGATTTAGCTGTCTTTTTGCTTCTTTTGTTAATTTGAGCTCATTTAATCCTGAAAATACAAAAGGAAGACAAAAACACACTTTTTCCAACATTAGTACTTAAAAAGGGTTAGTTTTATGCCTCATTTGATGTAATTTATATGTTGCATTTTACACACATCAAATATCCCCACACTTGAACTTTTGCTTGTCCTCAAGCAAAACTCTTTAATATGTGGCTTACACTCCCAAATGGAATGGGTAGAGGAGAAGGTTTTGGCTTGTCATAGAGTGTCGGTAATCCAAGATCTTTATTGGGTTTTATTTTTATTTATATACAATCCTATTCGTCATGATTTATCAAAAACTTTTCATAAGGTAAATTATTTATTAAGGCATAACATACCTTTCTAAAATTCCATTTATATACAAGTTCACATACCTCACGGGAGAAATCACTCACACTCGGCCGAAGGTGTATTTTTAGTGAATCACTCGAGAGCGGCATGGAACTTATTCCTACCATAAGCTTGCCAAGCAATCAATCCTCCTCCTTTTTAACTTTATGCCTTTGTAAACATCAAGAGGACTTTTTGGGTGAAGGGTTAGGCTTGGGCTAAAGGTGGGTAGTTGGGTTAGTGGTTAGTAGAAAAGGGCGAAAGTCGTAAAAAACGTCGGTTTTCGTAAAACATTTTGTTTTTGTGACTTTTTTATTTTTAATGAAGTATTTCTTCAAACAAGCTTTTGTTTGAGGAGCTTTGTTTGTTTATTTCTAACTTCATTGTAAATATATATATATATATATATATATATATATTTAGTCACACGAAAACCGAGCTTGTTACTAAAATAAAGGGTAAAAATAAAAAGGGTTTTGGGTGGGTAAAAAGGGTTTTGGGTTAAGAAATGAAAAGGTTTAGGCTCAAAGGGGTTAACTAGGGGGAGTTTTTGGGTATGTGAAAAGAAAATAAAAATAATGGTGTTGAAAGAAAAAGGGTTAGTCCTAATGCCTCTATCATTTACTTACTTGGGTTTAAGTTGGTAAGGACCGGGAATGAATTGTCATGGCAAGTTCTAGAGTCGTAAGAACCAAGCGGCTATTCACACAAGAAACGAAAAATGAGCATTTAACGTAAAGATGTATATTTGAATGCTCAATAAAGGCTCAAAACTCACTTTTGTGGGAATGGGTTTTTATGTGATCAAGTATATATAATCAAATTTTAACTAAGCTTGTCATGCCGTTTCATAATTTTCTTATGTTGGTTCTTTTTATCACGACGCTATCGGTTGTAAACTTGTAAAAATATAACCTTGTTAGTCTTAGAATTCCCAACTTAAACTTTAGACAAGTAAAAAAATGATTTTTTTTTTGAAAAATTTGGGGTGATTAGCGGTTCCAATAGAGTTTTGTGTAAGGCTTGTTATTAGGACTTGCAAAATTCAAGTTTTTAGCGTCCTCCCACACTTAAATTACACATTGTCCTCAATGTGTCCCAAAAATAGATTTTTAGGTTGACTGAATGTGTAACATTGTGTTAAAAGCAAAAATTTATGTTACTGGCAGTCTGGACACGGCCCCATGGGGACCGGGCACGGCCCCGTGTTCAGGTGTCAGTAACAATAATTAAAGAAAAGAAACAGAAGCCTGGACACGGGGGCGTGTTCGGTGAACACGACCCGTGTCCAGTTACCTGAACTGGGCATTTGTCTGCAGGGTGTTCAGCACGGGGCCGTGTTGGCTGGGCACAGCCCGTGCTGAACTTACTGTAATGGAGAAATTGTTGTCGGGTGGCCTTGTTTTTGTGCATGGGGCCATGTTCCTCGTTTCTCTTGTCATCCTTTACCACCATGAGTGTGTTTTATTTCTGCAAGTTAAAACTAAAAGATTAAACTAAACTAAGGATAGTTCCGCGGAATGCCTCCGTGGTGCGCCACGTTTATAAGGGTCCTTGGCTAGACCCAAGGTGAGGTTTTATATTTTCTGAGTGGGATGTCTTGCATCCCATGTTGCACCGTCGGAGAGCAGCATCCAAACTCGAATCAATAACCTTCATGTAATTGACCGGGTCATCGTCCTCTTTCTTCTTCCCAACCCCGAATTTTACTTCATTATCCCCATATTTTAAAGTGAGCGTTCCGTCATTCATGTCCACCACTGCTTGTGCGGTAGCGAGAAAGGGTCTCCCTAGTATGAGGGGGACTTCGGTATCTTCTTCCATATCAAGTATGACAAAGTCGGCCGGGTAAACGAAATTGTCCACCTTGACTAGAACATTTTCAATGACACCTTGTGGGAATTTGACGGATCAATCAGCAAGTTGTATACTCATTTTTGTAGGACTCGTTTTTCCTAGGCCGAGTGTTTTGAACATTGATTCGGGCATGAGGTTAATGCTAGCCCCAAGGTCGGCTAGTGCATTACGAATGGGGGAGTCCCCGATCGAGCAAGGAATTGTGAAGCTTCCGGGATCAATTTTCTTTTGGGGGAGTTTGTTGAGTACGAGGGCGGAGTATTCTTCGCCTAAGTTAACTAATTGCAATGTTTCAATTTTCCTTTTATGAGTGAGGAAGTCCCTCATAAACTTAGAGTATTTAGGCATTTGAGTTAGGACATCAATAAAAGGAATGTTGACATGCAATTGTTTTAGTAGACTTTTAAATTTTGCGAATTGCTCGTTGGTCCTTTGACGGATTAACCTACCGGGGTACGGAACCGGAGGAGCTTTGGTAGGCTCTGGTGAGGGAGGGGAACCCTTTTCTTGTAGGGGCGGCGTTATGGTCTCCTCGGTAGGCGGCGGGCCTTACGTAGGACCCACGGTGCGGTTCCGTAATGTGATGAGATGAACTTGCGCTTTTGGGTTGGTTTCGGTATTGCTTGGTAACGCGCCTTGTGGTCTCTCGGAGAAATTTTGGGCTAGTTGACTTATTTGTTTTTCGATGTTTTGAATACTAGCTTGTTGATTTCTAAAATTTGATTCTAATTGTAGAAACCTCTCCGAGTTTTTCTTTTCAGTGTCGGAGATGAGGCGAGATATAGTATCTTCAAGCCTTTCTCGTCCACCTTGTTGTTGAGGGAAATTTTGTGACTCATTTCTTGGTTGTTGAAAGTTTGTTCGTTGGTTTTGTTGGTTACTACTATTGCCGGGTTCTCTCCAACCAAGGTTAGGGTGATTTCGCCATCCTTGGTTGTAGGTGCCCGTTGGAGGACCCGACGGCCTAGGTCTATTATCAATGTAGTTTACCGATTCTTGTTGATCGTCTGTTTCTTTCATACAACTCCAATTTTCATGTGGCCCACCACACCCTTCACAAGCCATAACCGAGACCGTTTTTGTCATTTCCAATTTTTTTATTTTCGAAGAATGGGCCTCGATTTGAGCTTGTAAAGAAGTGCTTTCATCAACCTTATGGGCGCCCAGGGCAATGGATTTATTGCCTCGGGGAGTGTGCCACTGAAAATTGGTTTGAGCAATTTCCTCAATTTGATTATATATTTCATGCGGGCGGCGATTACCTAAAAGTCCCCCGGAGCTAGAGTCAAATGTTTGCCTTGTGTGTGGCAACAATCCATTATAGAAAGTGGATACTTGTTGCCATATCGCAAGGCCGTGATGTGGACACTTTCGCAATAGCTCCTTGAACCTTTCCCAAGTTTCATATAAGGATTCCCCGTCCTCTTGTGAATATGTATTAATTTCAGTCATTAATTTAGCTATTTTAGCGGGAGGGAAATACTTATATAGAAATTTTTGGGCTAGTTCATCCCAGGTGTTTACCGATCCAGCTGGGAGGGCGTTAAGCCAAGCTTTTGCTCGGTCTTTTAGTGAAAAAGGAAACATTCGGAGGCGGGTGGCGTCATTTGATGCTCCATTGATCCGAAAGGTATTACATATTTCTAAGAAATTAGTAATATGTAGATGGGGATCCTCGTCCGCAAGCCCATGGAAGGTTGCGGAGTTCAGAAGCATCTGTATCAAATGCGGCCGAAGTTCGAAGTTATTGGCTTCAACATTCGGTGCATTGATAGCGGCGCCGAGATTATCTACGGTGGGTCGTAGATAATCCATGAGGGTACGTTGGTCCGCCATTGGAAGTGGGTTCCCCGAAACCTTCTCTTGGTTTTAGGCTTTTAGTCTTTTTCTGAGAAAGCGTTCGGGTTCTTCTAGAGGTTCTTTTATGTCCTTGTTAGAACTGGAGCTCATACACTACGTAGGGGTGGCGTCTGGTTCCAAGTCCTGCAACAAAAACAGAAAAGAATGCTGGTCAGAAGGTTCACCACGGCCCCGGGCTCAGTGAACACGACCCGTGGTCGGAGTTACAGTGATTGTTTTCCAGATCCCAGTTACTGGAGAGTTGGACACGGCCCCGTGTTGCACCGACACGGCCCCGTGGTCAGCCTTCGGTAACTTGGAAAACTAAAACTGCCAGTAACAACGCTGGGCACGGCCCGTGTCCGACCAGGGACGGCCCGTGCTGAGCTCTGCAGAAGCTGAAAAACTAAGAAAATCCTAAAAAATTAAAAAGAAAATAAAAAAATGATTAGGCCGTTGATTCCTAACTTTCTTAAAATCCTTGTGTCCCCGGCAACGTCGCCAAAAACTTGATGTGCGTGTAGTGTAATATATTTTTGGTATATATTTTAATCCCTTTTTACACTTTTTAGCCAAGTTTTAAATTTATAAAACACAATATTTACTAACACTAAACACACATATGGGCAAGTGCACTCATCGTGGACGTAGTATATCGTTGGTAAGATACCGAGGTCGTCCAAGGACACAAGAGCTTTTAGTACCGGTTTATCCTCAACGTCTAATCAAATCAAAATGTTAGAAAAGATTTTTAAACTAAGAAAATAAAACTAACTAAATGCTGAAAAATAAAATAAAAATAAAAACAGATAGACAAGATGAATCACTTGGATCCGACTCGTGTATTAGTATAACCCTTGATTATTTTCGCACTTTTGCACTTGTATAAGAGATTATCTTAGTTATTGTAGTAGGCCCCTCTTTTGAAGGCGACGTTACCCTCAACCCAGTAGTTTGAGTCAGCAAGGATACAATCCTAAAGGGTCGGATTATTGAAAGATAATGAATTAAGTTATTAATGCAAATTATGGTAGGCCCCTCTTTTGGAGGTGACGTTACCCTCGATTAAGTAGTCTGAGTCAGCATGGATACAGTCCTAAATAGCCGGGTTATAGTATTAATAGTAGTTAACTTATGAGGGGGTCAAAGAGTTTGGATCCCCGCCATCCAACACCTTTGGGTATTGAAGGAGATCCTACTAAATTTGACCCAGGTCCCTTGCAGGACCTCTAAACGCTGAACAAGGGCAAGACCCTTACCAAACCGTTCCCTTAACCCCCGATCATGTAGCCAGCATACCTTCATATAGACCGTGGAGATATGAATGGTGAAAATCTTTTATTTTATATAGACAGTAAGATAATGCCAAGACACCACGGACAAACGATAAGGAAAAGTCACCTTCAACATAAGCAACTAGTTATTAATGTCATTAATACAAAACCAAATAAAAAGTGCAAAAGATTAAAAATAAAAAGTATTATACTAAACATTTGTCTTCACCAAGTGATGTAAGAGACTTAGGCAAACATGGCCTTGATTGTCAAGAACTCTTACGATCAATCTTGGATCCCGAGACGACTCACACACTCTATGATGGACAATGGATGATGGTGGTGGATGATGGTGTTGTGATGGTGGTGGGTGGTGGATGAAGTGTGAGAGAGGTGGTGTGCCAAGGGATGAGTTGCAATGAAGCCAAGCACTCCTATTTATAGGCTGAACAGAGGCCTGGGCACGGCCCCGTGTCCGCTGGGCACGGCCCCATGCCTGTCTGACACTATCTCTCCTCATTAATTGTAATTCGCAATTACAATTAATGCGTCTGCAGTACTTTGGGCACGCCCCCGTGTTCACTGGGCACGCCTCCGTGGTGAGCAATAGAAGCTTCTACAGGTTTGTCTTTTCTGCTGCTTCTTGGGCACGGCCCCGTGCTCGCTGAGCACGGGGCGTGTTCAGTCTTCTGCCTTCTCTGTTTCGCTTGGGAAGATGCTGTTGAGGGGTCGGGCAATCCACTTTTGTTCCTTTCCTTGTATTTATGCTAGATTTAGCTGTCTTTTTGCTTCTTTTGTTAATTTGAGCTCATTTAATCCTGAAAATACAAAAGGAAGACAAAAACACACTTTTTCCAACATTAGTACTTAAAAAGGGTTAGTTTTATGCCTCATTTGATGTAATTTATATGTTGCATTTTACACACATCACTAACTATATAATGTGCAGGTGTATAACGCATCAAATATGTCATAAAACAGTGAAATGAACAAAAAGGTACCTGCTATTGGGTCGTTGACAACAAAATGAAGCTTCAGGTCACCACCATTGTTCATCCAACAAACACAAGACTCACACCCACAATCAGACCACATAGTTTCCCCCAAATCACTACTTCTAGTTTTCTTCAAATCCTTAGCAGATTTCCTTCGTGTCTTTCCAAGAAAACCCAGTTCCGTAGGGTATCTAAAATCCCATTCATTTGCCAGCTACACGTTTACATTAATTGTGTAATCTATAAGAATTTTATGGAAATAGCCAACCAGCTTTATCTTCATGCTACCATACAACTGATGTAACCAAATAGTAAACACAAATTTTCAGCAGTGGTGTCATATATAGGGGTAATTTAGGACCTAACCTGTTCTTTGAGGTCTTTGACATATGAAATGTTTGACCACTGTTTGACCAAAGTCAAACCACTGTTTGGCCAAAGTCAAACCACTATTTGACTTTGGTCAAACCACTGTTTTAACCCAACAGTGTTTTGAAACAACTGTTTAACCTAACAGTCGTTTCGAAACACTGTTTAACCCAACAGTGGTTTCAAACACTGTTGAACCTAACAGTAGTTTCAAAACACTGTTTAACAGAACACTCGTTTCAAAAGTGGTTTCAAAACACTGTTTTAACCCAATAGTGGTTTAACCCACTGTTTTATCCCAACAGTGGGTTCAACCACTGTTTTAACCCAACAGTGGTTTACTTCACTGTTTTAACCCAACAGTGGTTTAACTCACTGTTTAACCAAAACAGTGGTTTCAACCACTGTTTTAACCCAACAGTGGTTTCTTTTGATAAGGGTGACCCGTTTACTAAAAAAAGCTTTGCACTTTACTCAAAATGATAATTTTTACCCAATTCATTGCAGCCCTTCATCCTTTTTCTCTCGTTGTGCTGTCGGAGACTGTCGTAAGATCTCAGATAATGGATGCTCGGTTTCCTTGATTGTAATTTCAAGAGGGTATAAACTGGTAATTCTAGTGTCCACATCACTTGTTTGAACCCAGCAAGCTTCCATAGCTTTGACTCCAAAATACTGCTCTTCCTTACAAGTTTTGACTCCAAAAGACTGATGTATTCATATAGCAATGTCTGATGCAAATAAACAGGTAAGAGAAAAAGGAAATCAATCAACTGAGTGTATATGTATTTTTGACCCAAACCCATTGATGTGGTTAACCAATAACCAGAGGCCAAAGTCACCACCCCGGGTGGGTTTGGGTTTCGGCGTGGCCCATTGGGCGGGGGTTTCAGCCCCGGCGTTGGGCGGGGCTACGACCATGACATGGCGGAACCTCGTTGGCCAAGAGCACCCTTTGAAATTGGCTTTTTTTCCACGCCACCCCAGCACGCCCCACCATACCCATTTGAAATTGGCTTTTGGTCTTGGGTGCCCCATACTCCAGGTGTCGCACCATGCCCCCAACCCACGCCCCACCATACCCCACGGTCTTAATTTATTTCTATACAATACGTTCCGTCAAGGACATTTTTCTACATCCTCTCTTCATACAGAGAGCGTTGTGGTGTGGGATCTGATGTACGATGCGTAAAAAAATTATTCAATTTTTTCTTTTATTTTAATCAAAACATCTTTAGGGGTGAGCCTCATATGTATGATGACGCGTAAAATTTTTTTGAGATTGAAGATGGTAATTTGTTTTTTTTTTGCTCAGTTGTCAAAGTATTTTCTAGGAGTCATAATTTAACTTCTCATTAGCCTAATAGAAAAAAAAAATGTATGTTAATGTTACTTTAACAATTGGGGTAGTGAATTATGGGTTGTTTTAAGTTTTGGATATAACGGTAGCCCTATCAAAGAGTTTCAATGTTTCATACGTGTGTAATTAATTAATATTAAATTGGAAGCAATACATCACCATTTTCATAAGAAAATGAATAACAAGTTCAACTAAAAAAATAAACAGAACACACATAATAATTACTTAAAGAATAAAAAATAAAGAATTTAACTCATCCTTTTCCCTCTCATCCTCTAAACATGAAAAGGCATAGCCTTCAAGTCCTCCTCCATCACCTTCCCACCGGCCCGGCCACATTCCATCCCACCGGTCCGACCGCCTTCAACAAACGAATAATACCTCAAGAAAAACGCAAGCGTCAAAACCAACCACTCCAAAACAAACATCAAAACACACAAACCACCAGCCATTTTCAATATCACCGCTGCATCATCTTCCTTAACATACGAGTTCAACGCGGTCAAGAAATTCGAAGTGGTAGTGAAAATCAAAACCGATATAGACCCCTGGAATATCGCGGTCAGGACCGTAGCCACCATGTGGGCCGCGTACCACTTGTTTGAGCCCGCGGACACTGCGTTGCATCCGGATATGGCTCCAGCGATTGTGGCGATGTGGAGGAGGACGAGGAGTGCGCCTGCGCCTGAGGGGACGAGGCGGAGGGAGAGCGTGAGGAAGATGCAACTCGAGGCGGCTCCGATTAAAACATAGTTGCAAATTAGGAAGAATTTGTGGGTTTTGTGGTGCGATTGCGCGTCACTTGTGAGTCCCATTTGTGCGATTTTGGTGTGTAATCGTGCAATTGGTGGCTACGGTTTAGTTACAAGCCGGATGAAATGAGGAATTGAAATGAGATTGAAGAGAGAAATGTTTAGTTGAGGAAATTGGGGGTTGTGTGTGGGTTGATATATACAGGTTTGAAGGTATGAGTTGTGAGGTGTTTTATGACCGTTTGAGTTGTAACGGCTAGTTTGCTCAAATAATATTCAAACGGCTAGTGCCTTTTGTATTGTCAATGAGTCGGGTCATTGAATGCTTTTAATCAAATTTTTGGAAGATAATATTTTTATTAGTATTGTTAAAACGGATTATTTTTTTAATCGTATTTTAAACATATAAATCTAAAAAAAGTGAAGATTATTTTCAGTAACTCAAATCATTATTATTAAAGTTTTAGCACATGTATTTGTACAAACTTATTGTTATTCGTGTTTTATTTATAATTTATTAATTTATTAATTATAACTAATAACTAATTACATGTATGATGCATGCTTAGTGTTTTATTTATAATTTATTAATTTATTAATTATAACTAATAACTAATTACATGTATGATGCATGCTTAATTTGAGCATTAGGTATTTAGTTTATGACTTTTGTTAAATACATCTTTATTAGAATTTGTTGCATTACTAGGTGCTTTGAACATCAAAAGACTACTTGTAGGTGGTGTGCAAAAAATTAATTACTTATAGGTAATTCGCTGTTTGATTCAGCGACATTTAACCAAAATTTATGCCAAACCTCAACTCGTGCCACCATTTTGCAAAGATTCTTTTTGTAGCTGAAGTTCGCTGTTTTAAAACCAGACATTCAGAAGTTCGTTGTTTTAAACCCATACATCAAATAACATCACTGAATCAAACTGATATGTTCATAAATGTCGCTGAATTGAACTCGTATGTTCATAAATGTCGCTGAATCAAACTGATACGTATATAAACTTCGTTGTTTTATTTCTATATGTTCATAAATGTCGCTAAATTGAACCCATATGTTCATTAATGTCACTGAATCAAACTAATACAAGAGCTGTTTGAAATAAATACTTACCAAGAGGTGCTAATGAAATATTCAAATAAACTGCCTTCAACCTTATAAAGTTAATATGAAGTCTGTTGTATGTACCAAAGGTGTTAATATAGTCTGAAAAAGCCATGTGAACCCACTGTGCTTCGAAATCATGCTGGATAACTTCTTGGCGTATTCATCTGCAAACGTGTTTTTTGCACCCTCTCGGCTCTCAAGTATCTCACTTTCAACGACTCCTACACTTCTTTCACCGACTTTTTCTTTGAAACTTGCAGCAGAACCTCCTCCGGTATTGCTTGGAACAAGAAAGCTCTTGCAAGTTTGCACTTTTTTTCCATCAATTGCAACACCATCTTCTGTTTCTACGGACTCCCAAATACCCTGAGCATCCAGAATTACTTCCATTTTGATCGCCCAAGTTGTGTAATTCATGGCGGGCAAGATCGGGCATTGCAACGAAACGACCCCGGCTTCCTTCGGTGGGTTTGATGTAGTGGCTAAGGTTGACATGGCTTTGAATCTGGGGTATTTGGGCATCAACTGACTGAACCGTGTAGCTCTGATACCAAGTGTTGGTGATCAGAGAGGATTAAATTGATAAAACTCACACAAATATTGGGGTAATTTTCTGGATTTTTATATCCCTTTCAGAAAGTTAGATGACATGCAGCTTTTTTCATGTTTTCTACACATGCAACTTTGAAATTTACATCTTCAATAGTGTGTGTAGAATGCAAAACTTAAATGTATGCAGAGTAATGTCTTGTCAAATATTTTGAATGTTTTATACAACAGAATCGTAGAATAGTAGAATAGTGTTTTTCAGAGTAAGGTCTTCTCAAATGCACACACATGAACCTATTGCTTCAAAATAGCGAACTTGTTTTATGTATATATACTAATCAACGAATTTTTGGAAAGTATTGATACTAAATAGCGATTTCTTTTTATATATTGCTTTCATTCAACGAAGTTCTCGAATGTCTTGTTTTAAAACAGCGAGGTTCTTTAAATTCTCACTTCCAAACAGCGAAGTTCAGCAAAAATCTCAGACTTTGCAGGAAACCTACATAATTTGCAGATTTAGGAGAGAAGATCGTTGTTTCAAACAGCAAATTAATTAAAATTGCTCATTATTTTCCAGCCCACCTACTTGCACTCTTTCCTGGTTGAAGTCCCCTATTTATGCAACAAACTCTCTTTATTATTTGCCGTTTGTTTGAATGTAACATGAATAATCCTGTGGCACCCCAGGAAAATCAGGAAACCAACGCAACTTAACTAGCTTCCTTAGTAACCACGCGCTAAATTTCGGGACGAAATTCTCTTAACAGGGGGAGAATGTGACAACCCTCAAAATCCTATGTATTACGTACAATTTATTATTGATAATTAAAGTGTTTGACGACTGTGTGGAATTACTTAACTGCTCTCTGATTACTGTGATATACTTACATGTGTTTGTTAACGTACTTGGCTTGTGCAGAAAACTTGACTAAATGGTCCTGAATATTTTCCTATGTGTTCGGAATTAATTGTGTTACAAAAATATATGTATAAGACGCCTTATGGAATAATTAAACACTCTAACGAACCGGTATCTAACCGAACAACCGGAAATTACCCAGGACACCAAAATATTGCTAGAAACATTGTTTAATTATTTCTTGGCTTGTCGTAATCCCCGAACACCCTGACACCCACTAGAAATCACATAGCTAACATATATAAACATAATACTTGAAATCTAACTATCCATCACCTATTTAGTTGGAAAAGTTACAACCAACCCCCCCCTAACCGATTTGGTCACAAGGACCATACCCACCACACTCTCAAATCTTGCCTAAAGATTTTATGGTATTATTTTAATAGATCTTTGCTTGTAGTACTCACCAAAATATATGAAGTGATTATAAAAGCACGGCCAAGATCACCACAACCATACTCCATCATTTCACACTCCCTCACTTCACTCTCTCTCGGCCACCCACAACCGGCCACCATACACCACCCACACACCACCCATCTTCTTGCAACTTCAATCCAATCCAAGGTGATAGCAAGGTGCTAGGAGGTGAAGTAGGAAGCCCGGTGTGCTTGGAACTCGAAAGACCTCTCTAGATTGCTTTTATCCACCACTTTTACGCCTTTGATCTTCCCTAGCCTCGAGCTAGTAGTAAGTGACTCTAAACCTCTTCTTGATCTTGTCTAGAGTGGTTAATAAGCGTTTTGTCGGATGAATCGTGAACACTAAAAATCAAAACTAAAAAGTCTTGCTAGAATGATGAACTTGTTGGTTAAAGAGTAAATAATGATGAAACATGGTAATACAAGATAAATCTGAAATATATGAGTATTAGTTTGCTGTAAATAACTTATAACCTGTTGTAAATCATTATTAGAATGAATGGTAATCATATGTGTGCGTTTTAGTAGCCTTTAGACTGATAACAGCTTGCTGATGTGTATTTTCAGCCGCCTTTAACAGGCTGTAAACAGGGCATAAATTCAACGAAAAACCGATATTTTGAATCTAAAATATGTTATTATGAAATACGGTTCTAATGGCATCAGAATCGTTATTTTTGGACATCGTTTACTATTTTTAAAGTATTAATTTGTAACAGCAACTTAAGCTGAATTTTGACAGCAATAAATGGGTGTCATACTTTCGGTCATAACCTGAGTTTTGTGATGAATCGGACCATGAAATTTGTACAGTAGATGACAATCGATGCATGTGTAATTACCCCACTAGAATTTCGTAAATCGGACACTCGAAGAATTTTTAATAAATTGTTCCGTGGACTGTGGTCAGAAATTCATAAATCTGAGTTCAGTCCGGAATATGATTTTTTATAAAATATTGGTAGTGAACCGGACCCCGATATTTTTACACAATAAAATATGGAACGTTTAAGACATCCTGAAAAAATATGGGAATTTTTGGAATAATTTAACTATTTTATTAAAATGTTCGAAAACAGCCGGTTTTGAATATAAATGCTGAATTGAGATAAGTTGTGACTTGCGTGTCTAAATGTCGAGTATGCTATCCGTGAATGATCTAACATGTTATATATGTTATGTGCATTATCGTATGTTTGATTTTGAGTGGGGAATGGATGGGAAACTTAGAGGGCATAAACCGTTAAAGAGATGCATGTTATGTGATAGATACGTGTAGGAACTTTGTGTTCTATTTGAAAGCCACTAAATGACTAACTGGTAAATCATACTAGGACGTGATTGACCGACCTTGACTGTTAGCTATATTGAGAATCTAACCGAGCAAACCAAGGTGAGTTCACACACTTTCTAAGGCATGGGATTCCCGGTGGTTTGGGAATGGGTTAAAGAATTAAAACGGAATCTACATATCTTACTTAGGTAGGATATGTACGGCCATCCTCCTCGGGTAGGATGCCAGTATTAATCCTGCGTATTCTCTTCGGGAGAACTACATACGTTCGTCCTCCTTGGGTAGGACAACAACCTTAAAACTTACTAGACAAAACTCTATCATAAGTCCCTCATTTTATATCGACTTAATCGCCGAGGCCAATGGCGAGCGGGACATTAGTTAATAGCGCTATTAGGTTTAACAAACCTCACACCGTGCCAGTCGGACGGGCGTGTACTAATGGACTATGGCAAACCATCAGTGATGATAGACACTGATGTAGGGCACAACTTACTTGCGTAGTAGTCGATATCATACGGTCTAGTAGTTCACATGGGGAAGCCCCCACTAATAATGAACATGGTATGGGTAATAAAGAATGAACTGGTTAAACTTTCTTTCAACTACGGGGCAACCCCCACGGCAATTACGCCAACGAAAGACAAACCACGTTTTCGGAAAACAACTTAAAACTAAACAACCAAACGTGAACTCACTCAATGCTTGGAGCTTGCACGAGGAAGGAGTCGTTGTGGTGTACGGACTGTGATGTTCCGTGCTTAATATTTAAATCCTTATGAACTTATTAAATCTACGTTTTTGGATTTTAAACTTATGGACTATGAACTTATATTTTGGTATCACGTATTATGCTTCCGCTGTTTAAATTTAAAACTTGGTTAACCGGCTTTTGGTCACCAATTGTATTGTGGTTGGTTTTATTTACTTAAATACGTTGTTCAATATGATTGGTGGCTCGATCCTGGTCTTGTCACGCCTCCAAGCGGTGATACTCCGCATGGTGGATTTTGGGGGTGTGACAGATTGGTATCAGAGCCATTGGTTATAGTGAACTTGGTTTTAAAAAGGGACAAGCTTTTTGATAAAACCAGACTATAACCTGAACAGTGCTCAACGATCCACAACGACGCTTCGCTCTACGTGCAAGACTTGACACCATAAGTGGTATGATTTATGTTATATTGTCGGTTAGATAGTTCTCGCTATGCATTAGATAATGTGACAATCGCTATTGAACCTTGTGTGCTTACGCTCTACTATCGTCCCACACTTACACACATTCACGAAACTTTCCTCACCTACGTTGCTTCGTTATGAAGATCATGAGCGGACGCGGAGGACGTATCAACCTTACTCAAGCCCAGTTGACGGCTCTGATCAACGAACGAGTTGCTGAGGCACTCGCAGCTGTTCCTGCAGGAGGTATAACCTGCTACTTCGACCTATCTTAGGACGTTTAGATCTTACCTTCGCAAACCTACCCTCGTGCTTAACCTTGTCATTTATTCTCGCACCACAGGTCAACATGCTCAGCCTCCTGTATGCACATTCAAAACCTTCATGGATTGCCGACCAAGCACTTTCAGCGGCACAAAAGGTGTTGTAGGCCTTCTTCACTGGTTCGAGAAGCTCGAGTCTGTTTTCGAGATGTGTGATTGCCCGGAAGATCGTAAGGTGAAGTATGCTACTGGAACACTCGAAGGAGCTGCGTTAACCTGGTGGAAAGCACAGGTCCAATTGCTTGGGTTGGCGGTTGCTAATGCCATCCCATGGAACGGCTTCAAAGAACTGAGTAGAGAAGAGTACTGCAGTCATGACAACATCCATAAGCTGGAGGTAGAATTTTTCAATCTGAAGATGACTGGGTCTGAAATCGAGGCATACACGAAGAGGTCAAACGAGCTAGCCATCCTGTGCCCCACTATGGTGGACCCTCCCTACAAACGCATTGAGCTGTACCTTAAGGGCTTGGTGCCAGAAATTCAAAGCCACATAACCTCAGCTAACCTTGGCACTATACAGCAAATCGTCAAGTTGGCTCATCGTCTCACTGACCAGGCGGTTGAGCAGAACAAACTGCCCAAACGTATTAACGCCACTACTTCTGATGCTCCCAACGACAATAAGCGCAAGTGGGATGGAAATCTGGGCAAGGGTTCCACTTCAGCTCAATCTCAGCAGCGAAAGACAGATGAGTACAAGAGCCCCAGTCAGCAGTCATCTGGAAATCAAGGTCAGGGTGGGTACAAGGGAAATCACCCTAAGTGCAATCGATGTAATCTGCACCACATCGGCCAGTGCAACAAGGATCGCTGTCAGAGATGTCACAAGCTAGGTCATGAAGCCAAAGATTGCAGGAGCCCACGTCCTGCGACTCAGAATCGTCAACAACAACAAGCTCCACAGAACCAGCAGCAGCAGCATCAGCAGGGAAATAAAGGATGCTTTCAGTGTGGCGCTGAAGGCCACTTTAAAAGAAACTGTCCCCAGCTGAACCAAAATCAGAATAACAACCAAAGAAACGGGAACCACAATGGAAACAACAACGGAGGCAACAATAGAGGTAACAATAATGGCAACGGCGCCCAGGGTCGAGTGTTCGTGATTGGTCAGGGAGAAGCAAGGAACGACCCCAACGTTGTGATGGGTAAGTTTCTTCTAGATGATTTCTTTGTTACTGTTTTAATTGATTCGGGTGCCGATACTAGCTACGTGTCCTTAGAAGTTAGCCAAATGCTTAAGCGCACTCCAACACTTTTGAACACCAAGCACACGGTAGAAATAGCAAATGGCAAAAGTTTAGAGGCTACACATATAGTTAAAGGTTGCAAGCTTGTCCTTGCCGATCAGACCTTTTCTATCAACCTCATTCCTATCGTTCTGGGTAGTTTTGACGTCGTCATTGGGATGGTTTGGTTATCTCAACACCAAGCGGAGATTATTTGCAAGGAGAAAATCGTCCGCATCCCTCGCCCTGGTAAAGAACCCCTCGTGATTCGTGGCGACAAGAGTGGTGCTGTTGTAGGCATCATCTCTTTCCTTAAAGCCCAGAAGTGTTTACGGAAGGGCCACACCGCTATCCTAGCCCTCGTTACTGAGGCATCCGCGGAAGAAAGGAAGATAGAAGACATTCCTATTGTACGCGACTTTCCCAAGGTATTTCCTGAGGAATTACCTGGCCTTCCGCCTCATCGACAAGTCGAGTTTCAAATCGAGCTAGCTCCTGGAGCAGCACCAATAGCTCGTGCGCCTTATCGACTTGCTCCATCAGAACTCGAAGAACTGTCTATGCAACTACAAGAACTTCTGGAAAAGGGTTTTATACGTCCTAGCTCTTCGCCATGGGGAGCCCCAGTGTTGTTTGTAAAGAAGAAAGACGGTACCTTCAGGATGTGTATTGACTACCGCGAACTCAACAAGGTGACCGTGAAGAATCGTTATCCTCTTCCACGCATTGATGACTTGTTCGACCAGTTGCAAGGGTCGAGCTTCTATTCTAAGATTGACCTAAGGTCAGGCTACCATCAGCTGAGAGTCCGAGAGGAGGACGTCTCCAAAACAACATTCAGGACTCGTTACGGCCATTACGAGTTTCTGGTTATGCCATTCGGGCTGACGAATGCACTAGCGGTCTTCATGGACCTCATGAATCGAGTGTGCAAGCCTTACTTGGATAAATTTGTCATAGTCTTCATCGACGACATCCTGATCTATTCTAAGAGTCAGGAGGAACACGAGCAACACCTGAGGCTTATTCTGGAACTACTTCGTAAAGAGCAGCTGTATGCCAAGTTTTCGAAATGTGACTTCTGGCTTCGCGAAGTCCATTTTCTAGGCCATGTGGTAAACAAGGATGGGATTCATGTGGATCCATCTAAGGTTGAATCGATCAAGAATTGGCCTGCACCCCGTACACCAACAGAAATCCGCCAATTCTTGGGTTTGGCAGGATATTACAGAAGGTTTATCAAAGATTTCTCCAAGATTGCGCAACCTCTCACTTCACTGACTCAGAAGGGTGTCACCTATCGTTGGGGTGATGCACAGGAGTCCGCATTTCAGCACTTGAAGGATAGACTTTGTAGCGCGCCTATCCTCTCATTGCCTGAAGGCACAGACGATTTTGTGGTTTACTGCGATGCTTCCATCCAAGGCCTTGGTTGTGTGTTGATGCAACGTGACAAAGTCATTGCCTACGCATCACGCCAACTTAAAGTTCACGAAAGGAACTACACTACTCACGATCTGGAACTGGGAGCAGTTGTTTTCGCGCTTAAGATATGGAGACATTACCTGTACGGTACCAAGTGCACCATTTACACCGATCACAGGAGTCTCGAGCATATCTTCAAGCAAAAGGAGTTAAACATGCGTCAACGTCGATGGGTCGAACTCTTGAATGACTACGAATGCGCGATCAAGTATCATCCGGGCAAGGCCAATGTGGTGGCTGACGCCCTCAGTCGAAAGGATACTATACCTAGGCGGGTACGTGCGTTACAACTTACCATCCAATCTAACCTTCCCGCTCAGATTCGTGATGCTCAAGTTGAAGCATTGAAGGCAGAGAACATCAGGGCTGAGTCCTTACGAGGATCGAGGCAACTGCTAGAGCAAAAAGAAAACGGCGCCTACTATGTTAACGGACGCATCTGGGTTCCACTGTATGGAGACTTGCGCGAGCTTGTGATGGATGAAGCGCATAAGTCTCGTTACTCAGTACATCCTGGTTCGGACAAGATGTACCATGATCTCAAGACTACATACTGGTGGCCTGGTATGAAAGCCAGCATAGCAACCTACGTCGGTAAATGTTTAACTTGTGCGAGAGTCAAGGTCGAATACCAGAAACCATCAGGCCCACTCCAACAACCAGAGATACCTAAATGGAAATGGGAGCAAATTTCCATGGATTTCGTTACCGGCCTGCCCAGATCTCAACGCGGAAATGATACCATTTGGGTGATCGTAGATCGACTGACCAAGTCTGCACATTTTCTGCCTATCAAAGAAACGGATAAGTTTTCTATTCTAGCAGACATCTACTTAAAAGAAGTGGTATCAAGGCACGGAGTGCCAACCTCCATCATTTCTAATCGTGACGCGCGTTTTACCTCTGAACTGTGGCAAGCCATGCACAAGTCTTTTGGCTTACGTTTAGATATGAGCACCGCTTATCACCCACAGACAGATGGGCAATCTGAACGTACCATCCAAACCCTCGAAGACATGCTTAGGGCATGCGTGATCGACTTCGGCAATGGCTGGGAAAAGCATCTCCCGTTAGTGGAGTTTTGGTATAACAACAGTTACCACACCAGCATCCAGGCCGCTCCGTTTGAGGCATTGTATGGACGTAAATGCCGATCACCTCTCTGTTGGGCAGAAGTTGGCGATAGTCAAATCACTGGCCCAGAACTAGTAGTAGATACAACGGAAAAGATTGCTCAGATACGACAACGAATGGCGGCAGCTCGTGACCGTCAGAAAAGCTATGCCGATAAGCGAAGAAAACCACTTGAGTTCCAGGTTGGGGATCGAGTGCTGCTCAAAGTCTCACCTTGGAAAGGTGTAGTCCGATTTGGCAAACGGGGCAAGCTCAACCCGCGTTATGTCGGACCGTTCGAGATCATTGAGAGAATTGGAAAAGTCGCCTACAGGTTGAATCTACCTGAAGAACTCAGCGGAGTTCACAATGTTTTCCATGTGTCAAATCTGAAGAAGTGTCTGTCAGATGAGACCCTCATAGTTCCTCTCAAGGAGCTCACTATCGACGACCAGCTGCGATTCGTCGAGGAACCAGTAGAAATTACGGATCAAGACGTTAAGATTCTCAAGCACACCAGAATACCTCTCGTCCGAGTTCGTTGGAATTCCTGTCGTGGCCCAGAGTATACCTGGGAACGAGAAGACCAAATGAAACTCAAGTATCCTCAGCTGTTTAAGAAAAACGCAACCACTACTGAGACTGAAGCTACTGCAGAATTTCGGGACGAAATTCCAAATCAACGGGGGGATGATGTGACACCCCAGGAAAATCAGGAAACCAACGCAACTTAACTAGCTTCCTCAGTAACCACGCGCTAAATTTCGGGACGAAATTCTCTTAACAGGGGGAGAATGTGACAACCCTCAAAATCCTATGTATTACGTACAATTTATTATTGATAATTAAAGTGTTTGACGACTGTGTGGAATTACTTAACTGCTCTCTGATTACTGTGATATACTTACATGTGTTTGTTAACGTACTTGGCTTGTGCAGAAAACTTGACTAAATGGTCCTGAATATTTTCCTATGTGTTAGGAATTAATTGTGTTACAAAAATATATGTATAAGACGCCTTACGGAATAATTAAACACTCTAACGAACCGGTATCTAACCGAACAACCGGACATTACCCAGGACACCAAAATATTGCTAGAAACATTGTTTAATTATTTCTTGGCTTGTCGTAATCCCCGAACACCCTGACACCCACTAGAAATCACATAGCTAACATATATAAACATAATACTTGAAATCTAACTATCCATCACCTATTTAGTTGGAAAAGTTACAACCAACCCCCCCCCCTAACCGATTCGGTCACAAGGACCATACCCACCACACTCTCAAATCTTGCCTAAAGATTTTATGGTATTATTTTAATAGATCTTTGCTTGTAGTACTCACCAAAATATATGAAGTGATTATAAAAGCATGGCCAAGATCACCACAACCATACTCCATCATTTCACACTCCCTCACTTCACTCTCTCTCCCTCTCTAGGCCACCCACAACCGGCCACCATACTCCACCCACACACCTCCCATCTTCTTGCAACTTCAATCCAATCCAAGGTGATAGCAAGGTGCTAGGAGGTGAAGTAGGAAGCCCGGTGTGCTTGGAACTCGAAAGACCTCTCTAGATTGCTTTTATCCACCACTTTTACGCCTTTGATCTTCCCTAGCCTCGAGCTAGTAGTAAGTGACTCTAAACCTCTTCTTGATCTTGTCTAGAGTGGTTAATAAGCAGTTTGTCGGATGAATCGTGAACACTAAAAATCAAAACTAAAAAGTCTTGCTAAAATGATGAAGTTGTTGGTTAAAGAGTAAATAATGATGAAACATGGTAATACAAGATAAATCTGAAATATATGAGTATTAGTTTGCTGTAAATAACTTATAACCTGTTGTAAATCATTATTAGAATGAATGGTAATCATATGTGTGCGTTTTAGTAGCCTTTAGACTGATAACAGCTTGCTGATGTGTATTTTCAGCCGCCTTTAACAGGCTGTAAACAGGGCATAAATTCAACGAAAAACCGATATTTTGAATCTAAAATATGTTATTATGAAATACGGTTCTAATGGCACCGGAATCGTAATTTTTGGACATCGTTTACTAGTTTTAAAGTATTAATTTGTAACAGCAACTTAAGCTGAATTTTGACAGCAATAAATGGGTGTCATACTTTCGGTCATAACCTGAGTTTTGTGAAGAATCGGACCATAAAATTTGTACAGTAGATGAAAACCGATGCATGTGTAATTACCCCACTGGAATTTCGTAAATCGGACACTCGATGAATTTTTAATAAATTGTTCCGTGGACTGTGGTCAGAAATTCATAAATCTGAGTTCAGTCCGTAATATGATTTTTTATAAAATATTGGTAGTGAACCGGACCCCGATATTTTTACACAATAAAATATGGAACGTTTAAGACATCCTGTAGAAATATGGGAATTTTTGGAATAATTTAACTATTTTATTAAAATGTCCGAAAACAGCCGGTTTTGAATATAAATGCTGAATTGAGATAAGTTGTGACTTGCGTGTCTAAATGTCGAGTATGCTATCCGTGAATGATCTAACATGTTATATATGTTATGTGCATTATCGTATGTTTGATTTTGAGTGGGGAATGGATGGGAAACTTAGAGGGCATAAACCGTTAAAGAGATGCATGTTATGTGATAGATACGTGTAGGAACTTTGTGTTCTATTTGAAAGCCACTAAATGACTAACTGGTAAATCATACTAGGACGTGATTGACCGACCTTGACTGTTAGCTATATTGAGAATCTAACCGAGCAAACCAAGGTGAGTTCACACACTTTCTAAGGCATGGGATTCCCGGTGGTTTGGGAATGGGTTAAAGAATTAAAACGGAATCTGCATATCTTACTTAGGTAGGATATGTACGGCCATCCTCCTCGGGTAGGATGCCAGTATTAATCCTGCGTATTCTCTTCGGGAGAACTACGTACGTTCGTCCTCCTTGGGTAGGACAACAACCTTAAAACTTACTAGACAAAACTCTATCATAAGTTCCTCATTTTATATCGACTTAATCGCCGAGGCCAATGGCGAGCGGGACATTAGTTAATAGCGCTATTAGGTTTAACAAACCTCACACCGTGCCAGTCGGACGGGCGTGTACTAATGGACTATGGCAAACCATCAGTGATGATAGACACTGATGTAGGGCACAACTTACTTGCGTAGTAGTCGATATCATACGGTCTAGTAGTTCACATGGGGAAGCCCCCACTAATAATGAACAGGGTATGGGTAATAAAGAATGAACTGGTTAAACTTTCTTTCAACTACGGGGTAACCCCCACGGCAATTACGCCAACGAAAGACAAACCACGTTTTCGGAAAACAACTTAAAACTAAACAACCAAACGTGAACTCACTCAACTTTGTTGTTGACTCGTTGTTACATGCCTTACAGGTCGCTAAATGCTTGGAGCTTGCACGAGGAAGGAGTCGTTGTGGTGTACGGACTGTGATGTTCCGTGCTTAATATTTAAATCCTTGTGAACTTATTAAATCTACGTTTTTGGATTTTAAACTTATGGACTATGAACTTATATTTTGGTATCACGTATTATGCTTCCGCTGTTTAAATTTAAAACTTGGTTAACCGGCTTTTGGTCACCAATTGTATTGTGGTTGGTTTTATTTACTTAAATACGTTGTGCAATATGATTGGTGGCTCGATCCTGGTCATGTCACACCTCCAAGCGGTGATACTCCGCATGGTGAATTTTGGGGGTGTGACAAATCCTGAGGATGAATTTCTACTAACATTTTCAGCTAACTGTCAGTAAGATTATAAAAATACCACCTAATGCTAAAAAAATCTTACATGTCATGGACCCAACCACCATTTATTAAAATTATAAAATATATAATAAATCTAACAAGTAGATACAAAAGTATTTAACAAGCCTCGTTCATTTCCTGACTCGACCCCAACTCGCCTCAATCAGCTGTCAAGATTTGAAGTATTGAAGTCCATTTCCTGACTCGACCCCAACTTGCCTCAATTAGCTGTCAAGATTTGAAGTATTGAAGGAAACCATAATTGATTTCCCGTGTTGCGGGATCGATTTTTTTACGTGATTTATGCGTACTAACTTTTTAATTGCTTATTGATCATAAAAATAAGCAAAAAAACGTATTATATTTAATATGAATCATTTTCGAAAAAAATTACATCGAAATGTAAACCAAATTGAATGTATACCAATACGTACATAGAAATAAGCATGACTCATTTTTGAAAAAAATTTACATCGAAACGTAAAACAAATTGAATTTATACCAATAAGTACTTAGAAATAAGCACGTAAAGCTCAAGGGGTCAAAATGTCATTACCTCGATATGTAAACCAACTTGAATTTATACCAACACATATATAAACGGATGTAGACTAACTGAAAACGTCAATTAAAATAAGCACCAGAACGTACTATATTTGAAATGATTCCTGAAACCTAAAGTAACTCGATTTTGTACTATACAATGAAAATGTATTATATTTGATCAGATTCATTTCCAAACCAAATTTACGTCAAAACGTACACCCATTGAATGCTTCCATAAAAATAAGCACGAAAACGTATTATATATATGATGTGACTCATTAATTTTTTTATATGTAAACGTAAATCAATTTGAATTTATACCCATCCGTACTTAAATTTAAGCACATAAAACCTGAGAGGGGTCAAGTGACATTTTACAAAGTTTTTAAAAAGTTGAGGGGCGTAATTGTCAATGATAATGATAAAAGTTGAGGGGTGTAATTGTCAATGATAAAAGTTAAGGTGATAAGCTTAAAAAATAAAATAAAAAATGAGTGATTTTATTTCAACCAAACTTTTTACTATTTGCACCAAGTGATGTGATACTAATAAGTATATATTTGTGTTTTTCTTTTATAAATTCCGATATATAAAGTTTTATAAAAAACGAATATGGTTTTGCGATTTACTTATATTTATCTATGTTTTGATGTAAATTTTATAAAAGACAGAATATAAAAATTTATAACGACTTATAAAACATTAAATTTGATATGACTCCGTTTTTAATAAAATTTATATCAAAACGTCGATAAAAATAAGCATATCACAAAACCATATTTGTTTTTAATAAAACATTATATATTGGAAGTTATAAAAGGAAAACACAAATATATATGTCATATGAAAAAAGTTGGTACATATAGCAGAAAATGATGAAATGTAGTGTAGCTTAGTAGTATCCTTTTATATATATAATAGCATATGGGCCCACAAGTAAAGTTTTACATTATTATGTTTTTGTTTTAATCTAAGCGGGCCCTACAATCATAAAGAATTTTTTTTTTTAATTTATACTCACCACATGCATTAAAATTTAAAAAATAGCCCGCACCATGCACAAATATCTTACAAAAGACAACTTGATTGCCATCTGACACTAAGTGTACCCATCCACACTTTTTAAAATTGAGCCTACAGCAACTTAGGGAATTTAAGATTAACTTCTAGGATATTGAGACATGACACTAAATGTACCCATCAACACAGATTAAAATTAAGCCTACAACAACCAGGAAATTTAAGATTAACTTTTAGGATATTGACACAAAATGTTCGCACACAACACTTCATGACATTTGTAAATAGAAAAATCAGATACTCCACCACAAATAATGTAAATTAGTAGCAACAACAAACAAAAGTATGTGTAAGTTTTAGGACATTGGTGGACTCGCACACATCATTCTCAGAGATGTGCGGAATCCTACTAGTAAATAAGCTAACATATCATATTTTGTGAATTGCTAAGGTTATTTAGTTTGATACACAACAATAGTCTATGATGATTAGGAAAAGCTTGAAAGAAGAAAAAATCAACGGCAAACAAGGTGCAACAAGATAGCTATCAAGAAAGCACGAAGAGAGGAGGGACAACAAAGGCGAAACCTGCAATCGTTATCCCTACAAAAAAAAAAAAAAAAAAAGAAGTATGTTTCCATGAGAATGGGTGAATTTATGGCATATTCTCTTATCAAAGTGGCTAATAATTTGAATAATAAAAATAAGATAAATACATAGTAACAAAGTTCATCTTGATTGATGTGCTAGTTGTTTGTAGAGTGTTGCTTTGGAATTGTGTGTTGTGTAGTAGCTTATAAACTATGTAATAGTGTATAAACTGTTTTAAGTTTATGTAACAAAAGTATGTATTCAACATTTCATTGGTATGGTATGTTCATTTGAAATTGAATTATGATCTAAGACAAATTTTTTTCTTTTAATTAACATTTAAAAATAAAAACTACACTCATTTTTCCAATGTATTTGTGTTAGTAGTTTGTTTGTTTATTTTTAATTTTTTTTTTGGAATGGCATTTGTGTTAGTAGTTAAGAATTAAAACGTAGAGAAAGAAAGATGTTAATCACAGAAGAGGGTAGAGGACAAAGATGAAATCCTTATATCATGCTAAAATAATACTATAACGTGTCATGTGTCAAGTGTTAATAAAGCTGAAGGTAGTATAAAATTAAAAAAAATCTTACAATGTTAATCTATCACTAGTTTTAGTTAATGATTTTCAGGCACACTTTCGAAGAACAATTAATGTGTATTTTTCGAGTCTTGCATTATAAGAAAAAACATCCAAAATCATGTACCTATTAAATATTCACGTGTTTAAATGTTTGGACCCAACACGTACTAGTGTACTCATTTGGCAGTAGAATTATCAACTGTACCTATCACATTATATTTACATCAAAATGAAAAAAAGTTAACGGGAACTATTTAGACAAGAGCTACGACCATGTAGCTGCTAGTGACACCTTAATTGGGTGATTGCCATTATATTATGGATAACTCCTACTAAACAACGCTCGTTCACACACATTGAAATTTTGCCTGCAACAACCATGAAATTTAAGATAAAGTTCGAGGATACTACTTTAGCATTCTCCAAAACACTCATAGATATTTGAAACTTGAAAAATTAAATACTTAGAAAAACACAAACTATGTAAATTACCCAATAACACCAATGATAATTATGTGCAAGTTCGAGGATGTTGGTGGAATTGCACATATCATCTGTGGAGATGTGGGGAACTTTACTTATACATAAACATATTACTCTTTATGAATTGCAAAGATTATTTGGTTTGATACAAAGCAATAATCAGCGGTGATTGGGAAAAAGCTTTGCGAAAGAAAATAGTAAATGGAAGGCAACAAGCCACAAGATAACTATCTTAAAAACCCCAAGGGAGGAGGGATGTCGAAGGCAAAAGCTGAAACCGTTATGCCTGCAAAAAATAAGCATGTATCCACAAGGATGGGTGAGTCTGTGGCAGGTTCTATCACCAAATGGTTAAAAGTGTGAAGGATAAAAAGTGTATCTATAATCTATTGTGTTGTAGCTTATAAACTATGTGAGAGTTTAATAATCGTATCCCATTTCTGTGGCAAAAAGATGTTTCTAATGTTCTTAGTTATGACATGTTTATATATATGAAATTAAATTATTATGATTTAAGACAATTTATTTTCTTTTAACATTGAAAAATTGTGTTTTTATCTTCTAGCAAAGACTTAGTTATCTAAACCCATTGACTTAGTTATCTGAACCCATCAACAAACCACTGTCGGTAATATATGTCCAATATAGTGTATATTTTCTTTTCTATAGCAAAAGTATGTTTTCGGCATTTCATCGTTACTATATATTCATATGAGCTTTAATTCATATGGTTTAAAACAATTTATTATATTTAATTAACAATAAAAAGAATTACTCATTATAGCTTAAGTATATAAAGAATTAAAGACTAAAACGTAAAGAAGGAGTTACCTAAGGGGGAAGAAGAAGATGATGAAATCCGTAAATCATGCAACAACAGTAATAATATAACGTGTCATGGGTCAAGACAGTCAAGTGTTTTTTAAAAAAATCAGAGACAAAATCTTACAACCTATTTTTTTACTAGTTTAGTTAGTAATTTTTAGGCACACACCAAACAAATTTTCGAAGACCAATACAAGAAAATGAAGCTAGGATAACCCCTAAAAATGTTGCATTAAGCATTGAGAAAAAGTTGCATTAGGCCTAATGCACTTTTATTGGGGGCTATATTAGAAGCAATTGCATTAGATCTAATGCAACTATTTTAGGGTCTAATGCAACTTTTTTCTTAAGTGTTGCTTTTGGTATACAAATGCAACTTTTATAACACTCAAATGCAACTTTTTTTATATTTTAGTTACAAAAATGTAACCTTTTTTTCACTCAAATGCAACTTTTTTATACATGTAAATGCAACCTTCAATATTTTTTTAGAGTTAATGCAACTATTATTTTCTTTTTATTACAAAAAATACAACCATTTTTTACACTAAATGCAACATTTTTTTACCAATTTTAGTTACAACAAATGCCACTTTTTATACCCAAATGCAACTTTGTACTATAAATTTAATTGCTATTATTCGATATACATTGAATTGCAATTACGCGAGAACAAATAATGACAAATATCATTGATAGAGAAATAGTGTACTTTAACATACTTGTTCAAACTTAAATAACAATGTGGTCAACACAAAGTTTCAATACAATAATAAAAAGAAATGGAAACATTCTACCCATCTCGATATCCAGCAGGCAATCATTTCATAACTTTCTGCATCATAACTTCCAAGTATTGTCGTTGGCTGTCAATGTCTTTTTGCATAGCTTTTAGCTCAGCCTTTTTTCTTTC
Organism: Helianthus annuus; assembly: GCF_002127325.2. NCBI lineage: Eukaryota > Viridiplantae > Streptophyta > Magnoliopsida > Asterales > Asteraceae > Helianthus > Helianthus annuus. Next base: position 147,319,107 of record NC_035443.2, read on the forward strand.
ATGATCATCTTCAATCATCTTCACACATTTCAAGCAACTGGTTTTTCTCAACTTCAACATTTGCTTTAAATGATTCCATCAGCCCCTCCGGAATCACGTATGATGTGCAAGCACCATCTACCTTTTTCACTAATGTATTTGAAACGCCTTTACCATAAAGTCGACGGTATCCATAGTTTTCTTTATTCATTACAACCAAAAAAGGATTTACTGTAGGTTTGTTATCCTCTGTAGGCTTGTAGTTCTTCATTTATTCCTTCAATATTATAAAAAACATATTGTCAAAATAATTTTTTATACTTGAAATCATGTTATGGGTGAATCTTATAATATGCATGTAAATGATACAAAATACAAACACTCCTCTGATAAATTAACTCATTACTTTAGTCAGTTTGGTTTATACGCATACACATTAATATATTAAACTAAAACATTATTCTAAACACGCTGATAATATATTACCGTATATTTTTTTTAAAGTTTTGTTTGTAAACATAACGATAAATTAACTCATCACTTTTACACCATAAGCCCATAAGTTATTTACCTACTTAAATAACCATAATAGGTAAAACTTAAATTGCTTTTACACCATCATTTGTCAATGAACCGTTTCCTTATATAAGGTAAAACTTATATATTTTTTTTTAAGTTTAGTTATCATAATTAACTCATCACTTGCTTTTACACCATCATTTGTCAATGAACCATCATTTGTTTGTCACCTTATCCTTTTTGGAAACTTTTTCGTATAATGTAAACCAATGAACCTTTACTAAACCGAAAAGGATAAAGAGACAAAAAGAAATTAAGGTTCTTTTAAGTAAAAGTCCATTTGTTTACAATATGTGAAAAGTTGGGACTACCACCGGTTATTTTTGAAGTTGGGACCGTTGCCGGCCAACGACTAAAAGTTTGGATTATTAAAATCCATTATTCCTAATATTTTAAACTAAAACATTATTCTAAACATATTGATAGTATATATATTTTTTTAAGTTTAGTTATCATAAGCCCATAAGTTATTTACCTACTTAAATAACCATAATAGGTAAAACTTAAATTGCTTTTACACCATCATTTGTCAATTGCAAGTTCTGATGCACCAATTACTAGAGGACAAATCATAATTCCTTCTCATTTGGAGCTAAATAGAAATTTGACAAACTGTAAGATAAACTAGTGATTAAAGCAATTAAAACAAGATACATTTGTTTTCAAACTACTACAGAAAACAATATAAAAGTATATATATCTGAGGACAAACTATATGCAACATTCTACATAAGATCATCACGAAGAAAGAGATCCAACTAACAAGATATCGCTTGAGTTCATACATACACCAAGATTGCATTTAGACATTTTATCTGATATATTGTATCTAACAAAATATAATGTTTAGAAAGACTAAAATTGATTAATTTTTTTGCATAAGAAACTAAACATGTTACACAGACAAAACTAAGGATGAGAGGAAGGGAAACATTACATGTAGGAATTAGGTCACAAAATTGACAAAAAAACAAAACAAAACAAAACAGTGAACTCTTCTTTACTGGAAACAATAGATACGAGGAAATTAAAAAAATCCAAAATATATCAAGAAAATAAACTACTGATCTAGGATTGAAGGTGGGTTGAAGCACCGATTGAACCACTGGTACTTGTTTAATATTTATGTCACACCTTGACTTTTGCGAAAGCGTATGATGTGTGACTTGCTCAATATCATTGCATTCAATTATAATAAACAACTATATGATTAAAACAAAATGTTCATCCATTCATAAGATTGAAATGTTATTAACACAAGTCATTTAAGTTTCGACCAAAACCCTCAAATTATGATACAAAACAAAAGTGGATGACATCTAATCTTGAAATTTACGTCTAGAAAACAACTCCAGCGCCCAAGATCCAACTTGTTTCCTGAAATACATGTGAGTTTTGGAAAATCGTCAACATAATGTTGGTGTGAATTCATACAATTTTTGTATAGAATGTTTATATACTTGTATGAAAACATGGTATGTAATTTGTAAAGACGTATCTGAAACTGAGTTCTGTAAATGTAAGGAATACGAGATCGCAAGTGGTTTGCAAGACCACTAACATGTGTCACGACATACGAAGCATCCAAACCATAGGCATTTTACTTGTCGGTTAACGACTAGAGACACAAAAGCACTCCATGTAGCACGTGGCCCAGAGTGTGGCTGCCTGAAACCCATTAGATCTAATCTTTTGTTCCACGATCTAGGTATATTGTTGATTAATGGTGCTTATGGCACCCTATTCGTCACAAGATCTATGTGTCATTCCTTAGTTTTGTATTCTACATATCATAGTACATGTATTTTCCCCAAGTTTAGAAAAACAAGTAAAAGCTTAAAAGTGGGGACATGAACTCACAACTTTGCGTATCCTCCGCCGTAAACTTCACCGGTTGGTTTCGTAGCGTCGTGACCCATACGTGTTCTATTAATGTTAGTCACTAGACTTGTATCTCACAAGTACAAGTCACCATCTTTTGTTTATGTATTTGTTCTTTATACGTTCATGTAGACTTTTCGAGGTAATAAGTTGTTAAAAATAATTTATATTTTTAACTTTTCAAGTATTTTACTTATATTATTTTCTCGAAAATAAATATAAGTGTTTTGTGAAATAATATTTTCAATATTATTTTTGTACAAGTATTCTTAGGAAAGTATACTTGTATTTTTTTTTTTTGTAAATACTTGTGTATTTTGTATTTTTCTCCAGAAATCAATACTTTGATTTTTATTACTTTCCGGAATTATATTCTTAAAAATAATATATTTTTAAGACTTGTATGAAATATATATTTTGTCATGCTAATATATATATATATATATATATATATATATATATATATATATAGTTGTTCTTGTTATACACCCGATTTTTGTATAAATTCCTATACTTGGTATAGGCAGTGTTGTAAAAGTCGGATTACTCGGCCGAGTACTCGGCGAGTACTCGGTCCTCGGACCCCCTCCGAGGCGACTTCCTCCTAGGCGGTCTCAATTAGTCGGCCTCGGGATTACTCGGGAGTACTCGGTGCCTAGTCGGCCTAGTCGGACGTAGTCGGCCTAGTCGGTCTAGGCAGTCAACGTGGTTTGTTGACTTTTAATCGGTCAAACTCGGTCAAAATCGGCCTACTCGGCCTTGTACTCGGACTACTCGGCCTTGTACTCAGACTAGTCGGACTTGTATTCAGAATATTTGAACTTTAAACATGTTTCATTTTAAATTATACTCAGTTGACATGAATTATGCTTATTTTAACACATAAATAATATATAACAATTAATTTTCTTTATATTTACCATGTTCGCGTACTCCCCGAGTACTCTCCGAATACTCCGATTACTCCCAACTCCCCAGTCGGCCGACTAGGGACCGCCTAGCGACTTTTACAACACTGGGTATAGGTTATATATTTTTGTCCAAAAATATATTTTTAAATTCATAACTTGTCCAAGTTAGATAATATGTCAAGAATTATATTTTCATTAATATACATTTTCTTGTATTTGTCTATGTGCTTCTTTGTGAGCTATTTTTGTATACTTGTATATTTATGTATTCTCACGTATTTGTATGTGTATTTTTGTATTCATACTCCTTGGGAGTATTTAGTGTATTTTCAAGTTCCTAATACACTAATATATATAATACACATAATATACACTTAGCACAAAATTTGGTGATCACTAAATATATATATTTTCCCTAAAAATATATATAGTTAATATTAATTTTAAACTTGAAGAAATCACCATTTCTTGACTTGTAATTTTACACAAAAATTAGGGAAATCTTGGTAAATATTTTTGGGTGAATTTTCAGGGAATAAGTTTCACCAAAACTTGTATTTTTCTAAGTGTCAAAATTTTATAAAAATTTTGACATAGTTTCCCCTAAAAATGGAGGTTTCCCATGTTTTCACATGTGTTTATTTTCTTTTCAACACCACAAAATTTTCCAACAATAATCACCAACAACATATACTAATTTTTCCATATGAAACATCATGGTGAACTTATTTCTTGTTAAAAATGTGTAGTCTTTTAGATCTACACTTAGCATATTATGATATGTCAAAAAATAAGTGTTCTTGAGTATTTTAACAAACTTTTTATGAAACTTTATTTCATTAACCAACTCATCCATGAGTTTAATGATCTTTAAAGTTTGTAAATCATGTTCTAAAACCACTTTTATGTTTACTAGAAAGATTATTATTTTTAACATCATGTTTAACCATGGACCTTTCAAGATCCATGCTTAATAACTTCAGATCTTCCATAAACAAGCTTTATGTTAAATTTTTAACAAGCTTTCCATAGATTTTAGTTTCAAAAATTAGTTTACACACACTTTATTACTTCAAGTTTACAAGTTTATGTGTAAAAATCCATTTTTCATGTTCACATAATGCTTCATATGTTCATCTTCAAGTTTAACCATGGATCCTTCAAGATCCATGCTTAAACTTGTTAGATCCAAGCTTTAACATACTTGATCTAAATATAAACACAAGATATAACACCAACAACTTTATTACATACACTAAAATTTCATGTAATTACTTGATTTCTTCATAAATATGTTAGATCTTCTCATTTTCTTCTTTAAAAGTTAAGTTGTTTAGATGGTGGAACTTGTACATAACATAAACATGACTTATTTTAGTGATCAAGAAGCTTACTACTAGCTCTAATGGCTAGGGAAGTGGCACAAGAATGAAGATGATGAACAAGGAAGAAATCAAGTGGTTAAAAGCTCCAAAGTGAGGTCCTTCCACTTCTAGCACCATACACCTTCCTAGATAAGCTTCTTACGCCTCCTAGTGACCTTGGATCATGAGATTAGAGCTTGAAAATGGTGGTGGTATGGTGGTTTATATGAGCCGAGAGCAAGAGGAAAGAAGGGAAGAAGATGGTGTGTCGAAATGATGAAGGATGATGTTGTTACTAACTAGTGGTCATTTATAAAAAAAATTCCAACAACATATCTTCTCAAGATCTCATGTGCACCAAATTAGGGTACAAGATCAAATAAAATAATACAAAGCCATGTGGGACCCATTGGGGCCGTTTGCAAAATGAGGGGAGGGGGGGGGGTAATGTGACACCTGTGTCACTACGACCATCAAACAAATACCAAACCAATGAAATATTGTGTTTCATACTTGGGATTTGTATAAATATGTGTATCATTTGCACATATCAATTCTTGTTCAATTTCGAGCTTTAAATCGCTTTCTTGAAAGTTAAACGCAAACTGATGCGTAAAAGTAATCAGTTTAACGCGACAAACACTCCGGAATAGTGAAATAGGCTTAACATACCTTAAATAACCCTTACATAACTTAGAAATAAGTTTTGGATGGTTTGGTGTGTCGAAAACAAGTTTATTCGATCGCAGGGACTATTTATGTCAAACTGCGAAACTATGCCGATTTGTGTGGTAACGAACATTCCAGAACTTGATCATAAGTTAAACATACCTTAAATATCCTTTACATAGCTTAGAAATAGGCTTTGAGGGGACCGGTATGCGAAAATAAACTTTTTGATCAAACAGGGACTAAAAGCGTCAAAAAGTGCATAAGTTTGCATTTTCGCGCATATCTTACGTTCTGAATATATCCGGACATCCAAAAATTTTTGTAATCATTAAAATATTATATTTTAGTGATTGGAATGCAAAAACTTCATTCGTCGCGCAATTTGGACCGTACACGCGTTCGTTACGATTTCTGTCGTAATTAACCAAAAACCGCAACCGTACGACCAAACGAACCGACATCCGAGGTGTTTTTGAGCATATTTCATGTTCCCTATACTTTAACATTCTTGTAGAGCTTGAAAATGGGCTTGACGGGTGTTAGAAGTGCCAAAACGTGACAAAACAAGCTCAGGGACTAAAACTACCAAAATGTGAAAGTACCTGACCTGCTGGTCCCATACGGACCGTATGGGGAGTTGCTTACGGTCTGTAAGCTTTACCAGCACAACATATTTTTAGAAACATTGAATCTGGTCTCTTGAGCTGTGACAACTCGTATTTTAACCGTCTCTTGTACTAAGTGTTAACTGTATGAACTATTTGTGATTACGTGAATTATATCGATTGAATGAATGCATGACTTAGCTATATGTTTTATGTGTTATTGAACCGATCACACAAGACCCACTCGATTTCACTAACTCAATCGGCCCTACACAACTCGAGATCTCAAGGGCGGCCCATTGAGGGGTTCGGCCCACTCACCCTATGCGCATAACACATGAGATGGTTGTAACCATCTCACACTTTTACCAAACATCATTACACACAAACCCTAGAACACACACACTCTCCCTTTTCTCGATCGAAACCGTAGGCAGCCGAACACCCCTTTCCATCGAAGCTTTTAGATTCGGATCATTTCCTTTCTCATCTCGGTTAGTAGTATGTTTAACGATTGCAAGTTTTATATGTATGTTTAGATGATGATATTATTGTTAATCGGATTACATGATCGGTTAGGGTTTATGCTAGTGACTCAGTTCATGTGTTGTATGATATGTTGTATGCATGATAACCGGATCGAAGTTTACTATTCTTGTTATTGTTCTTGTTGTAAATCGGATTGACTGCATGATGGACCGAATTCTTGTTAATCGGCTGTGATGAGTATGACTTATGAGTGTGGTTGCATGTTAGTCCATTACTTGGTTAATCACGTGATTCGATAACATGTTATGCATACTGGTAATTGATTGTTCTTGATGATGATGAATTGATATGTTGAATATCGATTAACTGCTGTTGAGTACAGAAATTATTGTGTTTGATCTGATTGATGAAACTGCTAAGTTGTTAGCTGAAATTACGGAATGATTGTTACTGATTAATTATGGAAATCTGTTACACTTTGTCTCGACACGGATGGCGAGTCGAGAACCCTTAGTCTCGACTCGAGACCACATTGCCGACACACAATAGCACAAATCGAGACCACGGTTGCGGGTCCGGTTGCGACTCGAGACCGTGTAGTCTCGACTAGACCATGATGACTCGAGATCTCCTTTGTTGCGACTCGAGACCCCAAAACCAATACAACTCGAGACCGCGAACACTCGAACACTATTGGACTTTCACTGTTACGAGCCCAACTGATTGGGCCAGATACTTGGACTTGTTACGTGATTGCTATTGAACTGCTATGAATACTTGTGCATGCCATGTTTATACTTGTGTACAATACGTGTAGGACATACGTGCTATACTTGAATACGAACCTGACTTGTATGATAACCATGCTAGGACGTGGTTGATCACTATATAGCTTAACCGAACTTTGTGTATCTGCCGAGCAAACCAAGGTGAGTTCACACAGCCAAGGCATGGGATTCCCGGGTTGGGAATTGGGTTGGAAGGTTTGAATTGGATAATTACTCGTACTTACGCTATTGCTAGACTATATACCATCGTCCTCAGGTTAGTCAGGACACTGATGTGCTAAATGTGGGTTAATTAAAACAACTAAAATTACCCTAATTCTAGACTCTCTAAGTTTTAAATTTATAAAACTAAGACTCTCTAAACCCTAAACCACACAACCGGCAAGTGTACCGATCGGTGTAGTATAGCCTAAGGAAGTCCGAGTATCGAACCCAAGAGACTCTACTGATTACGCTAATGACTCTATCTAGACTTAGACTAACATGGACTTTAACTAATTGTTTATTTGATGGGGGGTTTTCTAAAAATCCTAAGAATGCAAATAACGAATAACTAGATTAGCTAAATAACTAGCACGAACTCGAACGAAGACTTTGACCAGTGGTGATGAAGACTACCTAGGCTAGACGCAGGCAAAACTCAGGATGGATTTCTATTTGATAATTTTGTGGTGTGGAACCGGGATCTTTAAATGCTAAACCTATTAAGACACCACTAAGCCCCTCAAACACTCTCGAGGCGATTCTTGTGGCACTACCTAGGATGTTATGCTCACCGGTTTTCTAGATTTCTTTTCCGTCCTCTAGTTTCTTGAAAGTGCTTATGTAAGACGCTCTACTTTGCCGCGCGAACGTCTAAAGCAACTATGGGTTTAATCTTGGCCTAATAGACAATGGGTTGTTAATTCCTTATAACTACACCGAGACCTATTAATATCCTCGAGCCTTTCCGCGACGAGTCTAGCAGCACACTTGATTTTAATTAATTACCGAATATTGTTTCTAAGGTTACTTACGCGTTTTCACCCTAAAGGATTAATGACCTATTACGTGATATAGACACTCACCTAAATCAAGAACCCTAATCCGACTCTATTATGTGATAAAGACCGTCACCAAGAATCGAATGAAGCAATAGACAACAATCAAATAATCACAAGCACGCATACGCACCAAGATAAACTACCATAGCGTTTACAATACAAGAAAGATCCACAACCACGACAAAAATCAAATAAAAATCCAAACTTTATTATGCCATAGTCATTAGCCTAGGTAGTTAACGGTTTTTAGCCAAGAAACATAGTTTTAAAAATAATCAAAGATAGTTTAGAACAAGAATTCATGATATTAAACAAGAAAAATAGAAAACTAAAGAAATCGAGTAAATAAAACCCGTTAATCCCTTGCTCTCAAATCTTCCCGCTCGATCCCAATGATTCAAGAACTTATTCCTTGCTAAAAGTGCCTCTAAAATTCTTCCAATCTGAGTTCGTTCCGTGCTATGTTGATCGCCTCAAATTATTTTCGTCTGATGTTGTTCCAAAATTCGTGCACGTCTCCAATGTTCATCTCCCCACCTCAGCCGTGAATGATATATATCCCTCTCTCTATGCTTTGCGCCCAAGTAATCTGATTGCCGCTTCAAAAAGTGGCCTCCCTCCTAAACCAACCGACCTCCTCTTATTCTCTTTTTAAAATTCTTTCACCGGCCCAAACTCATGATTTCATTAAAATTCTGCTGGGCTTTAAGGTTTTGATGGCCCTTTAAGATTTCTTCCATAATTCTGAATTTCATCCAAGAAAGATGCACGTGCATCTGATCATTATTACATCTTTTAGTGAAAATCATAAATAGCCTCCCAAAACAATATTAATATTAATATATGGCACTTATTTTTTTCAAATGGTATTTTAACACCCCAAACTCCATACGGCAGAAAATAGCTGAAATTTTACTTCTGTCACTGGCACTCTAATCTGCCCAACTGGCTGGTTATTTCCATATTACTCGTTTTCGTTTCATTTACACCAGGACCTGGCAAAACACAAAATAATATAATATAATACTAATAACTAAATAAAACAAATAAAAACTATACAAAAATTATACAATCTACACGGGACAAATATGTGTATTTTACGCTATATCAACACTTACGTAAAACCTACATAAATTAGTATCTACCACTGTCTCCCGGGTCGGGAGGACACTTACGTAAAACCTACGTAAACTCATACCTACTACTGTCTTCCGGGTCGGAAGGACACTTACGTAAAACCTACGTAAACCCCACGCGTACCACTATCCTCGGGGAAGGGCACTCACGTAAAACCTACGTGACCTTGTACGTATTCCTGTTCTCGGGCTAAGAAGAACACATGGTTGCAAATAGTCTAGTAAGTATAAACATGGGAAGCCCCCAATAGTAAGGATAAACGTGGGAAGCCCCCACTAGAAATAAATATAACCGTGGGAAACCCCCACTAGTAATAAGTATAATCACGGGAAACCCCCACTAGTAGTACATGCATACATGGGAAGCCCCCACTAAGTGAACATACGTTTTGCTATTACGAACTTACTTTCTGTGAACTCGCTCAACTAGTTGTTGACTCTCTGCTGCATGCCTTGAAGGACCTTAGGTACTTATGGAGCTTGCACAGGGAGGAGCAGGTCATTGTGGGACATGGATCGTGGATGCCGTGTTAACGTTTAATCTTTGAACCTATGATCTACATTGGATTTACATACTTATGCTTCCGCTACTCAAATTACGTTTTGATAAACACCAATTATATTATGATGGGTTGTTTGACTACTTTTAATATTTAAATGCTACGTTCAATATGATTGATGGCTTGATCCTGGTCATGTCACGCCTCCAAGCGGTGGTACTCCGCGGGTGGATTTTGGGGGTGTGACAGATTGGTATCAGAGCCATTGGTTATAGAGAACTTGGTTTTAATATGGGGAAAAACGTTTTTATTAAAACCAGACTATAACCAGAACAGTGCTCTCAACGATCCACAACGACGCTTCGCTCCACGTGCAAGACTCAACATTCTAGGTAATATGGTTTATGTTTATATTGCCTACTTGCTAGATTACATAGAACTTTGCTCGTAGTATGCTTAGATACACATGACCCTATTACATGAGAATGCCTATGTGCTTACACTCTTCTGTCATCGCACTACTCGCGAACCATTCTCACTTATGCTACTTTTACTATGAAGATCATGTCTGGACGTGTTAACATGACTCAAGCCCAGTTGACGGCTCTCATTAACGAACAAGTTGCTGCGGCACTTGCAGCCGCACAAGCAGGAGGTATATCCTGTAGTTATAACTCACACCAGGATCTTTACATCCTACACTCCTAAACCAACTCTTGTGTTTAACCTTGTCCTATTCGTACACAATAGGTCAACACGCACCGCAACCAGTTTGCACTTTCAAGAACTTCATGGACTGTCGTCCAAGTACGTTCAGTGGCACGGAAGGAGCAGTGGGACTACTCCATTGGTTCGAAAAGCTCGAGTCAGTATTCGAGATGTGTGAATGCCCTGAGGCTCGCAGGGTCAAGTACGCCACTGGCACGTTAGAAGGAATTGCGCTAACTTGGTGGAACGCGCAAGTTCAGATCTTAGGGCTGGCAGCTGCTAACGCCACCCCTTGGAACGATTTTAAGGAACTGATCAAGCGAGAATACTGCACGCGTGATGACATCCACAAGTTGGAAGTGGAGCTTTATCACCTGAAGATGACAGGATTGGAAATCGAGGCTTATACGAAACGGTCAAACGAACTGGCTATCTTGTGTCCAACTATGGTGGACCCTCCAATCAAGCGCATTGAGTTGTATCTCAAGGGGTTAGCGCCAGAAATCCAGATCCATGTGACATCGGCTAATCTCGACAACATCCAGGATATTCAGCGACTCGCTCATCGCCTCACTGATCAGGCAGTGGATCAGGACAAGCTACCGAAACGTATCTGCGCTACTACTGCTACCACATCAGCCGCTACTCCTGCTACCCCCAGTGACAACAAAAGAAAGTGGGAAGGGGATTCTAGCAAAGGTTCAGCAACAGTTCAGTCTCAGGCTCAGCAACAGAAGACTGACCACTACCAGAGTCCCAGTCAGCAGTTTTCTGGTAGTCGTGGGCAAAGAAGGTATCAAGGAAATCTCCCAAAGTGCCACAACTGTAACAGGCACCACAGCGGCCAGTGCAACAAGGGTCGTTGTCAAAGGTGTCTCAAGATGGGCCATGAGGCCAAAGAATGTAGGAGCCCACAGCCTGCGAATCAGAACCAGCAACCGCAACTACCAGCTCCACAGAACCAACAACATCAGCAACAGTAAGGCAACAGGGGATGCTTTCAGTGTCGTGTTGAAGGTCATTTCAAACGTGATTGCCCTCAATTGAACCAGAACCAGAATCGCAACAACAACAATCAGGGCAACGGAAACAACAATGGTGGGAACAACAACGGCAACGAAGCTAGGGGTCGTGCATTCGTGCTGGGTCGAGGTGACGCAAGGAACGATCCTAACGTGGTTATGGGTAAGTTTCTTCTCGACGAATTTTACGTTACTGTTTTGTTTGATTCGGGTGCGGATACAAGTTATATGTCTTTGAAAGTTAGCCAAATGTTAAAACGTGCACCCACACTTTTGAACACTAAGCATGTCGTAGAGTTAGCTAATGGTAAGAGTCTAGAGGCCACGCACATAGTTCAAGGTTGTAATCTTATCCTCGCGGGTCAGACTTTCTCGATCGATCTCATTCCCATAGTTTTGGGTAGTTTCGACATCGTCATTGGTATGGACTGGTTATCCCAACATCACGCAGAGATCTTGTGCAAAGAGAAGATTGTTCGTATCCCTCGTTCTGGTCAGGAACCTCTCAAAGTCCACGGCGACAAGAGTGGTGCTGTGGTTGGCATCATCTCCTTCTTGAAGGCTCAGAAGTGTTTGCGTAAGGGCCACACTGCCATTCTGGCACTTGTCACCGATGCATCAGCAAAGGAAAAGAAATTGGAGGACATTCCAATAGTTCGCGACTTTCCTCAGGTGTTCCCTGAAGATTTACCTGGCCTACCGCCTCATCGCCAGGTCGAATTTCAAATCGAGCTCGCTCCGGGAGCAGCACCCATAGCTCGAGCACCGTGCCGCTTAGCTCCAACTGAACTGGATGAACTATCAAAGCAGCTACATGAACTCTTGGATAAGGGATTTATTCGACCTAGCTCTTCGCCTTGGGGAGCTCCGGTACTATTTGTGAAGAAGAAGGATGGTACCTTCCGTATGTGCATTGACTACCGTGAACTGAACAAGGTGACGGTGAAGAACCGTTATCCTCTTCCGCGTATTGACGACTTATTCGACCAGTTGCAAGGGTCGAGCTACTACTCCAAGATAGATTTGAGGTCAGGTTGCCATCAGCTGAGAGTCCGGGATGAGGACGTCTCCAAAACAGCATTCAGAACCCGCTACGGTCACTACGAGTTTCTAGTCATGCCATTCGGGCTAACAAACGCGCCGGCAGTCTTCATGGATCTCATGAACAGGGTGTGCAAACCCTACTTAGACAAGTTTGTGATTGTTTTCATCGACGACATTCTGATCTACTCCAAGAGTCAGGAGGAGCACGAGCAGCACTTACGGCTTATCTTGGAACTTCTTCGAAAGGAACAACTGTACGCCAAGTTTTCAAAATGCGACTTCTGGCTTCGTGAAGTCCACTTTCTAGGCCACGTGGTAAACAAGGATGGGATCCATGTCGATCCATCCAAGGTTGATTCGATCAGGAACTGGCCTGCACCGCGTACACCAACGGAAATACGCCAATTCTTGGGTTTGGCGGGATACTACAGACGGTTTATCAAGGATTTTTCAAAGATCGCACAGCCGCTTACGCTACTGACACAGAAGGGTGTCACCTACCGTTGGGGTAATACTCATGAAACTGCTTTTCAGCACTTAAAGGATAGGCTTTGCAGTGCACCTATACTCTCATTACCAGAGGGCACGGATGATTTCGTGGTTTATTGTGATGCATCCATTCAGGGTCTTGGATGTGTGTTAATGCAGCGCGACAAGGTCATTGCTTACGCTTCGCGCCAACTCAAGGTTCATGAACGGAACTACACGACGCACGATTTGGAGCTGGGAGCTGTTGTTTTCGCGCTTAAGATATGGCGACACTACCTGTACGGTACCAAGTGCACTATTTACACCGATCACAGGAGTCTCGAGCATATCCTTAAGCAAAAGGATTTGGACATGCGTCAACGAAGATGGGTCGAACTTTTGAACGATTACGAATGCGCCATCAAGTACCATCCAGGCAAAGCCAACGTTGTGGCTGACGCACTCAGTCGGAAAGACACTACACCTAAGCACGTATGAGCCTTACAGCTCACTATTCAATCTAGTCTTCCAGCACAGATACGAGATGCTCAGGTAGAAGCGTTGAAACCAGAAAACGTCAGGGCTGAAGCCCTACGCGACTCAAGGCAACGACTAGAACGGAAGGAAGACGGTGCCTATTACGTAACGGGGCGTATTTGGGTCCCACTATATGGCGGTTTACGAGAACTTGTGATGGATGAAGCACACAAGTCTCGCTACTCGGTACATCCAGGGTCGGATAAAATGTACCACGACATCAGAACTACTTATTGTTGGCCAAGCATGAAGGCCCACATCGCTACCTATGTCAGCAAGTGCTTGACCTGTGCAAGAGTCAAGGCAGAGTATCAGAAACCAGCAGGCTTACTTCAGCAACCAAAGATACCATAGTGGAAATGGGAGGAAATTTCCATGGATTTTGTTACAAGCCTACCTAGATCCCAGCGTAGGAACGATACTATTTGGGTGATCGTGGATCGACTCACCAAGTCTGCTCATTTCCTGGTAATCAAAGAAACAGACAAGTTTTCTACACTAGCAGACATATACTTGAAGGAAGTAGTCTCAAGGCACGGGGTGCCCACCTCTATCATCTCGGATCGCGATGCACGATTCACTTCAGAACTATGGCAAGCAATGCACAAAGCTTTTGGCTCACAGCTAGACATGAGCACAGCATATCACCCTCAGACGGATGGACAGTCTGAGCGCACGATTCAAACTCTAGAAGACATGCTTCGCGCATGTGTTATCGATTTCGGCAACAGTTGGGAAAAGCATCTCCCTTTGGTGGAGTTCTCATACAATAACAGTTATCACACCAGCATACAAGCCGCTCCATTTGAGGCATTGTACGGGCGTAAATGCCGGTCACCTCTCTGTTGGGCAGAGGTGGGGGATAGTCAGATCACGGGTCCAGAACTTATAGTGGACACCACGGAAAAGATTGCACAAATACGACAACGCATGGCGGCAGCTTGCGACCGTCAGAAAAGCTATGCGGATAAGCGTAGGAAGCCATTGGAATTTCAGGTCGGGGACCGGGTTTTACTTAAAGTCTCACCCTGGAAGGGTGTGGTTCGTTTTGGCAAACGGGGCAAGCTCAATCCACGGTATGTCGGACCGTTCAAGATCATAGAAAGAATAGGCAAAGTAGCCTACAGACTAAACCTACCAGCTGAACTCGGTGCGGTTCACAACGTTTTTCACGTGTCGAATCTGAAGAAGTGCCTGTCAGATGAGACCCTCATAGTTCCTCTGAAGGAACTCACTATCGACGAACAGTTGCACTTCGTCGAGGAACCAGTAGAAATCACGGACTGGGATGTTAAGGTCCTCAAGAACAAGAGAATCCCTCTTGTTCGAGTTCGTTGGAACTCCCGTCGTGGCCCAAAGTTCACCTGGGAACGCGAAGATCAGATGAAAGAAAAGTACCCCCAGTTATTCGCGAACAGTACAACCACTACTGAGGCTGAAGCTAATACTGCGGAATTTCGGGACGAAATTCCAGATCAACGGGGGGAGGAAGTGACACCCCAGGAAAACCAGTAAACGATGCAACTTACCTGGCTTCCTCAGTGAGTGCGTACCAAATTTCGGGAAAAAATTTCTCTTAAGTTGGGGATAATGTGACAACTCGTATTTTAACCGTCTCTTGTACTAAGTGTTAACTGTATGAACTATTTGTGATTACGTGAATTATATCGATTGAATGAATGCATGACTTAGCTATATGTTTTATGTGTTATTGAACCGATCACACAAGACCCACTCGATTTCACTAACTCAATCGGCCCTACACAACTCGAGATCTCAAGGGCGGCCCATTGAGGGGTTCGGCCCACTCACCCTATGCGCATAACACATGAGATGGTTGTAACCATCTCACACTTTTACCAAACATCATTACACACAAACCCTAGAACACACACTCTCCCTTTTCTCGATCGAAACCGTAGGCAGCCGAACACCCCTTTCCATCGAAGCTTTTGGATTCGGATCATTTCCTTTCTCATCTCGGTTAGTAGTATGTTTACCGATTGCAAGTTTTATATGTATGTTTAGATGATGATATTATTGTTAATCGGATTACATGATCGGTTAGGGTTTATGCTAGTGACTCAGTTCATGTGTTGTATGATATGTTGTATGCATGATAACCGGATCGAAGTTTACTATTCTTGTTATTGTTCTTGTTGTAAATCGGATTGACTGCATGATGGACCGATTTCTTGTTAATCGGCTGTGATGAGTATGACTTATGAGTGTGGTTGCATGTTAGTCCATAACTTGGTTAATCACGTGATTCGATAACATGTTATGCATACTGGTAATTGATTGTTCTTGATGATGATGAATTGATATGTTGAATATCGATTAACTGCTGTTGAGTACGGAAATTATTGTGTTTGATCTGATTGATGAAACTGCCAAGTTGTTAGCTGAAATTACGGAATGATTGTTACTGATTAATTATGGAAATCTGTTACACTTTGTCTCGACACGGATGGCGAGTCGAGAACCCTTAGTCTCGACTCGAGACCACATTGCCGACACACAACAGCACAAATCGAGACCACGGTTGCGGGTCCGGTTGCGACTCGAGACCGTGTAGTCTCGACTAGACCATGATGACTCGAGATCTCCTTTGTTGCGACTCGAGACCCCGAAACCAATACAACTCGAGATTGTTAGTCTCGACTCGAGACCGCGAACACTCGAACACTATTGGACTTTCACTGTTACGAGCCCAACTGATTGGGCCGGATACTTAGACTTGTTACGTGATTGCTATTGAACTGCTATGAATACTTGTGCATGCCATGTTTATACTTGTGTACAATACGTGTAGGACATACGTGCTATACTTGAATACGAACCTGACTTGTATGATAACCATGCTAGGACGTGGTTGATCACTATATAGCTTAACCGAACTTTGTGTATCTACCGAGCAAACCAAGGTGAGTTCACACAGCCAAGGCATGGGATTCCCGGGTTGGGAATTGGGTTGGAAGGTTTGAATTGGATAATTACTCGTACTTACGCTATTGCTAGACTATATACCATCGTCCTCAGGTTAGTCAGGACACTTACGTAAAACCTACGTAAATTAGTATCTACCACTGTCTCCCGGGTCGGGAGGACACTTACGTAAAACCTACGTAAACTCATACCTACTACTGTCTTCCAGGTCGGAAGGAAGGACACTTACATAAAACCTACGTAAACCCCACGCGTACCACTGTCCTCGGGGAAGGGCACTCACGTAAAACCTACGTGACCTTGTACGTATTCCTGTTCTCGGGCTAAGAAGAACACATGGTTGCAAATAGTCTAGTAAGTATAAACATGGGAAGCCCCCAATAGTAAGGATAAACATGGGAAGCCCCCACTAGAAATAAATATAATCGTGGGAAACCCCCCACTAGTAATAAGTATAATCACGGGAAACCCTCACTAGTAGTACATGCGTACATGGGAAGCCCCCCCTAAGTGAACATACGTTTTGCTATTACGAACTTACTTTCTATGAACTCGCTCAACTAGTTGTTGACTCTCTGCTGCATGCCTTGCAGGACCTTAGGTACTTATGGAGCTTGCACAGGGAGGAGCAGGTCGTTGTGGGACATGGATCGTGGATGCCGTGTTAACGTTTAATCTTTGAACCTATGATCTACATTGGATTTACATACTTATGCTTCCGCTACTCAAATTACGTTTTGATAAACACCAATTATATTGTGATGGGTTGTTTGACTACTTTTAATATTTAAATGCTACGTTCAATATGATTGGTGGCTTGATCCTGGTCATGTCACGCCTCCAAGCGGTGGTACTCCGCGGGTGGATTTTGGGGGTGTGACATGAGCTGGTTTTGATGGTTTTAAATCCTTGTTTTTGCACTCTATGGATTGGTATTTGAATTCCCCTTGTATTGCAAAACCATATCCCCAAGTGTAAGGCCTAGATTGAAGCTCAATTATCAAGAAACGATCTTAACGGTTCTTCGAAATCTATATAAACCCAAGCTTTTCATTCATCTCAGCTCACACTTTGCTCTAATTTGCTCTAAGTTGAAGCCTTAGCTTCATACCTGAGTATTTTAGATCAAAACTTCCTTGCTTGGACCTTTTGTGAGTATTCTTTCATGCTTTTTATGCTTTTAAGCATGAAAGTCAAACAATGTTTGACTTTCTACTTTGACCAGTCATTGGTCAACATGAAGTTCGTTTGAACTTCACAACGTGAGCGTAATCACGATGGTCATAGTCCCTTGTGACAATACCTACTGATTACCACGTTGATTAGGTGTGGTGACGAGTCATAGTTTCGGTCAAAATGCGTATTCATGCGTATTTTGCAACCAAACTATTCTTGGGTATCAAAACCCTTTGTTTTGATATCAAACCTGTTTTCTAACTTAGTTAAACATGTTTTAACATGTTTAGCTCGTCACTTTTAGTCTAGTGCTTGTATAGGGTCATAAAGTCAAGCGGTCTTAACAACCGCTTAGACTTTCGAACTCGAACCGTTTGGTCGATCGTTAAAACAATACCGTTGCCTATCTTTAGGTGACAACCATAACAAGAACATGAAATATGAATCCGACTTGAAAACTAATCATCTCCTCATAGATGATTTATCATAAGGTTTAGAACCTTCAAAGTTTTCAAAATCTCATCAAAGTTTAGGTCCTATTAATGTGAACACGTGCAATCTGGAAGGGTGGGTGCCCGTATCCCAAGTTTTCTGTCTAAGGCTAGAGTGTTCGTACAAATCCACATAATCAGACCAGTTACTCTTACCTGGGAACTCTTGGGATGAGTGTCCACTTATAGGCTAAAGCATGTCTTCGCGGTACATTATAAGGACCTATTTACTTTGTTCAGCCATTTCGCGTCGTTGTTGATTCGAAATAACAAACAAATGATTGCCTTCCTTACATTTCGTTGATATCTTCAATACCTCTTTTGTCTATCCAAATGTTAATCTCACTCGTTTCTCATATTTTCTTGTTCTTTTTAGAATATGCCTCCTCGACGTGACAATCAGATACCTAATGCTGAATTGGCAGCTATCATTGCACAACAAATGGCTGCTGTACTCCCAAACATCATTGCTCAAGTTAACCAAGCCAACAATAACAATAATGCTCTGTGTAACTTTGAAACGTTCAATTCAGCTAAGCCATTGAAATTTTCTGGGTCTTAAGGAGCAACTGCGCTCCTACAATGGTTCGAGAGTCTAGAAAGCCCCTTCAGGCATGTTCAGTGTCCAAACGAGCGAAAAGTTGAATTTGCATCTAGTGTCTTTGAGAAACGAGCATTAACATGGTGGAATGGTGTGATGAGAGATAGGGGTGCGGACGTGGCACTGGCTCAAACCTGGGAAGAGCTTCGAGCTTTAATGATGAAGGAATTCTGTCCTCGTCATGAGATCAGGGCATTGGAAAGGGAATTCGACGATCTTAAGCAAGATAGCAGTGAGCATCGAGCCTACACGGACCGTTATGAGGAGTTAAGTCTGTTATGCCCGACCATGGTTACGCCTTTGGATAAGGCAATTGAAAAGTATATTGATGGCCTTCCTGACTCAGTACAAGACATTGTTACTGGTAGCAACCCTACTGCAGTTAAACATGCCATTGAGTTATCTGCTACCCTGACTGAATCTCAGATCAGGAAAGACAAACTTTTCCAAAAAGGCGACAATAAACCCATCGACGAAGCGAAACCAAAGGATAAGCAGACTGAATCCTCTAAGAAGTCAAAGAAGCGTAAGGCTTCCCAGAACTTCGCCGTGGTTGCTCAAAATGATCAAGCTGTCACTAACCAACCAGCTCAACCCCCTGCTAAGAAGCCATACAACGGGACTGCACCCTTGTGCAACCAATGTAACCTTCATCATCATGCTAGTGTGAAATGCCGCAAATGCCTAAATTGTGGACTTGCTGGTCATACAGCTAGGGTTTGCCGAGCAGCAGCTGCACCAAACCAAGCCAACAACAATCCTGCTCAAGCTCGTTTTCCACCAGGTTCTTGCTACAACTATGGCTAGATGGGCCATTTCCGAAATAATTGCCCAAAGCTTGCTAATGCAAATCCAGCACAAGGATGAGCATTTGACTGACTGGAAGATGATGTTGTTTAGAAACAATCGAACCTTATGGATTATTTTCTTTTGTTATCAAAGTCTATGAAACAGTTATTTTGGTTTGGAAATAAATCTTTTATTTAGATTACGATGTACAAATGTGGTTACATGTATGAATGACATATCCCCTACGATACCGACGATCAAGGAACCGTGTTCCTTGTAGAACAAACTACTCTCGCAATTCTTCCATTTTATGATCACTTGCGATCCCCATTAAAATCCTAAGTACTCGTTTCTTCTAAGGAAACGAAGTACAAGGTACGAGTTACAACTCTGGACAAATACCCAAAGTACCACTTTGAATCCTTAATAGGATACCTAAGGGTACTCCCATAAGCCCTTGATTGGTCTTACACATCATATCTTCCCGACTTCACGATATTTTACACAGCATATGATTTCAAAAGATTATGCATGTTTTCAAAAATCATCTCACATGGTTTTAAAACAATTCATAAAAATGTTTACCTATAATACTTAGTACATGATTTCAAGAGCATTACAAAAAGGTTTTCAAAATCATATTTTTACAATTCCTAGCATAGCTTTCAAAAACAATTTTGCTCGTATGTTGCCTTAACATACGTAGCACGCGATTTCCAAGAACACCCTGCTTCGTATGCCGACTTAGCATGCTTAGCACAAATGATATCAAGGATCCGTTTGCTTCATATGTTGTCGTAGCATATCTAGCACCTTGATTTCATAAACACTATGCTTCGTATGTTGTTATAGCATACCTAATTCAAGATTCCTAAACTCTTCCCGCTATACGAATTCCAAATCTTTATAGGATCTTCTTCATAATTAGATCCTTGTAGTTGTTTAAAGCGCAAAATCAAAGTCCTTAATTGGATTTTTTGTATGCTTTAATACGAATGTTATGATTCCTTGTAAACGAAATCAAATTCTTATAAGATCATCCTATTGTTATAGATTGATTCTTGAGGATGTTGAAGTCCATTGACTGGGTTCCTGGTGTACCTTGAATACTCATGTACAAATCGACAATAAGTTAATAACAACAATTAATAACAAACTAATAACGAATTAATAACCAAGTGAACAATTGTGTGACCATTATGTGCTTACGTGTTATATGTTCGACCAATTCTATCCCCTACACATTATAAAACAAACTATGCGGACTGTGTAAGGAATTACGTAATTATGGATGCATACATAATTATGGAATTTAGTGCACAGAAACCACAACAAGTTTTATCATGTATCAACATAAATAGGAAACTAAAGTTAACTCTATTCATTTCCGTTTTTGATGAAGTACCCACTGAGAAAAAAATGAACTAGCTATTCATTTTCCACTTCTGAAAGAAATACCCGCTGAGGGAAATGAATAATCTATTCACGAACCGTGTTCATTTCCATTTCATATGAAGTACCCCCTGAGGAAAATGGATTGTCCATTCATTTTCACTTCTGAGAAATACCCACTGAGGAAAATGAACAAATTCATTTTCATTTCTGATAAAGTACCCACTGAGGAAGATAAACCATCCGTTCATTTTCACTTTTGAAGAAAACCCACTGAGGAAAATGAATAAATTCATTCCATTTCCGACGAAGTACCCACTGAGGAAAAATGAATTGATCATTCATTTTCACTTCTAAAGAAATACCCACTGAGGGAATGAATAATCCTGTGTTAATTCTATCATCTTCGTTTCTAATGAAGTACCCACTGAGGAACATGAACCATCCGTTCATCTTCACTTCTGAAGAAACATCCACTGAGGAAAATGATTAAATCCATTCCACTTCTGATTAAGTATTGTAACACTCTAATTTCAATTATACCAATTCTTACCAACTAGATAAGAATGTTCATGATCAGTTTAAAACAAAACATTAATATTAATCCTAACTTAGTACATACTAGTTTATCAACCTTCCAAAAACAATAATAGGATACATAAGTATTCCTTCTATTACAAGGTTTCACTAATGAATAACTAAGACAAAAGTTGCGGAACAAATTCTCGAATGTGTTCGGTTCGTGAGCCTTGAATTGATCATCATCCGCTCGCTTGACATACTTGAAGCTGGAAAATTTAACAAATTTTAGTGTGAGAATCCTTAGAAATTACGCATAATCGAAAGTACGCTTAAAACGGATTCAATCTATGAAAATAAACAAAGTTTAACAAAATTGGCTGGGCTCCACCGTAACTTACGGTGGGCACCGTAAGTTACGGTGGCCACTGGGCAACTATGGCCAGCCGTAAATCAGTAAAGAACCACCGTAACAGATCATCCTCTACCGTAAGTTATGGTAGCTACCGTAACTTACGGTAGCTTCTGCATATTTTCCTGTTTTGCTGTTTTGACCCGTTTATTCCAATTTTTGCACTTTTAAGACATCAAAGCGCAATACGGGACACTTCTCTGCAACAAGTACTACCCGTTTTGGGTCCCTTGTTTCAACACCCACGCTCCCATTACCGGTTTGCGTGTTTAATACTATTCTTCCCATTACCCGACACCCGGGTTTATGGTCTACGGATAAGATACTCCCGTTACCCGGTTTGTACCCACCATTGATAAACCGTTTGGTTTGCCATCATGAAGTCCCTCATTCAAGCAACAAACCATTACAACCCTATATTGTTCTTAACTAGCAAACATTAACAACGAAAACTAAATTATCAATATTGTCGAAGCGTTAGCCACGTACCTCAAAGCTTCCCTTTTAAGCGAGTGTTCGCACCGGCTTGACTTCCCGACGCCTCACTCGTGTTGCCTAAAATACACAAGCCAATTATCATTAGAACCTTTCGGCTCATGACTTAAGCTTGTTAACTTAGCCAAACACCACAATTTGTGTCTATCAACTTCTTTTAGGCATTTTATCAAGCATCTTGTGTGCATACTTTACAATTAGTCATGTTATTCTTGTCATTGAAGTTTTGTAACCACAAAACCCCTAATTAACAAGTAGAATGTTTACTATATCATTTTTACATTAAATTTTTGATTGTAACTTGTTTGAAACATCATCATTCACATAATTCATACACAAATTTTGGGGCTTTTCGTTCTAGGTGAAAACCCACTTCAATACATGACACAAAACAATTTTTAACACAAAATTTATCCATCAATTCTCCTGATTTCAGTTTAGTTTATGATCCTACACTCTAATCACATGTCCTAGAATCATAACTTTACTCATTCATTCAAATATCTCTACTAATCAAACTATACCCAAAAATCAAATATCACCAAAACTGAAATTGTAACTTACCTAGTGTTAGACAAGTGTTGGTGATCAAGATTTTTGATTCATGCAGTGGTTACATACCCAATTTACCCTTCAATTGATCAAGTTAGATGATATAAGGGTTTGGGTGTTCTTCCTTTCTCCTGGTCGTCCCCCTTCACGCACACACTGATTTTGTGTGTGTTTGGTGTATTGTTCCACTAATATTACTTAAGTTTCAGATTTTGACAAGTTTGGTCCCCTCAATTTTACATAAACTATATCTAGGGCATTTTAATCATACTTGTCCTATTGTGTTAAGATACCAACTAACTAGGTTATCTTTTCCTAGTCTTTTATCTTAACTTATTACTGATATGTAGTTTAAAATATAACATTAATATTTTCGGGGTGTTACAAGTCCACCCTCCTTAAAGAGGGTTTCGTCCCCGAAACCTGTTTATGTATAAGACAAAAATTTATACACGTACCGAAAAGTGTAGGGTAGAGTCGTCTCATTTCCTCTTCAGACTCCCAAGTGGTGTCTGATCCTTTTCGGTGTTCCCATTTGACTCTTACTTGATTAATCATCTTGTTTCTCAAGCTTTTCACCTTATGGTCTAAAATCGCAATTGGTCTCACCGTGTAGTTGAGACTATTATCCACCTCGATGTTGTCGTAGCGGATATACGCGGTTTCGTCAGCTAGATATTTCCGGAGATGTGATACATGGAACGTGCTATGTATCCCACTCAACTCCGCAGGCAGTTCGAGACGGTATGCCACCCTACCGACCCGCTCGATGATTCTGAAAGGCCCAATAAACCTTGGGCTTAACTTTCCCCTTTTTCTAAACCGGATTATTCCTTTCCATGGTGATACCTTCAGCATCACCTTATCACCAACTTGAAACTCTATTGGTCTTCTTCGTTTGTCTGCATACGCCTTTTGTCGATCTTGAGCCGCTTTCAGGTGAGCTCGGACTATGTCAATCTTTTTGTTCGTGAGTCCGACTATATCCTTATGTGCAAGTTCATGCGGACCAACCTCGCCCCAACATACCGGAGTTCGGCACTTCCTACCGTATAGCATCTCATACGGAGCCATACCGATGCTTGCGTGGTAACTGTTATTATATGAAAATTCAACCAACGGCAGGTGAATATCCCAACTACCCCCGAAGTCAATTATGCACGCCCGTAACATATCTTCCAATGTTTGTATTGTTCTTTCACTTTGACCATCCGTTTGAGGATGGTACGCGGTGCTAATGAACAATTTAGTTCCCATTTGCTTTTGGAAATCGCACCAAAAACTTGAAGTGAACCGGGTATCCCTATCGGACACGATGGATACCGGCACTCCGTGGCATGCTATTATCTCATTAGTGTACACTTCCGACATCTTTTCTGACGTATAGGTTTCCCGGATAGGGATGAAATGGGCATTTTTGGTTAGTCTATCCACAATTACCCAAATGGCATCAAAACCACGGCTGGTTCTGGGCAGTTTGGTTAGCAAGTCCATTGTAATTTGTTCCCACTTCCAAACTGGAATGTCTAATGGTTGCAACTTACCGTATGGTTTCTGATGCTCCGCTTTGACTTGTAAACAAGTCAAACACTTCTCCACATATTTAACCACATCCCTTTTCATCCCCGGCCACCAATAGTTTTGCTTCAAATCTCTATACATCTTAGTTGCTCCGGGATGGATCGAATAGCGAGACTTATGAGCCTCGTCCAGCAGGAGACTCTTAACACCACATGTGTTTGGAACCCAAATCCTATCATTCCGGTATTTCATCCCATTACTTCCTTCCGTAAGGTCTTTTACCATCCCTTTTATACGTTCTTTCTTCCAATTTTCTTCCCTTACCGCTTCGGTTTGGGCTTCTCGGATTCGCTCAAGCAAGCCTGAAGTTACTACCAACTGCATAGACCGCACTCGAATTGGAGCGCATTCATCCTTTCGGCTAAGGGCATCCACCACCACATTAGCCTTTCCGGGGTGGTAGTGGATCTCGCAGTCGTAGTCTTTCACCACTTCTAACCAACGTCTCTGCCTCATGTTTAACTCCATTTGATCGAAGAAGTACTTCAAACTCTTATGGTCAGTGAAAATAGTACTTTTCACAACATACAAGTAATGCCTCCAGATTTTCAAGGCAAAGACCACGACCGCCAACTCAAGATCATGAGTTGGGTACTTTGTTTCATGCGGCTTAAGTTGCCTAGAGGCATATGCGATCACCCTTCCCCTTTGCATTAGCACGCACCCAAGGCCTAGGTGTGATGCATCCGAATACACTACCATATCCTCCGTACCATCCGGTAAAGTCAACACCGGTGCACAGGTTAACTTTTCTTTTAATGTCTGAAATGCCTTTCCTTGATCGCTTCCCCAGATGAACTTCTCATTCTTGCGGGTCAATTTTGTCAATGGCGCTGTGATTTTGGAGAAATCCTGAATGAATCTCCGATAGTAACCTGCCAACCCCAAGAAACTTCTAATTTCGGATGGATTCTTTGGAGGGCTCCATTTTGACACCGCTTCCACCTTTGACGTGTCCACCAATATTCCCTCGGCACTTATGACGTGCCCTAAGAATTGCACCTCTCGTAACCAGAAGGCGCATTTTGAGAATTTAGCATATAATCTTTCCCGCCTTAATACCTCCAATACTTCTCGTAAATGGTTAGCGTGCTCCGCCTCGTTTCTTGAATAAACGAGGATGTCGTCTATAAAGACAATCACCGATCTATCAAGCATCGGCTTGCAAACCCGGTTCATGAGGTCCATGAAAGCCGCGGGCGCATTCGTTAATCCGAAAGACATCACGAGAAATTCGAAATGTCCGTATCGTGTTCGGAATGCCGTTTTTGGTACATCATTTTCCTTTACCCTTAATTGGTGGTAACCCGATCTCAAATCGATTTTTGAAAACCAACTAGCGCCTTGTAATTGATCGAATAAGTCGTCGATTCTCGGGAGTGGGTATCGATTCTTTACCGTGAGTTTGTTTAACTCCCGGTAATCAATACACATCCGCATGCTCCCGTCCTTCTTATTTACAAATAGCACTGGGGCTCCCCAAGGAGACACGCTAGGCCGGATGAATCCCTTTTCAAGTAAATCTTGTAACTGAGACATTAATTCTTGCAGTTCTGATGGTGCCAATCTATAAGGTGCCTTAGCAACTGGTTTAGCACCCGGAGTTAGTTCAATCCCGAACTCTATTTCGCGCTCTGGTGGCATTCCCGGAAGATCCTCGGGAAAGACATCTTCGAATTCACGCACCACATGTACGTCTTCAATCCTTGGCGTTTCTTTTTCCACGTCACGTACGTAAGTTAAATATGCCTTACACCCGTGTAGTATAAACTTGCGGGCATCTACCATCGAGCATATCATGGGATTACAAGCCTTCTCCCCATAGATGATGACACGCCTTCCGCTCGGAGACGTTAGGTGTATCTCCTTACGTAAGCATATCACCTTAGCATGGTAGCGGGATAGCCAATCCATTCCGACGACCACTTGAAATTCACCCATGGACATGGGTATTAAATCAATGGAGTATTCCTCGCCATCGATATTCAATTTGCATTCCCGACATACACCACAAACAATAAAACTTTTGTTATTACCTACTTCTACTTCCATTGGCATAGGTAATTTCATTAATGTAAACAAGGAGTTTTGAATGAATCTATGTGAAACAAAAGACTTATTCGCACCCGTATCAAATAAAACACGTGCAAGGATCGAATTTACAGTAAATATACTTGTAACCACGTCGGGTTCCATTTTTGCTTCAGCAGCAGTGATTTGGAACGACCTTGCCTTAGCTTTTGGGGTTTCATCCCTAGAGTCGGCACTCTCTTTCTTTCCCATCAATTCCGGATATTCTGACTTTTTATGACCCGGTTGGTAACATTTATAGCACACCGTTACTTTGTCTGGGCAATTTGCAACCCCATGCCCTATCTTGCCACATGCCACGCAAGGTTTGTTCTTGAAGTAGCATTCACCCTTATGAGTGCGTCCACATGTTTTGCAACTCGGAGAACCTCCTTTTGCACTTCCTTTCTTCGAAGATTCAGCTACCTTTGGCTTCTTTGCGGGACTCGGGTTTTCATCCAAGGCCCTTCTCTCACCTCTTTCAACTTGCCTTTTTAGTTCAATCTTGCGTTCCCGTGCCACATTGATTATGTCAGCGAGGCTTTCATAATGTGAGGGAGTCATGAACTCCCTATATTCAGCCCTAAGCATGGTGTGATAGTAATAGATTTTCTGTTCTTCAGTTTTGACCAAGTCATCACAAAACTTGAGCTTATCCATGAACATTCCCGTAATTTTATCAAAGGTTTCACCCTTTTGCCTTAACTGCATGAATTCCTCCTTTATCTTATTTATCACTGCCTTGGGGCTATGATGTTTGAGGAATGGTGTTTTGAAATCTTCCCAAGTCATTGCCCTTATTACTTTAACACCCCTTTCGTTTCTGAGGTTGTCCCACCAATCCTTGGCTTGGCCTCTAAGTTGGCCAGTTCTATAAGCCACGAAATCACTTTCGTCACAATGCGTTCGTTCGAAAACACCCTCAATATCACTTATCCACCTTTGACAAGCAATTGGATCTACCTCTCCATTGAAGATCAGGGGTTTACACGCCATAAACTTGTTGTAAGAACAACCTTTCTTTTCTTTAGCCTTGCCTCTATCATTGGTAAGGTCTTCTCTTAATTCACCAATCTTTTCCTCCATAGTCGAAAGTAAGGTGTTTTGCATCCTTTCCACAAATCTTGGTAGGCTAACTTCAATGGCCCTTCCGACTTCCTCGGCAATCTTCTCTTTCAACTCGTCGGTAGTGAGGGATAGGACATTGTCACTAGCACCTCCCGACATCTTTTTACTGAAATATTAAAATGATTCGATAAATAATTTTGTTCCATCACTCTCATGCCTTTACATGAGACTTCTTACTCGTTATTCGGCCAAGTATATAACTTTGCCTTACCGTTTATGCTAAGTGTACTTCCCGGGTTCGAGTATATTACTATACTCCTCCCATACACAATAAGTTATTATCCTTTTTAATCTTTTTAAATTAAATTTGCTTTAAATAAATTCTTACCGGATGTTGATCAAGCCTTGAACCGAACACAATTCTCCTTAACCTTAGCTCTGAATACCAACTTGTAACACTCTAATTTTAATTATACTGATTCTTACCAACTAGATAAGAATGTTCATGATCAGTTTAAAACAAAACATTAATATTAATCCTAACTTAGTACATACTAGTTTATCAACCTTCCAAAAACAATAATAGGATACATAAGTATTCCTTCTATTACAAGGTTTCACTAATGAATAACTAAGACAAAAGTTGCGGAACAAATTCTCGAATGTGTTCGGTTCGTGAGCCTTGAATTGATCATCATCCGCTCGCTTGACATACTTGAAGCTGGAAAATTTAACAAATTTTAGTGTGAGAATCCTTAGAAATTACGCATAATCGAAAGTACGCTTAAAACTGATTCAATCTATGAAAATAAACAAAGTTTAACAAAATTGGCTGGGCTCCACCGTAACTTACGGTGGACACCGTAAGTTACGGTGACCACTGGGCAACTATGGCCTGCCGTAAATCAGTAAAGAACCACCGTAACAGATCATCCTCTACCGTAAGTTACGGTAGCTACCGTAACTTACGGTAGCTTCTGCATATTTTCCTGTTTTGCTGTTTTGACCCGTTTATTCCAATTTTTGCACTTTTAAGACATTAAAGCGCAATACGGGACACTTCTCTGCAACAAGTATGACCCGTTTTGGGTCCCTTGTTTCAACACCCACGCTCCCATTACCGGTTTGCGTGTTTAATACTATTCTTCCCATTACCCGACACCCGGGTTTATGGTCTACAAATAAGGTACTCCCGTTACCCGGTTTATACCCACCATTGATAACCCGTTTGGCTTGCCATCATGAAGTCCCTCATTCAAGCAACCAAACCATTACAACCCTATATTGTTCTTAACTAGCAAACATTAACAACGAAAACTAAATTATCAATATTGTCGAAGCGTTAGCCACGTACCTCAAAGCTTCCCTTTTAAGCGAGTGTCCGCACCGGCTTGACTTCCCGACGCCTCACTCGTGTTGCCTAAAATACACAAGCCAATTATCATTAGAACCTTTCGGCTCATGACTTAAGCTTGTTAACTTAGCCAAACACCACAATTTGTGTCTATCAACTTCTTTTAGGCATTTTATCAAGCATCTTGTGTGCATACTTTACAATTAGTCATGTTATTCTTGTCATTGAAGTTTTGTAACCACAAAACCCCTAATTAACAAGTAGAATGTTTACTATATCATTTTTACATTAAATTTCTGATTGTAACTTGTTTGAAACATCATCATTCACATAATTCATACACAAATTTTGGGGCTTTTCATTCTAGGTGAAAACCCACTTCAATACATGACACAAAACAATTTTTAACACAAAATTTATCCATCAATTCTCCTGATTTCAGTTTAGTTTATGATCCTACACTCTAATCACATGTCCTAGAATCATAACTTTACTCATTCATTCAAATATCTCTACTAATCAAACTATACACAAAAATCAAATATCACCAAAACTGAAATTTTAACTTACCTAGTGTTAGACAAGTGTTGGTGATCAAGATTTTTGATTCATGCAGTGGTTACATACCCAATTTACCCTTCAATTGATCAAGTTAGATGATATAAGGGTTTGGGTGTTCTTCCTTTCTCCTGGTCGTCCCCCTTCACGCACACACTGATTTTGTGTGTGTGTTTGGTGTATTGTTCCACTAATATTACTTAAGTTTCAGATTTTGACAAGTTTGGTCCCCTCAATTTTACATAAACTATATCTAGGGCATTTTAATCATACTTGTCTTATTGTGTTAAGATACCAACTAACTAGGTTATCTTTTCCTAGTCTTTTATCTTAACTTATTACTGATATTTAGTTTAAAATATAACATTAATATTTTCGGGGTGTTACAAGTATCCATTGAGGAAAATGAATTATCCATTCATTTCCGCTTCTGAAGAAAAACCCATTGGGGAATGAATAATCCTGTATCGACCCCTTCATTTCCACTTCCGACGAAGTACCCATTGAGGAAAATGAATCATCCATTTATTTTCACTTCTAAAGAAATATCCATCGGAGGAAATGAATATCTTATTCAATAATCATTCATTTCCACTTATGACGAAGTACCCATTGAGGAAAATGAATCATCCATTCATTTTCGCTTCTGAAGAAATATCCATCGGGGAAATGAATATTTTGTTCAAATAATCCTTCATTCCCACTTCTGACGAAGTACCCATTGAGGAAAATCAATCATCCATTCATTTTCGCTTCTGAATAAATATCCACCAGGGAAATGAATATCTTATTCAAATAATCTTTCATTTCCACATCTGACGAAGAATCCATTGGAGAAAATGAATCATCCATTCATTTTCGATTCAAAGTATATCCATTGGGAAATGACAAGATTATGCCTTGCATATCTTTGATGGGTTACTCTACGCAAATATATGACACCCTAGATTCCATGTAAGACAATTATTTAACACAACGTCATAGACATACTCCTACGAATAAATTTCGGGACGAAATTTCTTAAAGTAGGGGAGACTGTGACACCTGTGTCACTACGACTATCAAACAAATACCAAACCAATGAAATATTGTGTTTCATACTTGGGATTTTTATAAATATGCGTATCATTTGCACATATCAATTCTTGTTCAATTTCGAGCTTTAAATCGCTTTCTGGAAAGTTATACGCAAATTGATGCGTAAACGTAATCAGTTTAACGTGAAAAACACTCTGGTATAGTGAAATAGGCTTAACATACCTTAAATAACCCTTACATAACTTAGAAATAAGTCTTAGATGGTTTGGTGTGTCGAAAACAAGTTTATTCGATCGCAAGGACTATTTATGTCAAACTGCGAAACTATGCCGATTTGTGTGGTAACGAACATTCCGGAACTTGATCATAAGTTAAAAATACCTTAAATATCCTTTACATAGCTTAGAAATAGGCTTTGAGGGGTTCGGTATGCGAAAATAAACTTTTTGATCAAACAGGGACTAAAAGCGTCAAAAAGTGCATAAGTTTGCATTTTCGTGCATATCTTACGTTCTGAATATATCCGGACATCCAAAAATTTTTGTAATCATTAAAATATTATATTTTAGTGATTGGAATGCAAAAACTTCATTCGTCGCGCAATTTGGACCGTACACGCGTTCGTTACGATTTCCATCGTAATTAACCAAAATCCACAACCGTACGAACAAACAAACCGACTTCCGAGGTGTTTTTGAGCATATTTCATGTTCCCTATACTTTAACATCCTTGTAGAGCTTGAAAATGGGCTTGACGGGTGTTAGAAGTGCCAAAACGTGAAAAAACATGCTCAGGGACTAAAACTGCCAAAATGTGAAAGTACCTGACCTGCAGGTCCCATACGGACCGTATGGGGACTTGCTTACGGTCCGTAAGCTTTACCAGCATAGCAGATTTGCAGAAACATTGAATCTGGTCTCTTGAGCTGGTTTTGATGGTTTTAAATCCTTGTTTTTGCACTCTATGGACTGGTATTTGAATTCCCCTTGTATTGCAAAACCATGTCCCCAAGTGTAAGGCCTAGATTGAAGCTTAATTATCAAGAAACGATCCTAACGGTTCTTTGAAATCTATATAAACCGAAGCTTTTCATTCATCTCAGCTCACACTTTGCTCTAATTTGCTCTAAGTTGAAGCCTTAGCTTCATACCTGAGTATTTTAGATCAAAACTTCCTTGCTTGGACCTTTTGTGAGTATTCTTTCATGCTTTTTATGCTTTTAAGCATGAAAGTCAAACAGTGTTTGACTTTCTGCTTTGACCAGTCGTTGGTCAACACGAAGCTCGTTTGAACTTCGCAACGTGAGCGTAATCACGATGGTCATAGTCCCTTGTGACCATACCTACTGATTACCACGTTGATTAGGTGTAGTGACGAGTCAAGTTTCGGTCAAAATGCGTATTCATGCGTATTTTGCAACCAAACTATTCTTGGGTATCAAAACTCTTTGTTTTGATATCAAACCTGTTTTCTAACTTAGTTAAACATGTTTTAACATGTTTAACTCGTCACTTTTAGTCTAGTGCTTGTATAGGGTCATAAAGTCAAGCGGTCTTTACAACAACTTAGACTTTCGAACTCGACCCGTTTGGTCGATCGTTAGGATCTGACCAAGCATATTTGTGACCATAGTTGTATAGGGTATAACCTTATGAGGTTATGCCTTATGGTCACTTAGTTTAATTAGTTGTATGATAGGTAGTTTATATGCCTTAGGAAAATGACCAAAATGCCCTTTTCATGCATAATTGGATTTTAAGCATATGTAACTTGAACTTTTGTCACTTAACTGATTATGCAACATATTTAAACATGTTAGGGCATATAATACTTGTCATAGGACTAGTTAGGCATCTCGAACGCGCATTCGCGTGAACGACGCGTTAAAGTAGCGTAAGCTACCTTAATGGGTCGTAACGGGTCGTAAGCACTTAGGATAGGTTCTGATTTAGAATGTAGGCTTTGTTAAACCGTATCACATAAGTTCCAAGACTCATTTGTTTTACAAGACCTCATTCTACCCGATCTTTCGATTTAGGTATTGAATTATTATCTTAGTGATCCGATACTAGGTGCCACTTGATTCCGTGATTGCCCGAGCTTGTTAGTTTACTTTAATCGAGGATACCTAGCAATTCAATGTGAGTACATAGTTCCCCTCTTTTACCGTTTTCAACTGTTTTGGGGTGATTCATATGTGCTAAACGATTTCGAACTTTCCAAACAAATGCTATGGTTAATACCAAACACAACAATTTCAATTATATGAACTATTGAACCACTGGAACTACGTGAACTATTGAACCACTGGAACTATTGAACTATTGAACCACTAGAACTATGTGAACTATTGAACCACTAGAACTATGTGAACTATGCGAACTATTTGAACTATTTGAAACATTGGAACTGTTTGATCTATGTGAACTATTTGAACTATTAAATGATTGGATTATGGTAAGTGATTAGGTAACGGGGCGGGTGTAATGTGATAAAAGCATGGTGGATACGCCGCTGGTACTTCCTATATATAAGTGCTTTTAACACATTACATATCGTTGCGTTATCTAGATCACTTGGGCAAATGTTTTCATAACGAAGTTACACTACAAGGTTTTCTTAACAATATAAACCATACGAGTTTTATTACAAAAACGATTTCCGATTTGGGTTACATAAACAAATGTTTTGGGTTAAGATTCATGGCTACGAGATTTTATAAATTATAACCAACTTGTCATGAGTTGGTTAATCATATTGCAATACCAAACATTTTTCAAACAAGGCTTTCAACTATTAACTTTTGTAGTCTAACGAGGTATTGCAACATGTAAACAAGCCATGAATCCGATACTCACACAAAACCTACGTACTCGCCGGCATTTTTATGCTGATGTACCTATTTTCACATGATGATTGTTGATGCATGCTACACATAGGATGGATTTCACATGATGATTGTTGATGCATGCTACACATAGGATGGACTTGTGCCTTAGCGACTTTAAAACTTGAGAGACAATTGTTTGTATTTGTCTGATTGTAATAAAACAATGAGTTCAATCATTCGATAAAACGAAACTATTTAATCCATGGTTGTGAAACAATGATTCTGTTACAACACTCCCCGACGTTTCCGCCGCGGTTTGTTGTTTAAACGCGGTCGGGGTGTGATAGGTAAAATGTAATATTTTGGAAGTTAAGGGTTTAAAGTGCAAACGAGGGGGTTTAAGTTAGTTTAAGTGTGTTTAGGTGTTTTTATGATTTTTAAGGTGTTCTAGCACCAATAATAGCTTAATATCATAAAAACATTACTTCTAATCAAATTTTGATGTCCCGGTTATTGTCCGGTTGTTCGGTTCGTTACAGTTTGTTAAA
This sequence comes from Helianthus annuus, assembly GCF_002127325.2. Classification (NCBI taxonomy): domain Eukaryota; kingdom Viridiplantae; phylum Streptophyta; class Magnoliopsida; order Asterales; family Asteraceae; genus Helianthus; species Helianthus annuus. Next base: position 147,353,257 of record NC_035443.2, read on the forward strand.
GTGCTGAATTGCGCAGTTTCACTAAGTGTGAAGCACCTTTTGTGGTAGTTTTAATTCCCGACACTTGTAAGTTATTTTGAACAATAAAACATAAATTTTGCATGATATTATTGTGTTAAATAGCTGATTATAGCTGAATTAGTGCTGATGTATGAAGAATTCTGCATTTAAAGTGAGTTTCGGGTGCTTTTTAGTGCATAGTTTAGCTTCCGGAAAGTTTATATGTTAACCCTTGTATCCACACTTGGGTTTTAATGTATTTTAGATGTTGGACCTATTCCTAGGCCCTAATTCTATTATCTGACTGCTTTCTACAGAATTTCTGACACAGCGTGTCTTACCGGTGAGTTTACTAGTCTTTCTGACGCAACGCTTAAAGTAATGTATAAAGCAATATTTGAAGTATAAAACGTGCATGAATTCACATGTATAGCATGTAATCAGACAATGTTGACATTTAAGCACATAATTGTAGATAGTAAATAATAATTAAAATTGTACGGAAATTACCGGTTTTGTGCCAGTTGTCACAGTCTCCCCCCGTTAAAAGAATTTCGTCCCGAAATTCAGGCTGAGTTATCTCCCGCAGGAGCTTTCTTGAACAGATGGGGGTACTTGGCTTTGAACCGGTCTTCACGTTCCCACATGTACTCAGGTCCGTGCTTTAAGTTCCAACGTACTTTTACAAGCTTAATGCGACTTCTCCTTGTTTTATGGACCTTGCAATCTGTTACCTCAACAGGTTGTTCTGTAAATCAGAGTGTGTCATCGATATGTGTGACAACTGTCAAATTTGCATGCATCCGTAGAATTAATTAGACAATAATTAATGCTTAATAACTGTGCTGAATTTCAATTAATTACTTGAACTGTTTTCTGACTATTACCATATACAGACATGTGCATCATATATTGCTTAATGTCATGTCATTATTTCATGAGAACTTTATTGACTCAAATGGTACACGAAACATAGTTAGCACAGTTATCCGGCAAATCAGAAAAATGCTGACATAGTTTAGTAGATAGACAGACATTGTATTGAGACACAGAATGAGCCAGAAACCAAGTATTACACAAGTATAGTGTGTAGGAAAGTAAGGATCACAAAACTGCCTTCCTAGTGATATTTTAAGTGTTGGAAAGTGCCTAAAACTCACCCAAAGTGCTGAATTCAGCAAAAATCCGCATTTAAACAATCTAAAATCATGCAAAAATATGATTAAATGGTCCTGAATACTTTCCTAAGTGTCGGGAATCAAAACTGTCACAAAAGGGAACATAAAGCACACTAAACTGCAAAGTTTATTACTTTAACGAACCGGTAATCAACCGAACAACCGGACACTACCCGAAACATCAAATTTTCACTAGAAGCACTGTTTTAACATTACCAAGCTAGTTATGGTCCCCGAACATCATAACACACAATTAAAATATCTAGTAACCAAGTCCCTAACTATATGCTTGAAATCTAAACATAACCTAACTATTTGGTTGGAACCTAGTCTACTACCCCCCCACACCTATTTGGCGGATTCATGTGGGCCCCATTGTTGATTTTATTTAATTAGATCATGTTTCTTATTTAAGAACACATTATACACTAGTGAAGAAACACTAGATAAATGGTCAGAACCGAAATATCTAGGGGGTTTGAATCCGCATAAAAGGTTAGCTTCCACTCGATTGATTCAGATCCGATTGACCTTCTTCTCTGATAGTTCTGCAAAAAAGAGCACCGTTAGCCTCGTCAAGGGGAGAAAGGGGGTTCTCTCCTTGACCCGACTCCGGTGTGAGAATAAGTATTGGTATGAAGAAGAAGAAGATTAAAAATTTGGAAAGTGTGTGTAACTTGTTTTGTACCTGGGTTTTATCTCTTATTTATAGCCGGGAGTCATTTGGGCAGGAAAACCTGTTAATGAAAAGTTAACGGAAGATGCTAACCCCGTAAGCGGTTACACTTCCTTCCGTTAAGCTTTCTGATCTGAGGTGAGAGCACACGGATCGTGATTTAGATCGAAGGCTGGGGATAGGCCATGTGTAAAGTGATCAAATGGAGATTACTTTCCATTTGCATACTTCCGTTGTGACCCTAGGGACGTATGAGATGGTGACACGTGTCCATTTGGTTGTAACCGTCTTGGTGGTGCACGATTGTATCCCTTCTAGAAGATTACTGCTGTAATCTGGTGTGTCACCTTTATCGTGTGGAGACAGGTGGATGAATAATTCTCAAGTCTGAGTAAATAATATCCAAGTCTGGATATAAAGGCGGAAGTATTTATCTCAGGATTTTCATCCTTTATTTATGGGAGAAAGCGCAAAGGTTTGTGATTCCTTTTGGGCGCGCAAATGTTGACAGCTTGACTGCTTTTTAGATCTCTATTTGTAAAACCTGTGCGCGGCCGCGCAAGGTATAAGGTTTGATCTGTAAGGTTTTGGTATGGTTACCATCGCCTTTTATAGGGTTTTTGGGACCTTACCCCTTCAAGTCCCCCCAGTCTAGTGTTGTACTTATGCAAGTAAGTGGAGCACTGGACTTTTGAGAGGGAAATGCTTTTTGTTACGAAGAATGAGGAATCTTCGATAAGAATATTCATATATATTAAAAAATTGTACTTTGAAAATCATGTTATGACGTATAATGACGTCAGTTGGCAGAAAAAGTGGTATTTGCATGATTTTGCTTGTTTTTATTGGGATGTGTAACGGCGTTTGTCAGAGTCATTTAATGGAGATATGACTCCAGTTCCTGTAGCGCAGTTTGGATGTGATGCTTCCTGACAATTAATCATGATGGTTAAGTTTTCTTGCACATTTAAGATGCTTTGCTTTTAGATGCTTTGCTTTTAGCTTTTTCTGGTAAAGAAGATGAAACGTTCTTACTATACTCGTCGCTTGTTGGATGTTTTTAGGATTTATGAGGCTGCTGAAGGTCTCGTGCTTCTTTCTTGTTCACCGCCTTTAAGTGTTACCAGAAAGGATTCGATCGAAACTGTTTCTCCGGCGGCAGTTGGTTCCAACTGTAAATTTCTCCAGCACAAGGTTGTTGTTGATGGTGGTACTGTGCTAGATGCTTATGGCTTAATAGCTCGCTTTCCACTGCTCCAGAAGGGAGGGTGCCGGCTGGTATATCAACGTCGGAGAACTCGTCGGTGCGGGCAGATGTCTGTTGATGATGATTCTGATGCTGGTTAGGTGTTTTGACTTTTAGGACTATCTTTATCCTTTTTTGTAAATCTGAACGATTTTTTGTGAAGATCATTGCCATGATCTTGCCTAAGTGTTTGCGGTTACACTTTCAATGATGTGCATATTTTTGATGTGATGTTATCCCTGTTAGGGTTTGCTTTGTATGTTTGGATTACAATGTGTTGCATGTTTTTAATTGCTTTGATTAGTTAGAGCGAATGACAGATGGTATTGTGCTCATGTGTGAACGTTTGTCCAGAACATGCGCTTATGTTGCGCTTTTCTCTGTTTTTTTTTTTCCAAACCGTTCATGAGGTGTACAATGTTTACCATTTGTTTTCGCGCGAACCAAAGGAATTTAATGCAATTTGTAACAAAAAGTTGATCATGAAAATAGTGTTCGTATTAATAAAACGCCAAGCTTACAATATGAAAATAGGAAATATATTGCCTGCGAGTGAGTTGTCCTACATGTAACACCTGCGCAGTTGCTGTGCGTTCCAGGTGCGGGGGACCAGAGTTCCGTCAATTCTCTTAAGGGTATATGCCCCCTTGCCCAGGACTTCATTGATGACATATGGTCCTTCCCACCTTGGGGCCAATTTGCCCGGCTTCTCCGCATTTGATGCTTCATTGTCGCGTAAGACGAAATCCCCGGGAACAAAAGTGCATACGCGTACGCGCGCATTATAATATTTTTCAAGTTTGGACTTGTACCTTGCTTCAGTGATGGCGGCGTTTTCGCGCCGTTCTTCAAGAAGGTCTAACCTCGGCTGGAATTACTGCTTCTGAGCCGTAAACCAGGCTAAACGGGGTTTCTCCCGTGCTGGTCTTTGGCATTGTACGGTGTGCCCATAGGATGCTGGGGAGTTCGTCGACCCATCCCCTACGCGCTGTTCCAAGTCTCGCTTTTATGCCATCGACAATCTGCTTGTTTATACTTTCTACTTGACCGTTCGCTTGTGGATGCGCGATGGAGGCGAAATGATGCTCGATCTTCATCTCTTTGAACCATTTTTGAAGATCTTCTGAGGCGAAGTTTGTGCCATTGTCCGAGATGATACGCAATGGTAATCCAAACCTGCAAATAATATGTTCCCATATAAATTTGCGGATTACCATTGCTGTGGTTGAGGCCAAAGCTTTGGCTTCTACCCATTTGGTGAAGTAATCGACCGCAACGATAATGAATTTTACTGCGCCTAGTGCATCAGGGAATGGGCCAACAAGATCGATGCCCCATTGTTGAAAAGGCCAAGCAGTTGTGACTGGTACTAGCGGATTTTTGGGTCGGAGCGTCTTCGGCGCGTGGCGTTGGCATGCTGTGCATTTTTGTAAGATCTCTACCGCATCTACGTGCATTCCCGGCCAATAATATCCTGCGCTCATTATTTTGGCTACTACCATACGTGGACCAGCATGTATTCCACACAAGCCTTCATGGATTTCTCTGACCAGGTATTGTGCGTCTGTCTTGTCAACGCATCTAAGTAACGGTCCCATGAATGACTTCCTGTAAAGAATGCCGTCTACCATTTCGTAGTTTACTACTTTATTCTGAATTTTTCTGGCTTCTGCTTTTTCCTCCAGGAGTTTCCCGTGTTGTAGGTACAAAATGATCAGGGACATCCACGATGGATTGCCGATCTCTATGATGTTGACTTGTTTGAGAGGAACAGAGGGATTGGATAGTACTTCTATGCGCACCTCTTTTGCTAAGTGTTTGAAGCTGGTCGCGGCCAGTTTGCTCAATGCGTCTGCATGCTTGTTTTCACTTCTGTTTATATGGTTAACCCTGAATGTTTGGAATTGGCTGATTAATGGCCGCGCTTGTTCAAGGTATAATGCCATAGTTTCTCCTTTAGCGTCATAATGGCCATTAACTTGCTCGACCACTAGCTTTGAGTCGACATTGGCTTCAAGGTTCCTCGCTCCCATTTTAAGTGCTAGGCGGAGACCTGCCAAGAATGCTTCATACTTGGCTTCGTTATTTGTACTTCGGAAATCCAAGCGTATGGCGTATGTAAGTTCGTGATCGTCAGGACTGACTAATCGAAGGCCTGCGCCGGCTCCGTCATCATTGGAAGCGCCATCTGTGTGTAAGGTCCACACCCTATCATCGAAAACAGGAATAGGGTTCTGGATTGCTTCGCATTCTTGAACTTTATCGATGGGAACTTCTGTGGCAAAGTCTGCCAGAACTTGCCCTTTAATTGCCGGTCTTGGTCTTTACAAGATATTATATCCCCCTAGCTCAATAGCCCATTTAGCCATCCTTCCCGCTACATCGGGTTTGGATAAAATTTGGCCCAAATGATAATTGGTGAGAACTGTGATGACATGTCCTGAAAAATACCTGCGTAGGCGTCGTGTTGCATGTACTAATGCCAAGACTAGCTTTTCTATCATCGAGTAACGAGTTTCTGGGCCGGTGAGCATCTCACTTATATAGTAAATTGGGGTCTGGATGTTTTCTCGTTCTACCATCAATACTGCTCCTACTGCTACTTCCGCCGCAGACAGGTACAGGATCAATGGTTCTTTTTCTTTTGGTGCAGTCAGCGTTGGTAACTGAATTAAATACTCTATCATTTGTTTGAATGCTGCGTCTGCTTCGGGAGTCCACTGAAAATCAGTTTTCTTTGCGCAATTCCGCAGCGTGCTGATGAATGGGTAAGACCTTGCCGCATGATTAGCCAAGAATATGTTTAAGGCCGCTAAGCGCCCGGCGAGTCTTTGCATTTCTTTTATTGTTGCGGGTGATGGCATTAGCTGAATGGCCTGAACTTTTTCTGGATTGACCTTAAACCCATCTCTTGTGACTATAAAGCCCAAAAATTTCCCCTCCTCCATGCCGAAAGAGCATTTTGTTGGATTTAACTTCAGGTTTACATTGCGCAATGAGTCGAACGTGCGCTGAATATTGTTGAGCATTGTGTCTTCTTCATGGCTCATGATGACGAGGTCATCCATGTATACCTCGACTGTCTTGCCAATGTCGCCTTTAAAAACTTTGTCCATCAGGCGTTGGTAGGTTGCGCCTGCGTTGCGCAAGCCAAAGGGCATTTTAGTGTAACAGAAGATGCCCTTGTCTGTGCGAAATGCAGTTTTCTCTTCGTATTCTTCCTTCATCTGGACCTGATGATAGCCTTTGTAGCAGTCAAGAAAGCACTTCCATCTGAATGACGCTAGAGAGTCGACCTTTTTGTCTATCTCCGGAAGTGCATAACAATCTCTTGGGCATGATTTATTCAGGTCTTTGAAGTCGACGCACATTCTCCATCCGCCACTATGTTTCTGTACCATTACTGGGTTGGCAACCCATGTATGGTATTTGACTTCGCGTAAGATTCCCACGTTGAGTAATTCTGTTACCTGTTCGTCCATGGCTTTTGCTTTTTCTTCGCTAAAGCTACGCCTCCCCTGAGCAACAGGTTCTGCTGTTGGTTTGATATTCAAGCAATGTTGCGCTATATCGCGTGGAACCCCCGTCATGTCTGCTGGGCACCACGCGAATATATCTTTGTTGTTGGTTAGCAACTCTTTTAATTGTTCCCGTGTTGCCGGTGAAATGGTGTGTCCTAGCAGGATGGTCTGTTCCGGGTATTCGCTGTTCAGGACCCATTTCTCTGGCTCATTGGGTGTCGAAGGTTTGGCTACCTTTGCCGGTGGTTCGTCATCTACATACATGACCTCCTTGCTTGAGTATAGAATTGCTACTCCAGTTTCCGTTGGAAATCCGCATGCAGCGTGCGGAATAGAGGTGATCATACTGAATTCTCTTTGTGACCTTCTCCCGAGCAAGACATCATGTCGTGATGTTGCCAGCATTACCATGAAATTTACTGTGACTGTTCATGAATGCTCACCATCTGATAGAGTCACCGGGAAAGCTATCTGTCCCAATGGGAATACAGCTTCGTTACAAAATCCGGTGAGAGGAAAATCAACCGGTTCTAAAGGTGCTTTGTCTTCTGGATCGAGTTGTTTAAAGCATTGCTCGTAGATGATGTCCATCGAGCTTCCTGGATCTATAAACATATAGTCTGTCCGGTAATGGCCGAAGATGCCAGTAATGATTACTGGTCATTCTTCATGAGGGCCTCCAGGGACAACAGGAAACACAACTTGTTGTTCCGTCCAATGTTGATCATGACTCCGCTTATGTGGTCTCCGTGACGGACCTCCTTAAACCATGTTCATCTGTTTTGGTTTGTGTAACAACTCTCATTAAAATTTATAATTAGAATGATAATTAGTCAATAAGGAAACCCTAATTGAGACACCCAAGTAATTCTGCACTAACCCTAAAATTTTCGGAACAATTGGAATTAGGATCAGGGCCCCTAAAACTCAAGGGGGGTTAAACCCTAGTGATAATTATCTTTAAAATTTTGTTGTACAGATGAAATTCGATTTTTGAGTGAATCAGCTAAGCTAGTCCCGAACTCAGCTAGTCTACATAAATAGACTGCACCCCTTACGGACCGTAAGGGGAAATGCCATACGGTCCGTAAGAGTGTCCCAAAATTCACTATAAATAGCAGACATTGGCAGTAGCTTTTAGAAGTTGAAACGACGTTAATACGCTTTGTGTACGTCGAGATAGATCAGTTACAACATAATTAAACACACACTGCACTCGGATCGCTGCCGCAAAACAGGGTAATTACTCGATCGCTATTACGATTCATTTTCCGAGATCAATATATCCAAAGAATGTTTAAGTGCCGCCCACATTGGGTTATTGTCATTTGTCGTTAAATCGATGAATGTTTAAGTATTGCACTTTGTCGTTCATTGTGAGAATTTGATTTCGTGAGTTATCGTGACTGCTGTATTGATCACTAACCCAGTTTTGTGTGCATTATTATTGAAATTAGGTTAACCAGGCTAAATCATATTCTGTTCGTGTTAAATCTGCAATGTGAGTCATTCTCTTTTTATCAACTGTTTTACAATACTCCAAATTATTTTTCAGAATTATAATTACAGTGATTAAGTTTATGTAATCACCAAATTACAGCCAGTATGTGGGGTATTGTGCACATTACTACAGTTTTAATCACATTAGGTGGGCGAACCTAAAATTAAGTGATATACGTCATTCATTGGGGCAGCCAATGGTGATATGACCACAGTCACAGATCCGGTCGAGTGACAAATACTGTGGGTAGTTGGTTGATAATAAACATATGTAAAAACTCTTAATACTGTGAATTATAACAAATGTGTCATTTTCAGTAAACTGAATGATTCACTCAGTATTTCCCCGCTGACAAAACCTTTTTCAAACATGTTTCAGGTGATCTACTGTAATTCAGGAAAAGTGTCGGGGAGCATTTCAAGCTTAAGATAGTGGCTCAGTATAAAATAAAGAAATATGTTTTGAAATAAAGATTTATCAAAAAAATCTTATTATTGTAAATTATCGGGGTTTTATCTCGAGTTGTGAAATAAAATAATCGGGAAAAGTTTTTAGCTTTATAACGATCCTGATGTTAAAATTCCGCTGCTAAAATCACATAAATAAATATCACGGGATTTCTGTCCCGCGGCTCCTGAAACGGGTCAAACCGGGTCGGGGGCCGTGACAGTTTGATTTCCTGATAACTGTTATTTCTGGATTGTTGACGTACATCAACATTACGACTGGATTGGATGTCCCTCTGACGAGGTGTTGGTGGATCCAATACTACGGTGTCAATTTCTTCACCGGATCTGGTGTTTGGGTACTCGGATCCGACAATTTGCATAACAATTGTGTTTAAAGCAATCCAGCATCTGTTAAACCAATATTCTGGGGATCTCTCTATGATTGGATCCGAGAAATTCTTCCTGTCTGAACGACCGTTGTTTTCGTTTCCCATGGTTCCGTTAATCTGGGTATTTTGGGTTGTAGAACCCTTTAACTCAGATCGAGGACCTGATGGGTGAGATAATGAATTCTCTACCATGTGAAAACAGAGAATAAAAAAGAACTGAATCGAAACGAGATGAAAACTGAAAAAACAGAGGAATCGGTGGGCGCCAACGAAGAAACACTAGATAAATGGTCGGAACCGAAATATCTAGGGGGTTTGAATCCGCATAAAAGGTTAGCTTCCACTCGATTGATTCAGATCCGATTGACCTTTTTCTCTGATAGTTCTGCAAAAAAGAGCACCGTTAGCCTCGTCAAGGGGAGAAAGGGGGTTCTCTCCTTGACCCGACTCCGGTGTGAGAATAAGTATTGGTATGAAGAAGAAGATTAAGAATTTGGAAAGTGTGTGTAACTTGTTTCGTACCTGGGTTTTATCTCTTATTTATAGCCGGGAGTCATTTGGGCGGGAAAACCTGTTAATGAAAAGTTAACGGAAGATGCTAACCCCGTAAGCGGTTACACTTCCTTCCGTTAAGCTTTCTGATCTGAGGTGAGAGCACACGGATCGTGATTTAGATCGAAGGCTGGGGATAGGCCACGTGTAAAGTGATCAAATGGAGATTACTTTCCATTTGCATACTTCCGTTGTGACCCTAGGGACGTATGAGATGGTGACACGTGTCCATTCGGTTGTAACCGTCTTGGTGGTGCACGATTGTATCCCTTCTAGAAGATTACTGCTGTAATCTGGTGTGTCACCTTTATCGTGTGGAGACAGGTGGATGAATAATTCTCAAGTCTGAGTAAATAATATCCAAGTCTGGATATAAAGGCGGAAGTATTTATCTCAGGATTTTCATCCTTTATTTATGGGAGAAAGCGCAAAGGTTTGTGATTCCTTTTGGGCGCGAAAATGTTAACAGCTTGACTGCTTTTTAGATCTCCGTTTGTAAAACCAGTGCGCGGCCGCGCAAGGTATAAGGTTTGATCTGTAAGGTTTTGGAATGGTTCCCATCGCCTTTTATAGGGTTTTTGGGACCTTACCCCTTCAACTAGATAAATACATGATGGTTTTATAAATGACCACATGAACATAACCTACTCATTCTCATTCTTCACAAAATTTCACTCTTTCTCCTTCCTCCTCCCTTCACCTCACGGCTCCAACACATCATCACAACACCAGCATTTTTCAATCACTTCCAACCTTTCTAAGGTGATACAAAGGTGTAAGAAGCTTGTTTAGGGAGCTAGGAGCTTACGAAAGTTCAAGAACCTCTTTCATTTGCTTTTATCCACTTGTTTTCTACACTTGATCATCCCTAGCCTTATGCTAACGGTAAGAGTCTTGATCTTGCTAGTTTACTTCTATTTTAAGTGGTTAAAAGAAGAATCATACTCATAACTTTGAAGAACACTAAGATACATAAGAAGTAAACATGAACATAAGCATGTTTAATGATGAAACTAAGTTGTTTAAGTGATGATTTGCTTGTTGATTGTTGTTTGTTCATATATGTGATGTAGATCATCATATGATCTTGCTAGATCATGATTAAAAAAACATAATCTAGCAAGATGAGAAAGTAGAAATACGGTAGGATGATGGATCATCCACACATGAATCATGAACTTGAATGAATAAATGGTTTTCTTGGAAAATAATGATCAAAGTGAGTAGTAACACTTGTAGATCTAAATATTTATGGATGATTTCTAAAGAAACCAAGTTAAAAATATAAGTCTTGCTAGATGCTGGTTATTACATAAACAAATCTTATCTTTAGTGGTTAAACAAGTGTTGAAACACTTGTATAACAAGAAGAATGCATAAAGAAGTATTTTTAGAAAGCATGATTTGAAGTTGTAAACATCTATATTCTTTAAAAATGAAGTTTTTAAAGAACTAATCACACTTTAAAGGATAACAAGGCTTACTAATAACACTAGTAAGTTCCTACAAATTTTTACAAATATTCAAATTCATGAAGTGGTAGATTATTACTTGTTTTTGCAAATTGGTAAGTAAAGGTTGTTTATTGTTGATTGTGGATTGATTGTGATGATTTTTATAAAAGAAAATGATATGCTTGAAAGAATGGAAACCTCCATTTTTAGGGGAAACTATGGCAAAATTTTCTAAAAATCTAAACACTTAGAAAAATATTTATAAACATGCACTTACAAGTGTATTTTCAACAATAAATTGTTACATAAACTTTGCCATAATTTTTGGTTACAAAAAAAATACAAATATTGGAGGTTGGTTTTTATAAATAAAAGTGACTAAATATGTATTTAGGAAATATATATTTAGAAGACACCATGTGTGTGATTATTTGTATATTTTGTGTATTAGTTATATTATTTTAGGATTTGGAATAATATAACACATCAAAATACCAAGAATTACAATCCAAAATATTACCAAAATTCCAAGGATACGAAGATACAAGTTATACACAAAATATTGATGAAACCGAACCAAGGAATATAACTCACAAAATATTCCGAAAATAATATTCATATGCATATTTTGGAAAATAATATTTTGGACACCAAGGAAATGAAAATATGATTTTTACAATTACTACAAGAATATGTCATATTTTTGACAAAGGAAAAATATTACTTTTGGCAAGAATGAATATAATTTTTTCTTGAAAATTTTAGAAGATATATTATTTTTAAGAAATATATATTTTCTTACATAAGCACGAAATACAATATTTTTAAGGTGAAAGATATATTTTCTTAAATAAATATGAAGTATGTCATTTTTGGAGAAAAATGAGCATATACATATATATTTTCTAAGTTGACTTGAAAATTTATTATTTTTGGAACTTATAAGAGAATACAAATGTTTTTGCCAAAGAAAATTATAAATAATTTTTCAATTTTTCTAAGTCATATCCCTTAAAATATATATTTTGGAAATATTGAATCTTTATTTAAGATAATATTCCGGAAAATTAATATGAAATTAAGTATAAGAATACTTAATGAATACAATAAAAATACGTATTCTCATACGTATAAATACACACCGGAATACGACCCAATACATGGCAAAAATATACAAGCATAAGAATACAAATACAAGTACACCCATCCTTGGGAAGGAAATACATGTATAAATACGTGAAAAGTACCAAGTTAAAATATATATTGTTTTAACTATTATTCCAGAAATTTAATAAATATAATTTAAGTTAAAATATTTATTATTTTAACAAATAATTATATAACTTGGAATAATGATGAAGACACTTGGAAACATAACTCAAAGGCACTAATTAATACTAAGTCAAGGCACGACCCGCTCGTCTGGACCATAGTGCGTTGTAGGTAGTCGTGTACACCAGAGGAAACTTTGAGTTACAGGCGGATTCGAAGAACGCAAACCAGTGAGTTCATGTCCCCCTTTTTCTTTAAACTGTTTTGTTTTATAACTTCGGGGGTGAAGTACATGTTACAAAATGATTACAAATAATTACAATAGGTATGGTTAGCTTTGGAAAGTATAGTAGATCATGTGGATGGGTAGGCGCACTCCTAAGACCATTAATCCTCGTTGTAGGACCGAGGGACATGAGTGATAGATCTATTTGGGTGTAGCGAGCCCCACCCATGAGTCCGTCGAGTGGACCATGCGGTGACTATGTCTTATTGCCGGAGGCGAGGTCTGCTAGGTTTGAGTCTTCCTGCATCATGTCACGTATATTAATGTATTAGCTACACATTAATTGATCTGTTTCCTTGTTGCTTTCATACCGGGATTTCAAGTACATACAAACATACTTACAAATGTTTCAAAGGTTTATTCACAAACATTTACATGAACTCGCTCAACCTTTGTTGATGTTTTCAAACTACATGTATTTCAGGAAATTTAGTATGGATCTGGCGGGCGTTGAAGCTTCAAGTGTTGTCTGAAATAAAAGATGTCATCCGGTGTCGAATGGTTTAGAGTGTGTATCCCATCCTGGATAGGATACATGTTTCAAAGCCTAGTTTTCATTAGTGTCTTTTGAAAAGTCCTTATGGAACTTAAAACCTGTTGGTGTTGTATTCTGAATACGAAGTCTGTGTTTTTGGGGTTTAAACACAAAGTTGTTGTAATGTTTTGAAACTTAATCAATGGATGAACATCTTGGATTTATCATATAGTTGTTTGTTATGGTTGAATGCAATGATATTAAGCAAGTCACACCAAATCACGCTTCCGCAAAAGTCAGGGTGTGACAGTTTGGTATCAGAGCCTCGATTGTAGCGAACTAAGATTCCTTCTCGAGTCTAGACTACAATCATTAGGGCTCTCACGAAAATATTTTTACAACATGTTTTCTTTGTATACACGAAACGCCCAGATCCAGGGAAACAAATAATTTTTACAAAAGAAAGACACGAAACACATTTCAAGGTTTATGTTTGTGGTTCAGTCTGAGAGACTGGGTGGTTCAGTCTGAGAGACTGGGTGGTTCAGTCTGAGAGACTGGGTGGTATAGTCTTGGAGACTGGGTAGTTCAGTCTGAGAGACTGGGTAGTTAGTCTGGGAGACTAGGTAGTTTAGTCTGGGAGACTGGATGGTCTATTCTGGGAGACTAGGAAGGATAGAAAGGATTTGTGAGGACTGATAAGGATACCCGATTACATGAGTTCATTGTCTTTGATTACATAATTTTATGATGCATTGACTTTGCCTGCATACTTAATGTTGGTAGTTGATATACGTGCATATATTGTGATTGTTCTATTACAGACACTATGTCTTCACCTGATAGCGGATTGCCCGACGACCATGACCCCATGGCAGTAGTCTTCGACGACAAGGTTATGCCAGAGCCGGAGGTCTTCACCTCATATTCAGAGAGTGACCCGGAGATGATGTCTGACGACGACGACTTTCAGCCGTCCGCGTTGCCTGACCATGGAGATGACTTACCACTTGCTGATGGCATTCCAGACGAGGATCCTTTTGTTGCTCCCATTCCAGTTCATGACCATCTTATCATCGAGGATCCCGATGGTGAGCATGTCGTGACACCGATCCTCGCTCCCGATCTTATAGTGGCCATTCCTCTCAAGGATTTGCCTTTTGATGATTTGATTGATGTTGACATTGATTGGTTTGATGGTCCTCCTGATGATGCCCATGGTGATGGAGAGCTAGACGAGGACGTTGTTGCTATCCCACTTTTAGAGATCCCTGTTATTGAGATTTCCTCTAGCTCTAGTTTACGCTCTGTCCCAGATTCCTTTGAGTCTGTGACGTCTTCCGCTTTGCAGGCGGTTGGATTACGACGCTTTGCCACTGATTCTGATGACGATACGTATTAGCGAATTAAACAATTTGAGTTTTGGGGCGTTACAAGTCTACCCCTCTTAAAGGAGGTTTCCTCTCCGAAACCTTGTTCATTTCCACTTAACATTAACTATATTTTCTTCCCGCCGTACCAACTTGATCACGAGCCCGTCTCGGTGATGACCTTCTAACTCCAAGAGCCCGACTCGAAGTTCTTATTAGTATCATCTTCATTGTATAATGCTAGTTTCTAGCAAAGTAAACATAATTGTATGCATTGTCCCTACCTTCTTAAATTTAGTAAATTTCATTCACCATAACATAAAAAGTCGGAATCTTATCCAGAGCTCTTATTAGTGTCGCTTTCACTCTATAGCGCTAGTTCCTAACACACATCATAACTAGCGGTTCATTCATCGAATTCATTCAAAATGTATACTATTGCTCGTACAGATCTAAGTTTACAGCCTATTTCTATCTTTCTAATTAAACATAATACATTCATGTTTTTACTTATTCAAAATAATTCGATTTATTTCATTCTATTCATATATCATATACGATATTTCATTTTGTTCACCATAAGCAAGTCCCAACATCCCATTACTAACATTCCTACAAATTACTTTCATATTCATACGAGGAGTCAACATATTATTATACCCATACTATAAACATTCAACGACCAGTTAATACTACAATAAAACTACCCTTTTATACTTACTTATTCATACATGACATGAGGATTAAGCATCATTCTACGGTTACTATCGTTAATTATACCGTGCATACCTTTAGGTTAGCCTCAAATCATCTCAATCATATCACCTCACTATTAGCTCCCTTTGCGCACTAACACTACTAAGCAAGTATGTTGCGCGAGTGCTTCGTGCTTCGTGCGAGTGTTTAAACGATACTCTAAACTTTTACTCAAGGATTTTTGGAATTGTCCTCCCAATGACATAATTTCCTTCTTATATTACCCATTAAAGCTAAACATTCAATATACCAATTCTTACTCGTAATCACAAGCTAAACATTTTACTAACCTTGATTTCATTGCATAATCCAACGGTCTGCGACCCGAATTGGCCCGATTCATTGTGAGTTACGCAATACCTGGATTGATCGTATCCGTTCATTTGTTAAGCTTCCACCTAAGTGCATCTTCTCAACAACGTCTTGTTCGGATGAACATGGCCAACAAGCCCAACATCAAAGTTAGCATTTCTAATGGTACTTGCCATCTTGTATATTCTATCAGAATTTCCACAGTTACAATCATTCAGGTATAGTACCACGGGATGATCATTGTGAACATTCTTGAAATTCACTTCACTTTGCAGTATAATTTTTTGTACATACCTTCAGTTCAAGCGAACTCACAACTATGTTATTTCATTATCATAGCGTTCCTTGCAAAAACTTTCCCCTAACGCTACCCCATATACTTACGCTATTCGTCTGGGCCTTAGCCCATCATTTACTTACATAGTTTAGCTCATGCAGTTCGACTTTTCGAGATCAAACTGTAACTTCTTATTTATCCTACAGTATTATAGCATACGCTTGTACCTCCTTTCACTTAATATTTTCTTACTACAACAACATCTTTAACTATTTTACTACCTTTCATTCATTACCCACGGCCTTTCCCAAGCGTGGTTCTCATATATACTAGATGTACATTTACAATACTTTTGTACAAAAAGACATACCTAACCCAGTAAGGCTACCAGTACATTTACGTATGGAATTTACACCTTCCTTAGATTTGGGGAGAGAGGTGCAATTCCTCCTTTATCCTCACTCGTGTCTTAGTTGTTGATGAATTCGATCCTTCATTCTCACGTATTCTATTCATACTTACTTAAGGATTTCAGTCCTTTCATTCTTACATATCACTCTTATATATTAGATCTGTATTTGCCTACAAATATTACCTTTCTTTAATACGTGTCATTTCTTATAAGTTTGATCCGTGTTTAACTACAGATTTCAACTTTTCATTCTTTCATGTTTGAATCCATCTATGAATTCAAACCTTTCATTCTTTTATGTTTGAATCCGTCAATGAATTCAAACCTTTTATTTCGTTCCTTTATGCTTGAATTCATCAAAGGATTCAAACCTTTCTTTATTACATTTCATTTCTTATAATTTTGATCCATGTTTAACTACGGATTTCAACTTTTCATTCATACTTTGCATTCTTTCATGTTTGAATCCGTCTATGAATTCAAACCTTCCATTCTTTTATGTTTATATCCGTCAATGAATTCAAACCTTTCATTCTTACTTTTCGCTCCTTTATGTTTGAATCCATCAATGGATTCAAACCTTTCTTTCTTACTTTTCATTCCTTTATGTTTGAATCCATCAATGGATTCAAACCTTTCTTTCTTACTTTTCGTTCCTTTATGTTTGAATTCTTCGATGGATTCAAGCCTTTCTTTCTTATTTTTTCGTTCCTTTATGTTTGAATCCGTCAATGGATTCAAACCTTTCTTTCTTACTTGGTTGGTCCATTCTTACTTACGGACTCATACTTTTCCCTATCCATTTCCTTCCCAATCCTACCGAACATATCTGTGATGATTATCATGGTCTCAGGAGTGTCATATGCTTCTTGCACATTGGCCAGGCGTGCAATCCACATGCTAGTTTCGTGCCTGCATGTAATCATCACCTTATGCCTAAAGAAGTGGGTTTTCAATTCGTACAACATCTTAAATTCTTACCAAGACAATATCATTGTCTTTTGTTTGAAAACCAAACCCCGTGTTTCAATCCGGATCCCGCTAAGGCAAAATCAACGTCATTCATTTATCATTAATCCTATCTTGGGTGATCTTTCCAATACCGGTACCCATACTTATTAAAATTGTGTACCTGGGATCCGATAGTACATTCTCTTGGTTTGGCGCTTGCTGTAGATTGCATCCTTGGATCATCCTTCTTATTTATCAAAGCTTACCTTACATACAACACACAACTAGCTTCTTCATTTAAGTGTACATATACATATTTTCATTCGGTTTTTACCTTCAGGTCTTGTTCGAGTCTCGGATTGTACGGTTCATGTCAATAGAGCGCGCAGGTTTGAGTTCAAGTACTTACCAGTGTGTACTTGATTTCGCTCAAACCAGGGCTCTGATACCAGCTTGTAACACCCTACACGTTTTGATCATGAATACGCAACGGAAATACGTACCATAAAATTTCTTTCTTTATAATATTCCATTAAACTTGAAAACCATTTAAAAACAACTTCTTTAGAAGGATTACCTCATTTATCTTTCATTTGTGTATCAAATATAACAAACTAACACTAATTACATGACTACCCATTCCATACAATCCATGTCTCTTTATCTCGATCTCCAATCACTTATCCTTCGTAATGTTGATCCACAATTCTGCACAACCTGCACTCACCACGTACATTCGCAACATTAGTACACATAATATATATATATATATATATATATATATATATATAGGCTAAAGCTAGGTAGAAAACCCTCAATTTTGAGAAAACCCTAGAAAACCCAACCTCCCGACTTTTTTTTTTGAAAAAATAACACATGTAATATACATGTTTTTGAGAGTTTTGGGCCAAAAAAAAAAAAAAGCTCCGAAGGAATGTTTTAAAAAAAACAAATTTCAGCAAGTTTCAACCTTTTTTGCCTAACACATGTTAGTCACCCGGAGTTTGCTGAAGTTTGTTTATTTTTTTTAAAACATCCCTTCGGCGTTTTTTTTTGTTTTTTTGGCTCAAAACTCTTAAAAACATGTATATTACATGTGTTATTTTTTTCAAAAAAAAAAAAAATGTCGGGAGGTTGGGTAAAAATGGGGGGAGTTTTGAGTTTCCAGAGTTTTCTAAAAACATAAGGGTTTTCTATATAGCCCCCCCTATATATATATATATATATATATATATATATATATATATATAGGGAGCCGCTAGAATGAGAACCACCTCGAGTTGTAAGAACCGCGAGAACTACACCCCACGGAGCGCCGTTCGCCGCGATTTTTTTTTTACAAGTAGATGTGTGCATTATAAACACGGCCGTAAAAAATCACGGCGAACGGCGCTCCGTGGGGTGTACTTTTTTACACCTCAAGTTTGGTGAAAAAAAAAGAAAAAAGAAAAAAATTAAAAAACACCAAACTTGAGGTGTAAAAAAGTACACCCCACGGAGCGCCGTTCGCCGTGATTTTTTACGGCCGTGTTTATAATGCACACATCTACTTGTAAAAAAAAAATCGCGGCGAACGGCGCTCCGTGGGGTGTAGTTCTCGCGGTTCTTACAACTCGGGGTGGTTCTCATTCTAGCAGCCCCCTATATATATATATATATATACATATATATATATATACATATATATATATATATCTAAGATTCATAATTATAGGGTGTCATCACGTTCTATCCTTGTATACTTCCCATTCCGTTATCTTTCTAAATTCAAGCATTTCATCTCCATGTCTAATCTTCAGTGAGTCAACAATAATGTACCTGCGTAACATTTCATTCTCAAAGGCAACCCGGTTAGCATCGTTACTACTTGTGTATTTAACACCATACATACATACAAGTTACATATGATAATTCGTACATTCGAATACCTATGGATCAATAACACACTTTCCTCTTATCTAATCTAACTCTTTCTCGTTTAATAACTTCTAATAAAATACCTATTTGTGCTTACCAAAGGGTTCCATCTACTGGAATGCAATTAGATCTATACATACATGCCCACAAACTTATTTTGTTCCACTCATACTTGCCTACACGACTCATTCTTACTTGTACATGATGAACACTTTTTATTGACTTTCGGATACATTTCGGGATCTTAAAAATGAGTTCAATACTTACCCATACTTCACAAAACCATTTGGTAAGGTTGAGGTACAATATGGAAGTATAACGAGGCTTGGAATGGATTCACGAGGTCTGAGATCGAAGAAAAACGAAGAAAACAACCTTGCTGGTGGAAACCCTACCGTAACCTACGGCAGCCACCGTAGCTTACGGTGGCTAGGAAGTCCCTACGGTGTGGAGATACTGTCTTACAGTGGAAATTGTGGCATCACCACCTACCGTAGCTTACAGTGGCTATCCTAAGCTACGCTAGAGCCCAGTTCAAACAACTTTTGTTCTCTTTTTACTTTCGTAAACGACCGTTAGGCCCCCGAACTTCTTTCTTCCCCGTTTTCATACTTCCATGACGTAAACTAACCATAATCAAGTCCCATATCCTTCTAATTCTTAATCATAAGATCGAATTACCTATTACATCACACCAAATTACGTTTAGTGTTTTGACCCGTTTGATTTCACCATGCACTTTTCGTTACTTTGAAACTGTTAACAACTTACTACAACATTCTTGCCCATTTACTTACCTTTCTCAATCATTCCCACATGACTCCTAACCTTCATACAATAGACTTTAATTATGTACTAAGAAGTGAGGTTCCGAAATTCACTTACCTTATGCGTTCGTGTTCGTATCCGCTTCCTTGTCTCCTCTTGACCCGTTAGCCTTTTGTGCTTAAGTCCTTCTCGACATGATCCCTATACTTTCATGTCATCGCAATCACATTATTGTTAGCATACTTGATTGTACATATTAACGATCATATCAAATACATATCTGACATTTGACTTTCATAAGTCAATTCTAACAAGCATAAGGCATATACCCAAAATCACATCCTTTCAAACTCATATAATTCATCATGTCATCCCATATAACACATATTGATATATCACGTACCATATGACTTTCTATAATCTTACAATTGTGACAACAAGTCTAGCATGCTTCTTATGCGCAGTTGACTTTCAGAAGTCAACGGTTTAACATATGAATTTTCGACTTAACCTCATATATCCATGTCAATATATTAGGCTATACTAATGACACTATATACTTTTCACACTCATGATGTAATATGCTTACAACCACATGATCACCTAATTATATACACATACATATTCACATACACATACTTTCACATGCTAATGCTTTCATTATCTCACATTTGACAGCCACATACAAGGTTAGTCTATTTAACATAATCACAACATCATTCTTTACTAGCAAGTTTATATGTTATATACTTAGTGCACATTCATCATTCAAGCATAGAGTACAAGTTCTAATGCATAATTCTACCCCATCATACCATGAACTACACCTTCTCACGAAATCCTTCTACAATACATCTTCTCAAGTTTACTTATCATTAATCATGTCATTACCACATCCCACTAATATTCATTCATTCTTTAGCATATAATTTCACATTCTAACTTATACTAGGCATTTCATCAAACACTTGGTATGCGTACACCATACAATGCACAGTGTACAACTAATTCATGCATAATCTTCCAAGATCTTACTTTTAATCATCAACACAACAAAACATCAAACTAATTTCATACCATATTCAACCTAACTTGAAAGAGTTCACCATATTCATCATAATCAATTGAATTTGCACATGATTTAGACATGGGCGATTCACCCATGTTACTACCTTCACCATCAATGGTAGGTTTCAACTTCAATCATCAAATTACTTAAAATCATTCATAATTCAAGTCCTCTTTTATGATTCTAACACATCTTCATACTCAATTTCATACAATTCATAGATTCATCATAAACCCACTTCATACAAAATCTCCAAATCAAAAATTACAACTTACCACATGTTTGTTCAAGCTAGATGGTGAGAAATCTTCATTCATGCAACGTTTTCCATTCGATTCGGGCCTTGATTTGGGGTTGAATTGCATCTTCATTCAAGAAAGGGTTTTCTCCTTTCTTTCTCTCCTTATACGACACATCCACACACACTACACACACTTAGGCTAATTTATTAAACTTCAACCCCATTTACCAAGTTTAGTCCCTCTTGTTTGTTACTAAAACATAATTGTTGGATCTGAGTTTGATTTTGATTGTATTTTGTGTTTGTAATTAAAGTGAGAGTGAATGAGTGTGCAGCGGAATTATGGTGAAAACAAACTTTGCATACAATCAAACGAGAGTAATACTTTGATCAAACATCTTTACACAATGAACCGAAAGATTGAATTTATTTCAACAACGATTACAATGATTGATGAATGAATGCAAACTCCCCCTCAGCCAGAGCTCAGTTGTTTGTTCGTGCAAAGAAGATGATTGTGCAAAAGAGCTAATAGAACAGTACAAAGTACCGAACTATTTATAGGCACTTGCAAACTACTGAGCATCTTAGCTGACGTCACCATGAAAGTGACATCTAACCTCCTAACAAACTCTAACCTCTGATCTATACAAACACTTCTGTGTTAACTACTGCTACTACATTATATTACAAAACAGAATATTGATCAGCTGCTGCAACCTTCTACTGCTGTGAACCCAGCAGTACTTGTCCGGATCAGCAGAGCTTGACTCAAGGCAGTAGATTGAATCAGCAGGGCTTTAGTCTTTCATCAGGTCTTTACTTGATCAGCAGTTGTAGGTCAGCAGTTTAGCAAGATCAGCAGATAGGAGGTCATCAGATGTTGAAATCACTTTCAAGGGGAGAGACTTGTATGTAAACATCTGCTTATTCTGGATCCACTGCTCTGATCCAGTTTTGGCTTTAATTATCTGTTCCTCTGATAGGGTTCAATCCCAACAATCTCCCCTGGAACAGATAATGCCAAAACTCTTCATTATTGTGGACATTTATTGCCTCATCAACAGTTCCCTTATTTGACCTTTAAACTGTAGTTCAAAGTTAAGGGCATCTGTGTCTTCATCATCCCTGCTAAGTGGAAGATCAAGGAGATCCTACAAATCTTCAAGACTCAGGCCAAGAGCTTGTTCCCTTGATATTTTCTCCACTTCTCCACCAGACCCAGAGCAAAGTCAATACGCAGGTCTGTTTGTCAGTTTCCCACTTTTGTATTTTTGAGCCTGGTGGGTTTCTTGGGAGATGCTTACTTGCAGAAGTATTTGGTGAGGCTGGCCTGCTCATCACTGGCTGAGCAGCTTTAGCAGAGTTCTCCAGTTCAGATTCTTCTTTTAACTTTATCAACAAGCCTTCTTTCACAATGGCATTTCCAGTAAGAATCTCTTGAACTGTTTCAAATCCTAACTGGCTTTGTTTTCTTCTTTTATAGAAGGCAGTACCAGCAGGAGCAGTGGCTCTCCTGATTTGCAGCTTTGTTGGTCTTTTTGAAACCTCTGCTTCAGGATAGTCAGGCTTTTGAGGAACCTTTGGGTCTTTCTTTCTTAATTCTTCCAACCTTTTGTAGGTTGTCCTGACCACATCTTCTTTCCATCTAGCAACTTGTCTTTTGTTTCCAAATTCAGCAGCAACCAGTTCTTCTTTCATTCTCCTCAGTTCTACCTGTTTGTCAGGTACATTCTTTCTGAACTTTGCCCAATCAGGAGGAGTGTGAGTGACTTTCCTGTTTATCATGTCTTGAATTCTTGCTGCTTCATTTTCAAGCTCAGGAACAGTCCACTCTTTGTACATATATCTCTCTCCTTTGTACTTCTTGTGAGCCATAATGCTTTCAATGTAGTCTTTCTTCAAATTTTCAGTTGCTCTTTCTGAAATTTGTTGACTGACATTTTTTGCAAATCGTTCAAGGGAGCTGACTTGTGTGAGCAGATATTGATAGTTTCTAGAAATTTCTTTGTCAGATTTCCCTTGTGTGTTTCTCTTTGAAATATCCTCTGCTTGCTTGGCCTTGATCTTCAAATATTCATCAACATTTTTAGGCCTGGGATATCCTTTTATTGATGGCAACCTTCTTTTGGCAGGGTCATCCTCATAATAAAAAGATTTTATTTCTTCTCTAACAGCTTCTAGTTCAAGAGGAAATTGAACACCTGTAGGAGGTAAGGGCTTGTGCATTGGAACTGAAGAAAGAGGGACTGGTTTTGGTATTGTGACAAGAGCTAAAGATTTTGAAGATGTTTGGGATAGTGAAGTGTCATCATCTTTGAGAATTAGCCTTCTCCTCTTTGGTTGAGAAAGGACCGATGATGTTTTAGATGGAACAATGGTTGTAGTGGCAGTGGTTTGTGATAGACTAACAGTTGTTGAAACAACTGGTGTTCCAACCACTGTTGTCTTTACAGCAGATGTTGTAACAGCTGCTGTCTTCTGCCTTTTGGCAGGAGGTGATTTTGTTTTTGGTGGTGATGGTGGTAAGGCAGTGGATGTAGTGTGTGTTAAAGTGGTGTGTGTTGAAATGGGAGCAGATGTTGAAACCACTGAAGTACCAACAGTAGTGGATATAACAGGAGTTACAACAGCTATTTTAGGTGGTGGTTTTGTAGCAGACTTTGAACGTCTGATTGGAATGGATTTGGGTAGCCTTACTCTTCTTGTAGGCTTCTTCTTTTCATCAACAAGATTTTCATCATCTTTTGACCCTGAAGTACCCTGATCTGGATAATCCACCCTGGCTTCCCTTTTGGCCTCTCTATCCCTTTTTACACTTGCAACTGCTTCTGCCAGTGCATTGGTGGTTACATCAATTTTCTTGCTTCCATCTGGCAGAGGGATCTGTTTGGTCATATTTGAATTTTCTGGTGCAATGTAGAGACCATCCTCTATTCCCTTCCTTCTCCATTCCTAAATTTTCTCCCCCTTTTTGGCATTATCTTTGGGAAGTTGATCAATGAAGAAAACTGGTGGAGGAGCAGTGCCAGTGGTGTGCAGGATCTGAGTTTTGAGAGCCTTTAGATCAGCTTGAGTGTTCTTGAACCTTGACTCCATTGCATTTCTCAGCTGTTGAACATGTTTTTCATGTTGCTGATCTGCTAGTTGTGCTTGATGATGGAGAAAAGGTTGAAATAGATTCCAGAGCTCATTTGTAGCAGATGCCTGTGGTGGAGCAGGTGCTTGAGGTGGAACAGCAGTGGATTGTACCTTTTGTACTTGTAACAACTGTTGTAGCATATCTTTGAGTTCTGCAACAGAGTTATCAAGTTTTTCAACACGAGCCGTCAATTTCTGGTACTTTAAACCATCACCCAAATGAATGGGATCATCTGATTTCCCACTAGCAGTGGTTTTATCAGTGGTAGAGGTAGGGAGTTTACTCCAAACTTTAATCACCGATGCCCCTTTTTCTTGGTACTGGGGTTTTCTTCCTTCAACACTTGACAACCTTTTGATGTTGCCAGTAGGATAGATAAATCCACTGGTGGTTGGCAGAGGTGCTATAAAAGGAATTGCCTCCAAGGAAGTCTTATTGATGTAACCACTGTCCAACTGTAAACCAGTGGGTTCAACAGTTGTAGTGGCTGCTTCACTTGGATTACCACCAAGAGTTACTTGTAACTCAAGGGGTGTAACCTCCTCAGGTTGTGTTGGTGGGTTAGCAATGAATGATACATCAGGCTCAGTCAGTTGTTGAGGCATATTCTCATTGACAGGTGAATGAGAAGGACTGAGTAATGCCTGGTTCAAATCTATTGCATCCAACAAAAGTTGTGTTTTTGGTGGAATTGTGGATGTGATGGTGGGTGTAGAAAGAAGATTTGCCCCAGGCATTGAGCTGTGGATGATGGAAACGAGTGTATGAAGAGCATCATAATGTGGTGGCCCTTTGTGTACAACCTGTTCTTTTTGTGAAGAAGCAGGAGGAGTTATGGTTATGGGTTGAGATATTTGTACCAACTGCTGTGAGGAAGTAGCAGCAGTGGTTTCTTGTGACATTTGTGTTGTCACAGGCAGTAGCTCTGGTATCTCATCCTCCAGAGTTGCCGTTTTGATTGGTTTGGGGGGTTTTTGATTTTTCTTTTTGTTTGGCTTTTTGGGATTTGTAGGTGTGGGTTTCAAAACAGTTGGTCTGCTGCTTTGATCACCTAGAGCAGTAGGCTCAGCAGCAGATACCTGAGGAGCAGTGGTGGCTGCTAAATTCTGCTCAGGCACCTCTGCCCTTGTTTTACAAGGTGCTAACATTCTTGAAAAAGTTTCAGTTGTTAAGCTGTTTATTTGAGTAGTCTCACCTTGGTTTATTATGGCTAAATCATCCTTACTGAATTTCTTTGCAAAATAGTAACTTAAAAACCTTGGAAACAGTAAGAATGATTTTGTTTCAACATTATTAACCAAATCTTTAAAGATTTCCCGAGAATAGTTAAAATTTTCTTCTTGAAGAATTGCATATCCCAGATTTTGAATCTTTAAAGGGATTTCATTGAAAGGAGTGGTTTTGTTTGAAACACATAGTAGGAGGTTATGAAATAAAAATCTGGTTGCTGAAGGAAAATAACCTTTTTGTAAGGTAAGTTTCTTCATCATTGTGGCTTCATACCCTCTTTCAATGAAGTCAGTTTGTAACTCGTTTTTAGTGAAAGAAGTTTTACCTTCCTGGTCATCGAGTTGAAAGACCTCTGAAATGGATTGTGGTGTGATTTGGACTTCTTTCCCCTTTATAGAAGAGTGTATGGTGGTTGCAGTGTCTCCTTGTTTGTCAAGGGTTGCATTCTTCCAGAACTCCCTTTGGGTCTCCAAATAGATTGGTGCATCGGCGGTGAACAAAGTTTTGTACTTTGATTTTGCCATGATGTTGATGATGGAATCGAAAACATCGGTGGTTCCTGGTTTTGTTAGAAGACCCAGGAGATTGTGAGATGATTTGTATGGAATTTCAGTGGAAGTTGCCTTTTGAGAGGCTGTTCTCGATGATGATTTGGATGAGGGTTTTGCAGATGGCTTCGATTTTGTCATTTTTGAAACGAATGATCGAAGAAATTTGTGAGAAATGAGAAGAAAAACTGCTTTGAGAAGAGAATTTTTAAGAATTCAATTCGACAATAAAACCCTGTTTTGGTGGTGAGTGGGGGATTTTATAGGGAAGAAAGTGAATGCTGACGTGGCAGCCGTTACAAAAGGTCTGACTACTATGTACTGCCCACGCGACAACCCCTGGTGAAAGTGTAGGACAATACTTTGATGAAAGCAACTGATGAAGGCAGTGATAAGGAAGCAGTGGATGATTTTCACTATCAGTGGATAGCATATCAGTAGATAAGACAGTGCTTTTGAACAACAGAGGTTATCAAGAAATGAGAGAGCAGAGGTTGCCTTTCAGCAGTTGATAGTCTTTAGAAGTAGAGCAGACTTTTGAACAATCAGTGGTTATGGCAGACTTTTAAGGATTTTAATGAAAATTTCATTTTCAGCTATTTTTAAGGATGAATTTTTGATTTTCTGAAAACATTTTGTTGCTTTTATTCATAGAAAAACAAGATGTTGCTTGTTATTCCATGTTCAACATCCCAATCCTAGAGACCAGCCTTTCAAAAGTGGCTGTATCAAGTGCTTTTGTGAGCACATCTGCCAGTTGGTCTTTAGTTGGGACATGATGCAGAGAAATCAAACCTTTTTCATAGCAATCCCTCACAAAGTGATGTCTGATGTCGATGTGTTTGGTGGTAGAATGGGAAACTGGATTTTTGATGATATTTTCTGCTGCCTGGCTGTCCAACATGAGTGGTGTTTTTAAGGCAGTGATACCAAAATCCAGTAACTGATTTTGAAGCCACAAGAGTTGGGCTGTACAGCTTGCAGCAGCAATGTATTCAGCCTCAGTAGTGGATGTTGAAACTGCTGCTTGCTTTTTGCTTTGCCAAGAAACTAAGCAATCACCTAGAAACTGGCACCCTCCTGAAGTGGACTTCCTTGTGGTGTGACATCCAGCAAAGTCACTGTATGAGAAACCTGAAAGCTTGATATTCCCATTAGCTGGATACCAGATACCAAGTGTGGGAGCACCTTTTATGTATCTGAAGATCCTTTTTACAGCAATGAGATTTGATTTTCTGGGAGTTGATTGACTTCTTGCACAGACACATGTTGCAAACATGATGTCTGGTCTAGATGCAGTTAGGTACAATAAAGACCCAATCATGCTTCTATAGAGTGTTTGGTCAATCAGCTCATCCTTTTCATCAGACATGACCAGCTTATTTGTTGCCATGGGTGTGCTGCATGGTTTACAATCATTCATATCAAATTTGGTCAAAAGTTCTTTAGCATATTTGCTTTGATGAATGAAAGTTCCATTTTGCATTTGCTGTACTTGGAGACCAAGAAAGCATTGCAGCTCACCCATTGCACTCATTTCAAACTCAGCTGTCATGAGTTCTCTAAACTCTTCACACATTTTGTTACATGTGCTTCCAAAAATAATGTCATCCACATAAATTTGGACAATCCTTAAATCCTTCCCTCTCCATTTAAGAAACAATGTTTTATCAATGGTACCTCTTTTGAAACCATTTGAGAGTAAGAAGTTGGAAAGAGTTTCATACCAGGCCCTTGGTGCTTGTTTCAGGCCATACAAGGCTTTGTTTAGCCTGTAGACATGATCAGGATAAAATGGATCCTCAAAACCTGGAGGTTGACATACATACACCTCTTCTTGAATTGTACCATAGAGAAAAGCACTTTTGATATCCATTTGAAACACCTTCATGTTGTGGTTGACAGCAAAGGCCAGGAACAGTCTAATGGCTTCCAATCTTGCAACAGGGGCGAATGTTTCATCATAATCAATCCCCTCTTCCTGTCTGTAACCTTGAACCACAAGCCTGGCTTTATTCTTGACAACAATGCCCCTTTCATCAGTTTTGTTCTTGAAGACCCACTTTGTGCCAATGGGACTAACCTCTGCTGGCAGTGGTACAAGCTCCCATACTTGTTGTCTTTTAAACTGTTGGAGCTCCTCTTGCATGGCTTCTACCCAGCTGTTGTCTTTCAGTGCCTCTTGGTACTTGACTGGCTGTTGGAGTGATAGAAAACCAGCAAAAAGACAAATGTTTTGGGTTTGGCTTCTTGTGAGCACCCCTTCATTGATGTTGCCAATGATTTGATCAGGTGGATGAGATCTCAAGAAGATTAAATCTCCTTGGTATGGTATGATGGCATTTGTTGGTGAAGGCTGCAAATGTGTATCATCTGAGCTAACCACTGCTGGTGACTTTGATGACCCAGCAGTGGCTTCAAAAGGTGGTGGAATAGGAGGTAATGAAGTGGACAACTGCTGACTTTTATCCACTGTTTGAGGACTTTTGTCAGCAGTGTTTGAGGATGTGGAAGCAGTGGTGAATGGGCTACTTTGGTCAACAACTGTTGAGATAGCAGTGGTTGAGCTTTGACAGTTGTTTTGAACAGCTGATGCTTTTCCATTTGTGGCAGACCTTTGAGGGATGATGATTTCATACCCATAGTCTGGTGTTGTATCCTCTGTTGGACCTGCACTGTTAGTCTT
The DNA here is from genome assembly GCF_002127325.2 of Helianthus annuus. Lineage (NCBI taxonomy): Eukaryota > Viridiplantae > Streptophyta > Magnoliopsida > Asterales > Asteraceae > Helianthus > Helianthus annuus. The sequence goes on from NC_035443.2 coordinate 147,381,935, forward strand.
GACAGCAGTATTTTCAAAAGTAAACTTTTCAAGATAAAGCAGATCAGCAGGATTTGCTGGGATTTTCATTGAGGAAAGTTCATTTAACTTTACATTCAAAGTCTCCTCCACTGCCTTGGTCCGTGTATTGAACACTTTGTAGGCCTTGGCAGTGGCTGAGTATCCCAGATGATAACCACAATCAATTTTGGCTGCAAATTTTGAAATGGAGTCTTTTAAGTTCAAAATAAAGCATGGGCAGCCAAACACCTTGAAGTATGAGATCAGTGGTTTAATTTTATACAGAATTTCATAAGCAGTCTTTTTGTGCCTGGGGTTTATTAAAACTCTGTTCTGGACATAGCAAGCAGTGTTTACTGCCTCGGCCCAAAAAGTTAGTGGCAAACCTGAATCTGCAAGCATGGTTCTGGCAGCCTCAATTAAAGTTCTATTCTTTCTTTCAACAACCCCATTTTGCTCTGGTGTTCTAGGGATGCTGTACTGCCTTACAATCCATTTCTTCACACAGAAGGCATCCAACTCCTTATTTTTAAGTTCTGTGCCATTGTCACCCCTGAAGCTTTTCACTGGAAGGTTAAATTGCTTTTCAACCTGTGTCACAAAGTCTTGCAAAATGCCTGCAGTTTCATCTTTGGAGTGCAAAAAGAAAGTCCATGTAAACCTAGAAAAGTCATCAACAATAACCAAACAATATCTTTTCTTTTTGAGGCTCATGACTTGAACTGGGCCAAACAAATCCATGTGTAGCATTTGCAAACACTGGGTTGTTTTGGACTCTTCAATGGACTTGTAAGAACTTTTATGCTGTTTTCCTTTTAAACAGGAAATGCAATGTTCAGGATATGAAAACAATTTTTGTGGTAGGCCTCTCACGAAACCATTTTTTGAAATTTCACTGATTGTCTTAAGATTTGTGTGCCCCATCCTTCTGTGCCAAAGTTCTGTCTCTTTGTTAGAGGCAGCTGAGAACAGACAGGCATCAGCTCTGGGACACTCTTTTGACATATCAACAACATAAACATTGCCACTTCTTTGAGCAACAAGTTTAGTGTGACCAGTTTTGATTATTGCTTCAATCTCTTTGACCATTTCTGGTCCAACAATCCTACAACAATCTTTTGTGAAGAATGACCCAAACCTTTTGTCACTCATTTGTGATACACTCAGAAGGTTGAATTTTAGATTGTCTATTAGATTGACATTTTCAAATTTTACATTTCCAGATTGCACTGTGCCAGACCCTAGAACTTTCCCTTTACTATTATTCCCAAAGGATATATCACCCCCTCCATGGATTTTAAAGTCTTTGAGGAGGGCTTTACATCCTGTCATGTGCCTGGAGCCTCCACTATCTACATACCAAAGACTATCAAAGCATGCAGAAGCTCCCTGCACATGAAGTAAAGGATTAGTTCATTAAGGGCTCCAAAGCCAACATGGCTTTGGATGGGGATTCAGCAGTGTCTGGTATGGATGCAGAGTGATGGACAGTGGTTAGGTCAGGGGTTTGGACAGTTTTAGTACTGTTTCTTGCTAACCACTGTTGAGGGTCTTGACCAATCACCTGCTGATAGCCAAAAGGATGCCTATTCACTTTAGGTTTAGAGGGCCTTTTGTAGGCCTCATAAACGTGTGGAATCCTTTGGTAAGACTGTTTTTCCTTGCCTTTTCTGAACTGATTGGCAGGGGGTGCATCAGTAACCTGAACATCTCTTTTGACAGATGTTTGGTTCAGCTTTTTTGTGACAGCTGTTTGAACTGGTACAAACAGTGGTTGTTTCTTGGTGATGACAGATGATGATGATGAACTCAAGGATGTTTTAGAAAGGTACTCATTCTTTTTCACTTCAAAGTTTTTGAGATATACACATGCTTGAGTTTTGTGGTTTGTTTTTCCACAAACAATACAGCTTTCAGCTGGAACTATGACACTTGTTCTGTTTATATCATAAGCTTTTAAGTGGAAACAATATTTTGTTAGATGATTCCTTTTCTGATTCAACTCCCTTTCGTAGGTCAGGAGTCGACCATGGATTTGGGTCAAGGTCAGATCCTTGAACTCAGGTGAATTTCGGGTGACAAAAGCTATGGTGTCCCATTTTTCTGGCAGTGACCTGAGGAACCTGCTACTTTGAGTTGAGTTTGTAAAAGTGGTTTTAACAAGCCTCAGTTCACTGATGAGACAACTGACATGCTCAAATTGTTGCGTCAGTGATTCACCTTTAACATGACAAAATGTTTCATACCGTTGGTTCAGGATTTCCTTATTGTTTTCTATGACTTCTTCGGTACCCCCAAACTGTTCCTTAAGCGCGTCCCACAATTCTTTGGCACTGTTACAGTGTAACAGTCCAGCATATATTTCATTGGGCAGCGCTGAAGCTATGATGCTAAACGCTTTAGCATCTAGTTTGATCTTTTGAAAGCCGGTTTCGGTATAGTTTTCAACTGGTTTTGGAACGAACTTTTTTAGTATCTTCAGCGCTTGGCACTGTAGGAACATGGGGACCAAAGACGACAGACCTCCAACAACCTGTGCTTTGTTGAGCGAGGATGTGACCCATCCTCCTCTGCCAGATGTTGTACTCATTTCTTTTTAGCATAGGTGGTTAAAAAAGAGAGCCGATGTTTTTATCATCCTGAGATTGTGACGTCATTCTTGTTGTTTTACAGACACTGAGAAATCAACTTTAATGGTGATTAATCCTTGCTCTGTTTTTCAACAAACGAACAAACGATCGGTATCAACTGTTATGAGCTGAACTATTTACGTCAAAATGATTGTTAAATCAAATTTGACTGTCCAAGCTCTGATACCAATTGTTGGATCTGAGTTCGATTTTGATTGTATTTTGTGTTTGTAATTAAAGTGAAAGTGAATGAGTGTGCAGAGGAATTATGGTGAAAACAAACTTTGCATACAATCAAACGAGAGTAATACTTTGATCAAACATCTTTACACAATGAACCGAAAGATTGAATTTATTTCAACAACGATTACAATGATTGATGAATGAATGCAAACTCCCCCTCAGCCAGAGCTCAGTTGTTTGTTCGTGCAAAGAAGACGATTGTGCAAAAGAGCTAATAGAACAGTACAAAATACTGAACTATTTATAGGCACTTGCAAACTACTGAGCATCTTAGCTGACGTCACCATGAAAGTGACATCTAACCTCCTAACAAACTCTAACCTCTGATCTATACAAACACTTCTGTGTTAACTACTGCTACTACATTATATTACAAAACAGACTATTGATCAGCTGCTGCAACCTTCTACTGCTGTGAACCCAGCAGTACTTGTCCGGATCAGCAGAGCTTGACTCAAGGCAGTAGATTGAATCAGCAGGGCTTTAGTCTTTCATCAGGTCTTTACTTGATCAGCAGTTGTAGGTCAGCAGTTTAGCAAGATCAGCAGATAGGAGGTCATCAGATGTTGAAATCACTTTCAAGGGGAGAGACTTGTATGTAAACATCTGCTTATTCTGGATCCACTGCTCTGATCCAGTTTTGGCTTTAATTATATGTTCCTCTGATAGGGTTCAATCCCAACAATAATTGTTACAACTTTCCTTCTTTACTAGTTTTTACCATACATTTAACTAGGTTATGTAGCCTAGTTATTTTATTTCATACTATAGAATATGGATTCATATTAGCGAATTAAACAATTCGAGTTTTGGGGCGTTACAATTATGTGCTAGTTCGAGCACATATATCATTTGTGGAGATGTGAGAACTCTATATAAACACGACTAACATATCATCCTTTGTGAATTGCAGGTTATTTGGTTTAATACAAAGCAACAAAATAGTCTGAGGTGATTGGGGAAAAGCTTTGCAAAAGAAAATTGCAATGGCAGATAACAAGCAAAGCTACTATAAAAACACGAAGGAAGGAGGGACTTCAAAGGCGAAACCTGCGTCTGTTATCCCTGCCAAAAAGAAGTATGTTTCCACATGGATGGGTGAGTTTGTAGCAGGTTCTGTCACAAAAATGGTTATTAATGTGAAGGATAAAAAAAAGATAAATCCTAGGGAACATCCTATTGATTAAAATGCTAGTAATGATTGTGTGTATACACACACACACACACATATATATATATATATTATAGCAATGTGTTGTGTTGTAAACTATATAATGGAGTTTATTGATCGTATCCTGTTTCTGTTTCTTGATTGTATCCTATTTCTGAAGCAAAAGAATGTTTCCATTTTTCTTAGTACGATATGTTCATATGTATAAAAATTAAATTCTTATGATTTGAGACATTTCATATTCTTTTAGCGTTGAAAAAAAGTTGTACTCCTAGCAAAGACTTAATTATCTAAACCCATCAACCAACAGCTGTGAATAATTTATGTCCAATTTAAAGTATATATTTTTTTCAGTTGCAAAAGTTTGTTTTTCAGTGTTTCATTATTATTATATAATATTATGAGTCTGAATTCTTATGGTTTAAGACATTTTGTCATCTTTAATTATAAAAAAAATATTTACGCATATAATAAGTATATAAAGACGTACTACGACGTAAATCACGAAAGAAGAAGGTTAATCATAAAAGGGGGAAGAGTACCATGATGAAATCCATAAGTCATGCAATAATAATATTGTAATGTGTTATGCGTGAAGTGTTAAACAGGTTTAAAAGTTCAGAAACATAATCCTACAACGACCAATTTTCACTATTTTATTAATGATTTTTAGCAGATACAAGAGAACTTGGAAAACAATTTATATGGTATCTTGGAATCTTGCATTACATGAAATAGCACCAAACCATGTACTTGTTTAATATTCGCATGCTAAATAAATATTTATATTTGATTTCAACACATAGTAGTGTACTTAGCTTGGCCGTATAAATTGTTTGAGGGAACTAATTCAATATATTTACATAGAAAGGAAAACGAAATTCACATGGAACTAATTAGTTAGAGGAGCATTAGCCCTACAACTATGTAGACTCTAATTTAACCCACAGTAGCCCACACCCAGATTGCCATTTGATACTAGTTTTGCCCATTCACCCACACATTGAAATTATGCTTACAACAACCATGAAGTTTTAGATTAAGTTCTAGAATATTGATGATAAGTGTTCGCATACAACACTCCTTGATGGTTGACACTTTAAAGGTTTTTTCTTATCGATGATTGAGATCTTTAACATGCAATGTAGGTGATTATCCAACATTGTTCCGTGCACATGTATCATGGAGGATATTTTACATATTCGCTTGGCCGAATGTATATGAATGAAGACATAGACTTCTTTGATTTGCTTGACAGTGATAAGTTTGGTTATGCACAATTAGAGATGATTAGGAATAATCTAGGTGTAGGTCCACCCGGAGGATCGAGTAACCTCTATTCCCTGTTTTCCGACGAACCCGAGAGTGCGGAATCCAAACGGGTAAGTTAAACCAAGTTACGAACACGTAAAACACAAGATTCAACGATTAACACTCAATGTATTAATGCTATGAAACGGTTACAATGCGGTGTTTACAAATAGTCTCTGTAAACTCTCAGTGTGTGTGTGTTACAATGTGTTCGCTCTCAAATCTATTCAGACTTGTCTAACTATCTGTGTCTTCAGTCTCTTGTTTATATAGTGCAATCTTCGGCGAACCTTACACATGTGTGACGAACTTTAATGAAGTCGACGAAGGTTGAACCTTCGTCGACAACATATGTGACGAACATTAAGCTTAGTAACGAAGGTTAACCTTCGTCCAACAACAGCTTCGTCATGCAGATCTTTAAAGGTTCAGCCCAAGAGAGTTTGTTTCAGCCCAATGGTAGTGGCCCAACTACCATTTACGTACATGATCCAACAAACATGCAGATTGTAAAACATAGTCAACATGTGACGTCATCATGATGATGTCATGGTGATAAACGGGAATTGGTTCGCGGCTCTTCGTGCTTCGTGTGTCGAACTCTGGGGTGCACGACGGAGGAATGTCGTGACGTCGGGCTTGAGCCGAACCTAACCGAGCCAAACCGAACCGAGCCGAGCTGAGTCGAACCGAACTGAGTCGTGTCCACTTAATATATATCAACAAACTCCCCCTTGGACGCTACTCGTGAGGTTCATCTTCCATGTCTTCCATGTCGGAGGATCTTCCAAGTCTTCACGCTTCGTGAGTAGAAAGTGTATCAATAAACTCCCCTTTTCATTTAGGAAGCGTGTTAACAGACTCCCCCTTAACATAAGCTCTCCCTTGAGTTATGCTCGTGAATCTTTTGATCTTCAATGCTTTAGATCCTTGTGGTGTTGACTGATTGGTCAGCGGCAACACGATCTTCTTGATCTTTTGAGTGTGTCCATGTTGTGTCTTCATTCCAAAGCTTTTCATCTAACACATTCTCTTCGCCTTTAGCTGTTTGGATGTCGCATCTGCACATACAAGAAAGCTAAACACGTAATGAGAACAACTCCTTGGAATATAGTTAACATTAAACAAATGACACATATGAGACCAATTCTCATTCAACTACCGTCCGACAATTTAGTTTGAAAAGTTAACATATTTTTCAATTTTGATTATTAACTTTCAAAACTTGCAAACTCTGACCGTTTATGAAGATTTAGTCGTTTTGGTTTTCATCAGATTTCAGGTAACAAAGACTCGAGATCCAACATCGGGTAATCAAAAGAAATTAGAAATAAAATCTTTTTGGCTTTTATAAAGTTTATATTAAAACACACCTAAAATCTTTTTGGTATTTTGAATATTTGAAATGTAAAGACTGAAAGCAGTAAATAAATATATACAGAGTTGCAGAAACTAAGAAATGTAAATATATACAAACATTCTTTTTGCGAGTTTCGAGGGTAAGAGAATCATATCAGTGTACGGTCACGCCAAAACACTCTTGTTGTTCTTTTTGTTAACATATAGATAAGCATCCTATAACAATTATCGATATTGTTGTCCACATAAGCTCAACTTATCAGATGTAATCATGGCGAGGGGATACGATTAGGTATGATTTATACTTACCGACCAGTGTTCATCCACATCACGACACATTCCCGTATCAAGGTATGCACGAGAGTTCATCTTACTGGTGAGTATACCATTTATCATCTGTTTTGACGTATATGAGAATGTGAGAAACTCACTTATTTTGATGAAAACAAGCCCTATGTGATAGAATCACTTATTGATGAGGAACTTGATTTTCATATGCATGAGGGCACATGAGCAAGTCCATGAACAGGTCAGTACTTTCGTACAGCAAAGAGACGAACTTGACTCCCGGATAAATGTGATATATTATCACTTGTTTTGTGGACATGTGATTGTTGATCACTTATTGAGGTCGTATGCAGTATGTACACGTATGTATGATATCATGGAAGATCTAGACTTCGTCTCCGTTTGTTTCGGTAAAAGAAACAACCATGATAACCAGATGATAAACAGCATAAAGACCACATATCTCAGAACCTCGGCAATCTCTCAAACGAAATTTCGGTACTAAGACCATATGCCAATGCATGGTTCCCACACAGTCTTCAGTCGATTTAAGTTTTATCACCCTGCACACTTTAAGATGATTGTGAGCCTATCGATACATCTTATATAGAGCTGCTTAACATTTTTCATTTTGCATTTCAGTTTAAAAAGGTTTGGACAGACCACTGATGTACTATCATTTTCTCTTTTGCTCGCCAGGAAACTCATTTTTGTTTTTCTATTGTTTTTGAGTTTTGAAATTTTTCGATGTTTTTGAATTTTTCAAATTTGGATTTACTCCCCCTAAAATCAACAAACTTAAAATAATTTTAAAAACACAAAGATATTTACAAAAACGATTTTCCGATGTCGGTTAACTCATGTTTTACCTCAGTGCCGTTTACCAAAATTAATTTTAATCAGAAATGATATATCGAATTTTGGGAAAATGAGTTGGCACGTCGGTAAGCGGTGCGGACCATGACAACATTGACGGGTTTCATAGTGAAACAATCACGTGTGAGGTGATATTTGAGATCAACGTGTCAGGCCAAAGAGTGCTGTATGAGATGATAATAATTCATAAAGCAACTTAAATATCGACAAGTATAGGAGAGATTAGAAATTCAAAACCGTATCCTGCAACTGTTTCATGCATTGCAAGGAATCTGAGTGCTCTCCCAAACTGGATATCCACCAGGTGTGGATTTCAAAGTCGATTCTGTAGTTACTGAGAAATCTCTTCACAGCAACAAGATCATAGACCTCTGGGTCCGTCTGGTCTTCTACATTGCACCAGCGAAGGTCTTTATCTTTCTCTTTCAGAAGTAGTGTGCGGTTGTTCAATCCACACCAAGGCATCCGCACACCCGGTTGGTTTGTTCAACAAATACATTTTCTTCAATTGCACCGTGGAGAAATGTACACTGCACGATCATTTTGTTAATTTTGAACTTCAGACGTGCTGCAGGTGCGTACATTTTGATTGAATCTATCCTGGGGACCCGATCAAAGCCTTGAACAATCAAACTTTGGAATGATATTCAATTTGTCGAAGGTTTCAATTTCTTTCGACAGACAATTCTGTCTTCTTTTCTTTTTCTCTCCATCAAAGGCAACAATTTCTTTGTCGTCGATCTTGTGCATGGACGCTCCACTATCAACAATCCTAAGACTATCAATAGTTCCTCCTGGAACATCCTACACACTCATTCAGAGATTAGTTGGAGAGGGGGACCCAAGCCTTCACAGACTTGGGTCGTCCGTCATCATCGAGAATTGTAACATCCATTTCCCGATGATTCAGAAATGATGTATCCCCCCTTGAAACAATTTCCAATTTTGGTTTCCAAATCTGTTTTTGTTTTTCATGTTTAACATTTGATTCAACAGATTTTGTTTGGACAACCTCCGGTTTTAAAACCTTTTCAACATTTTTTCGTTGTTTCTTTATCTGTTTCCCTTCTTGTTGTTTAACAAGACGAGGGTCCTGTTTTGGTGAAACATATCTTTTATGGTATTTGTTACCACGAGGGGCATCAACCTTTGACTTTCCCTTGGTGAGATATGGACAATTCTTAACAATGTGTCCATACTCACAGCATTCAAAGCATGATCTCCGCTCAACAAACCTCAGAGTATCATAACTGTAAGAGCTTGATGATGAACTTCGTGATCTTGAGGTACTTGGTCCTACATCACAACCGTTTGTGTGTTGTGTGTAGTTGTTTTGACTGTTTCTTTTCAAAATTTTACTTTATTTAACAAAATCTGCATTGGATTTGTTTTCAAAAGTTTCAATTTTATCAGTCCCTCTGGATTTCACAAAGTTTATCTTCCAAATCGTTTTCTTGTTTTGGCTTTGTTTGCCTTTTCCCTTTCCTTGGTGAACGTGACCTTGCTTTCGTTGATTGTGTTGTGGTTACAATTTTTGATTCCCATATTTTTTTTAACTTCGGATTTTGGGATAGGAGCACACTGAGTTACGACAACTCCTGGGCTCGTCTTTCCCAAAAACTTACTGGTAGAATCTTCGAAAACTTTATCAATCAAAGATTGATTGACATTTTTTATAGGGAAATCCTTGTCTGAATATATTTTATCAGATCCAATCAACTTGTAAAGCAAGTTCCCGCTTTCACAACTTCCAGATGAGGATTCAACGGACTTGGTTGTAGCAGTCATAAACGGTTTTGCAGGTGGATCACAAAGAATGTGATTTTCGAGAGGTATGTTTTCCTCTTTTGTTACCGTTTCTGACTGTTCAGAGTTAGTATCCTCGGATTCATCATCTGACGAATCAGCATCCTCAACAATGACCGGAGGATCCTGATTTCGTTCAGCTGTTGACACTTTCGCATCTGCTGATTCATCCAAATTTGAGGATACTTCCTTTTTGTAACCTAGCCCAAATGTGAATTCCTCAAGGCTCAATGAAACTGAGGGCTCAAAATGAGGTTTATTTTCCTCATCAGGCATCATCGAAGAATAATCGTGTTTAACAGGTGGTGGACACTTCTTATAACCCATGCATGTGACATCAGTTTTCTTTTTCTAAACATCAATGATGTGATCCAGCACATAGCTAGAGCTTAAATAGCTGTCTAACTTGAGTCGGATCGCCTCACTTTCAGTTTTAACACAAGCCATTTCTTTTTGCATTAACTCGAGCCTATTGATGTAAAGGTTTATTTCAGTTTTTTTTTCTTGAAACCATTTTCGTTAGCTCGGTCTTATCTTGTTTTAATGTTTCAATTATCTTTTTAAATTCCTTTTCATAATTTTCACGAAACATGTTGGCCTCTGTGCATTTTGAAAGATCAACGATCAAATGTTGATTGTGGATAAATGTCACATCATATTTGCTTTGCAAATCGTCATATTTGCTTTGCAAATCAGACAATTTAACATTTAATCCAACACACCTATCACATCTATCACAACTATCAGATTTTGATTCATCGACACGTACCTGACTGGAATCACTCTCAGATGTTGACCTATCTGCATCAGAATCAACAACCTCCTTTAATGATTCACATTCAGATCCATCCTCGCTTGAACTTGAACTTGAAGTTGTAACATCTTCAACTGAAGTTGAAACGTCTTTAACTGAACTACTGTCATGTTCAGAACTGTCATCGTTTCCCGAGGATTCACCATTGCTGGCATCTTTGACAATTTTAGCATAAAACGCCGTTTTTGTTTGACTACAGTTCCTTGGATCAAGAGATGATGGTGCTACAGTAGAACGATGGCGTTGTGAAGCAACTGGTGGTAATGAATTTCCATACAAGTCTGTTGTTCTTTCCGGTTTGGGAACTGATTGTATTAGATTTCCATATATGTCTGTTGTCATTTTCGGTTCCCTTTGCTTTTGATTAGTAACCGATGCCCATTGTTCTGCCGTAATTCGAGGTGGTGTGGGAGATTCGGCCCATGATGGTGACAAACACGTGTTTGTATACTTACTTTCCGTATTAGATGCGGGTGCGGGAGATTCGGCCCATGATGGCGATAATCCCGTACTTCTATACTTGCTTTCCGCATTAGACGGAGTACCCCACCAATTCGGATTCATTTTAAATGTCTATTGATGAAAACCTGATTAAATCACACAAAACAAACAGTTAGAAAGCTTCTGTTAAAACCTCTAAGTATGATCGACGAAGGTTAAAAGGGTTTGACGAAGGTTGTAATGACTGGCGAAGTTTGGTTGTATGGCGAAGGTTGTTTACTGGCGAAGGTTGTTTTGTTGTGACGAAGGTTTAAATGTGAGGAAGGTTGAGGTGAGGAAGGTTGAAGTGAGGAAGGTTGAGGTGAGGAAGGTTGAGGTGAGTGTGACGAAGGTTGTGAGTGGCGAAGTTTGATTGTATGTGAGGAAGGTTGAGGTGGGGAAGGTTGAGGTGAGGAAGGTTGAGGTGAAAACAAAAAGATAAGATCACATTGATGTTTGGTGAGATATTTCAAACAAGCCTTATCATCTCCTGACACATTACACCAATTTTCAACTTTACACCATGCTTTCCTTCTTTTTCAGTAAACCATCATGGTTTTGTACACACAAGTCAAACACTAGTATTATATAACAATAACACTTAATTCAAACACAATACAGATCAAACATAAACAATATTTGAAGAAAAATATGAACTTGTTGAAGATCTGATGAACTGTATGATGATTCCGGCAACCTGAAAATTTTCTGAACAACAATTTCGCAATAAAGTTCAATAAAAACCCAATACTAAAATGTATAGAAGAGTTTAACAAGGTTTTATATGCACTAGAAGCAAAACTACCAAGATTTTCAAGATTTTAACAACGTTTTTCCAGAAAATGTATGAACTTTAAAGATCAAAACTCAAGAAAAACACATTAAAAACTAAGAAAATCAAGAACACAAACTTGGTTTTAACAAGGAATCGAGCCAATGCTCTGATACCGGTCCACCCGGAGGATCGAGTAACCTCTATTCCCTGTTTTCCGACGAACCCGAGAGTGCGGAATCCAAACGGGTAAGTTAAAACAAGTTACAAACACGTAAAACACAAGATTCAACGATTAACACTCAATGTATAAATGCTATGAAATGGTTACAATGCGGTGTTTACAAATGGTCTCTGTAAACTCTCAGTGTGTGTGTTACAATGTGTTCGCTCTCAAATCTATTCAGACTTGTCTAACTATCTGTGTCTTCAGTCTCTTGTTTATATAGTGCAATCTTCGGCGAACCTTACACTTGTGCGACGAACTTTCATGAAGTCGACGAAGGTTGAACCTTCGTCGACAACATATGTGACGAACATTAAGCTTAGTAACGAAGGTTAACCTTCGTCCAACAACAGCTTCGTCATGCAGATCTTTAAAGGTTTGGCCCAAGAGAGTTTGTTTCAGCCCAATGGTAGTGGCCCAACTACCATTTACGTACATGATCCAACAAACATGCAGATTGTAAAACATAGTCAACATGTGACATCATCATGACATCATCATGATGATGTCATGGTGATGTGTAAACGGGAATTGGTCCGCGGCTCTCCGTGCTTCGCGTGTCGAACTCTGGGGCGCACGACGGAGGAATGTCGTGACGTCGGGCTTGAGCCAAACCTAACCGAGCCAAACCGAACCGAGCCGAGCTGAGTCGAACCAAACCGAGTCGTGTCCACTTAATATGTATCAACACTAGGTTATAACCATGATGTCCCCCATTACTTCCATTTGTGTGACCCTATAGCCCATGACCTAGATAATGGACTGATATTAATAAGTAATGATGAAGATGTTGAGAAGCTGCTTGCATTTGTAAGGGATGGTCACTAGTATCTTAATGTGTATTTGGAAAATGGGGCATCAAATGTTCAAAGATTCAGTCAATCATAAAGCAGTACTATCTTATCAATATGTTGGCATGAAGATGACAATGAGGCACAGGAAGTTGGAGAATCAAGTGGCACAAAGGCTAGTGATGAAGCAAAGGATGCTGATTTAGAGTATCATGTCACATTAAGCCAAACATCTGAGCTTCCATCCAATGCTACATGTCATGAACATATCCATGATAGTAAGTTTATTGATGAATTTATCTTTTTTAGATAAGCAGGTTACTGATGCTAAGGTAGTTAGTGATAATGATGCTAAGGAAGTTAGTGATAATGATGTTAAGGACGTTCGGTTTCTTTGTTTTACCGCCTTCGCCCATCAATTTTTAATTGCGTTTTGAATTAGTTTTGTGTATTGAGTTGGGCCATTCATTAATCCATTACACTTTCACAGTTGGGCTTCTTAACATGATTCAGGCCCTCTACAAATTTGATTGGCAAATTAGGCCACAAATCCAAAACTGTTAACTGAAAAGGACCTTTTAACATTTTTTGTTCTTTAATCCAGGCCCTTTAAGATTTTGTTTTATATATATATATATATATATATATATATATATATATATATGATCTAAAAAATTTTACGAGCCCTATATCGATTTGGGCCCTGAGAGGGTGCCCACCTCGACCTTGCTCAGGGTTGGCTTTGAAACCAAGTACTTGTTTAATATTTAGATGTTAAAAAAAAATGATTTATGTTTGAATCCAATACGTATATGCACTTTGTTTGGCAATAGAAATTGTTAGAGAAAACTAATTAAGGATAAGTGGAGATAAAATTTACCAACCCTTAAAATTTATATCTAAATATATTTAAATAGAAATGAAAAGGAAAAATCACATTGGAACTAACTAGACGAGGGGCATGAAGAGAGGGCGTTAAGCGCCATGTAACAGCCACGTAAGCAAGAGGGCGTGGTAAAAAACAAAGGGTGGTGTTGGGCGTGGAAAAGGCCCCACCAAGTGTTTAAAAAACTAACCAATCACAAACCTCCTACCACAAACCACCAATCAACTCGCACCATATCACCAACCTAATTGCCCCCCACGCTGGTGAAGAATCCCCCGCCCCACACACAACGCCGTTGAAAACGCCAAGCACATGGTGGTTTTGTGGGCGTGGACTCGCCTCCATGCCAGATTTCCACGCCCACACCGTATGGTCTTAGGCGGGCATGCATGTAGCCTCTAATGTAACCCATATTTGCCCACACCATACAAGTTATGCCCATCCACACACACATTGAAATTATGCCTATAACAACCATGAAATTTAAGATGATGTTCTAGGATATTTGTTCGCCAAGCCATCGCAAACTATGTAAATTACCCAACAATAACAATGAAAAATAGGTGGAAGTTCGAGGACATTGCTGGACTCGCACACATCATTTGATGATATGTGGAGAACCCCACTTGTATATAACCTAACATATCATCCTTTGTGAAATATTAAAGGTATTTGGTTTAATACACAACCATAGTCTACGGAGATTGTGGAAAGCTTAGCAAACAAAGCGCAACAAGTTAGCTACCAAAAGAACAACACGAAGGGAGGAGATATGACAAAGACGAAACCTGCAACTGTTATCCCTGCAAAAAAAGAAGCTTGTTATTGAAGTGTTAGTTATTTGTACACCATTGCGTCGGAATTGTGTGTTGTTTTATAGTTTTTAAACTATGTAAGAAAGTGCAGAAATTGTTTTTCATGGCTGTAACAAATGTATGTTTTTCTGTTTCATAGTTATCAACTTATCATATGTTCATTTGAAATTTAATTATAACAATTTAGAACATTTTATTTTCTTTTAACATTTAGAAAATTGTCCTCATTTCTTTTAATTCATTTTGAAATTGAATTATAAGGTAACTTTGTAACACACAATTTTAAGGTTGTAACTTTTATTTAGTTAGGTTTGATACTATTGTAAATAGTTTTTTTTTATGCTTTAGACATATATTGAATTCCCGCCGTATCGGGCGGGGAAATTCAGTTAGCTACCAAAAGAACAACACGAAGGGAGGAGATATGACAAAGACGAAACCTGCAACTGTTATCCCTGCAAAAAAAGAAGCTTGTTATTGAAGTGTTAGTTATTTGTACACCATTGCGTCGGAATTGTGTGTTGTTTTATAGTTTTTAAACTATGTAAGAAAGTGCAGAAATTGTTTTTCATGGCTGTAACAAATGTATGTTTTTCTGTTTCATAGTTATCAACTTATCATATGTTCATTTGAAATTGAATTATAATAATTTAGAACATTTTATTTTCTTTTAACATTTAGAAAATTGTCCTCATTTCTTTTAATTAATTTTGAAATTGAATTATAAGGTAACTTTGTAACACACAATTTTAAGGTTGTAACTTTTATTTAGTTAGGTTTGATACTATTGTAAAATGTTTTTTTATGCTTTAGACATATATTGAATTCCTGCCGTATTGGGCGGGGAAATTTCATGTTTGTTTTCGTGTTTCTAGACACTCATCTCCATGAATATACACACAATTGCGACATCCTTAATTTTATTCTTTTTATTTGTTTACAATTTTAGCCGCTGCGAAGCATGAGCCCAAAAAGCTATTTTTAGATATTTAATATATGCTATATATACAGCTTCGGTACCAGTATAAGTACATTCAGAACCGGTACACGCATTCATTCTTTATAGTTTTTGAAAGATGTAAAATACGTGTAGGCATCCTTTTAGCATATCATGATTTCATTCTTTTCGGAGTGTGAGTACCTTATCGATACCGTAATAGACAAAATCGAACTAATACCGGTGGAATTCCCGCCGCAACGCGTGAGGTAATTTAACTAGTTATGTTTAAACAAGAGTAAATTGCCATTTTAGTCCCTAAGGTTTGGTCCAAATTGCCATTTTAGTCCAAATAGTTTTCTTCTTCTTTGGGTCTCTGACTTCTCTATTTTCTTGCCATTTTGATCACATTGCCTAACTCAGTCTAAAAATCTAGTTATAAGCAGGGGTATTTTTGGCATAACTGTTGTGTAGTGATAACAAGGGGTAGTTTACAACATAATTTATAAGCCTCATAATAATTTAATGCCAAAAATACCCCCAATTAAATTAATACCTGGTTTTTAGACTAAGTTAGGCAATGTGATCAAAATGACAAGAAAAAGAAAAAGTCAGGACCCAGAAGAGAAAAAAAAAAACTATTTGAACTAAAATGACAATTTGGACAAAAACTCAGGGACTAAAATGGCAATTTACTCTTTAAACAAAGGTGATTAATTTTTTATACTTCTTACTTTGACAAAAACTTAATCTTACAACGACCAATTCTAGTTAATGATTTTTAGCACATACCGCCAGGTACATTTAAAGACCAATTATATTTTGTTTTTTATTGACAACATTTGCTCCTACTTTATTACACTAATAATCTTAAACTAAACGTACTTGCCTAAGTTTAAACCTAGGACCTCTCCTTTAATAGGCATATGCCTCTACCAATTATATAACATCTTGGAATCTCGCATTACAAGAAATAGCATCCAAACTACGTACTTGTTTAATTATCACATATGTAACAAGATAAAGAAAATGATGTATGTTTGAATCCAACACATAGCATTTCACTTTGCTTGCCGGTAGAAAATGTTTGGAGAAATTAATTAAAGATGAGAGGAATTATAATTTATCATTTCTAAATAAATCTATCCCAATACGTTCACACAAAAATAAAAAAATAAAATTCACATGGGAACTAATTTGACATGCCCTTGAACCATGTAGCCTCTAACGTGACCCACATTAGCCCACATCCACCACACAACAAAAAAATAAATAAAGAAAAAAAGAAACCTCAACTCTTTGCCATTTCATTTTGAAAAAATAATACTTTCTTAGAAAATTTGTAGGAATTTCCAAAAACAAAAATCTTTTATCAGAAAATTACATCGGAAAATTTGCATTTTTCTAGTAGTTGTTGTTTATAGCCTATAATGTAACACACGTTAGCACACACCCATGCACACCCATCTTTATACAATTGAAGTTCTACCTACATCAACCCTGACATCTTTATACAATTGAAGTTCTACCTACATCAACCATGAAATTTATGATAAAGTTCCTCGATAATGAAAGATAAGTGCTCTCACACAACAATCATCAATATCTGAAACTTGAAAATCAAATACTAAGAAACACACAAACTATGTAAATTACCAAACAAAAACAATGAAAATTGTGTGCAAGTTCGAGGACATTGGTGGACTCGCACATATCGTTTGTGGAGATGTGGGAACTCTACTACTTCTTGTAGGACCGTGTTTGGGGACTGAAACCGTGATTCGTGTGAGATCGGTTCAAGACGGGAGAGATTAGAGATGGATAAAGAAACAACTTTGTATTAATCCGGTAGTATAACATTACAAATCGGCCCGATTATATGATAACCGAACTAATACCAAAGGAGTATACATCCGGGGAGAGACCAAGTGGTGATCTCTCCCCCACACAATGAAGCTCACAGGGAACTCTCAAATGACCTCCCCTTCTCTCTAGTGCAAATGAAAGACAAAGGTGGTATTTATACCCACACCCATTTCACTTGCACACACACACGGTCAAACACATTACCCTCTCGTTTGACCACTTCAAACGAGCGGGTCAAAACACATTCGTTTGACCGTTTCACTAATTGTTACATATTCAACGTAAAATAAAATCTAATCTATTCGACAAGCATCGGACACAAAATCTGCATCAACAAATTCCCCCTTGTCCGTTGCTGTCGAATGCTGAAAATGCAACTGCAATCGATCTTCAGTCAAGTATTTATCTTCTATGTGTCAACATATTCCCCCTTGACCGATGATCCAGGTAAGTAGTATCTTGATGCTCCTTGTAAAACATTTCCCCCTTAAAGTACGCGTATCCGTGTTGGGTGTTGTGCAATTTCCTCAATTGACCGATCTTCCGCTGATCTTCCAATACTCCAACCGGCATTTGATAAGGGTTCCAATCTTTAAGAACTGCATCAAGTCTTGATATGTCATAAGACCTTTATTTCATTCAAGCATACTACATTGATAGAGATTTCTGGTGAACTGTCTTCTGTAAACCCTCTTTGTGGAATTGACCAAGTAATGCACTTTAATCTTCAGCATCAACACTCAGGAAAGTCAGCTAGACCAAGTGTATCCCTTGCAAGCTCAACCAACATGCTTAGTTGAACTACATCCAGATCTCATTGTCTCGCCTTTGTGAAGTTGACCCCGTAATGCACTATGGATCTTCAGCATCAGTACTCAGGAAGTCAGCTAGACCAAGTACATCGTTTGCAAACTCAACGAATTGAGTTACCCCCAGATCCCTGTAAAATCCCAAAGAAACATCAAACCCAAAACCGAATCCTGCAGGTCTTCAGTCTTGAACTATCAGCTTTCATAAAGATTCCCCAGGTCTTCAGTGAACAGCGCTTTTGTAACTACTGTAGACTTTAGAAACCTGTATTTTTCCGTGCAAAACCCTTCACGCTGGCCGGAGAATTAATTAAAATCCTCAAATATGTGTATGTACAAAACAGTCCACGCCGAACCGTTTGTATCACTAGAAAATCACAAAATCTACCACCTGTGATTGCGTTTAGAAATTTACCGAAGAAATTCAACATTTGAAAAATTTTTATCCCCCCATTTCTTTGGTAAAATCTCTAAACCTTAACAGATTCTCTCCACTTCAAAGAAACTGTCATCAAATGTTCACCAATTCCCTCCACTGAGCGGAACTGTCGTCAATCTTCATTGAATGTTCTCGGTTCCGAAAAATCACGAAAACGACTTTCTTCTTTGCATATTCTTGTTGAATAAGAACGTCCCCTAGTACCCCGTAGGATCCGACTTGTATCCCTCCAAAGACTTTGTGAACTCGTTAGGACTGGTATTGACATTCTAGGTTCATTCATTCGTTACCAAATGCGAGAATATGACAATAAACAAAAAGATTTCTTCGTTGCATATTCTAGTTGATAAAGAAAGTTCGCCTAGTACCCCATAGGATCCGACTTGTATCCCTCCAAAGACTTTGTGAACTCGTTAGGATCGGTATTGACATTCCAGGTTCATACGTTCATTTTCAAATGCGAGAATATGACAATAAACAAAATGCTTTCAAACATTTACGAATAACCGATAACACTCATAAACATTGACGTGCGGAAGTGAACGTACTGTTCTTGTTTTTTGCCCATAGTAGTCAAGTCACCAAATTTGACGTTTGCATCGGTAACCGTGACTACCCCACATTTTTCAAAAATATCATCTGTTTTCATCATCCTAAAGTGATTCCGCGCGCTCCCGAACTTGTACGAATTTTGTCGTCGACATTTAGAGGCGCGGTTCAAATCAACTTTGCTAACACCCGACCCCACTTTGCCACTCACAAATAAGGACGGGTCCACGACTCCATGTCTCATTTAACACATTTGTTCCAATGGAGCCCATCTTTAATCATTTGCCCATAATTAATTGGCCAATCAAATGGATATATATATATATATATATATATATATATATATATATATATATATTACTGTTATGTCACTCCTTATCATTCACAAAAAATAACCTACTCCAAATAACTCCACAAATAATAAGCCCATGAAGAATATGGCTGGTATTTCGTGAAGATAATCCCACACACTCTAGTAGGAATATGGCTGGACTCCACAAATAATAAGTTAAGTCCACTAAGAACCAATAACCTTTTAACAGCCCAGCAAAGAAAATAGGCCCAATCTTGTGAACAAATAAGCATATGTGGGTCCAACAGAAAGGAAACCTAGCTGCAACACATAATTCTGTCGACAGCAACATGGTACAGCCGCTCTTATCATCTTCCTCAGCCAACAACCCAGCTGTAAAAATTATCCCAGCCGCTAACATCACCTTCTTCTTTCTCATCGATACCAGCTGAAACCCCTTTCTTCTTCGATGAACAATCAACAGCGGCCACCATCTATTTTGTACAGAGACCACCTCGTTAATTTCATATCTCGGAAGGCATTATCATCGCCGTAAGACATCATCATCTTCTTCGATACCCAATAAGCAACAGCTGAAAGACTTGGGGAGCCGACGACACAACTTCGATGAAACACAAGAGACGACGAAACTGATTTCTTAATGTTGGCCGACGAAACAGATCTCTGTTCGACGAAACAGATTAAAAGTGTGTTGAACGACGAAACGGATCTTGAATTCTTGTTGACGAAACAGGATGATGTCTGAAGTCGACGAAACAGGATCTGTTTCGCCGAAGGATTTCGTTTCGTCATGGGAAGTGGGGTTTCGTCGGAAACCCTAAAATTTCTTTAACAGCCGCCAAGAACATCAAGAACAGAGCCACTGTTTATTCTGCAGATCTGACCAGAAATGCCTAAAAAATGATAAGGGATGATGAAAACTTCTTAAACTTGGTGTGAAACATGAAACCCAACACTCGCACATGTTCTGTTTCATCTAGACCCGAATATTTCGGTCCAGATCTGGGTTTTTCTCATTTTCACCCAACTTTACATCTTGAACAAAAATCACAGATCTAGAGCACATGTGACTTAGTAAACGGTTAAATTTACTAAATCGGGCACCATGGCTCTCATACCAATTGTAGGACCGTGTTTGGGGACCGAAACCGTGATTCGTGTGAGATCGGTTCAAGACGGGAGAGATTAGAGATGGATAAACAAACAACTTTGTATTAATCCGGTAGTATAACATTACAAATCGGCCTGATTATATGATAACCGAACTAATACCAAAGGAGTATACATCCGGGGAGAGACCAAGTGGTGATCTCTCCCCCACACAATGAAGCTCACAGAGAACTCTCAAATGAGCTCCCCTTCTCTCTAGTGCAAATGAAAGACAAGGGTGGTATTTATACCCACACCCATTTCACTTGCACACACACACGGTCAAACACATTACCCTCTCGTTTGACCACTTCAAACGAGCGGGTCAAAACACATTCGTTTGACCGTTTCACTAACTGTTACATATTCAACGTAAAATAAAATCTAATCTATTCGACAAGCATCGGACACAAAATCTGCATCAACACTTCTATATAAACACGACTAACATATCATCCTTTGTGAATTGCAAAGGTTATTTGGTTTGATACAAAGCAATAGAGTAGTCTGTGGTGATCGGGGAAAAGCTTTGCAAAAGAAAATAGCAGTGGCAGATAACAAGCAAAGCTACAATAAAACAAACACGAAGGAAGGAGGGACGTCAAAGGTGAAACCTAGCACACACCCATGCACACCCATCTTTATACAATTGAAGTTCTACCTACATCAACCATGACATCTTTATACAATTGAAGTTCTACCTACATCAACCATGAAATTTATGATAAAGTTCCAGGATAATGAAAGGTAAGTGCTCTCACACAACAATCATCAATATCTGAAACTTGAAAATCAAATACTAAGAAACACACAAACTATGTAAATTACCAAACAACAACAATGATAATTATGTGCAAGTTCGAGGACATTGGTGGACTCGCACAGATCATTTGTGGAGATGTGGGAACTCTACTACTTCTATATAAACACGACTAACATATCATCCTTTGTGAATTGCAAAGGTTATTTGGTTTGATACAAAGCAATAGAATAGTCTGTGGTGATCGGGGAAAAGCTTTGCAAAAGAAAATAGCAATGGCAGATAACAAGCAAAGCTACAATAAAACAAACACGAAAGAAGGAGGGACGTCAAAGGTGAAACCTGCATCCGTTATCCCTGCCAAAAAGAAGTATGTTTCTACAAGGATGGGTGAGTTTGTGGCAGGTTCCGTCACAAAAATGGTTAATAATGTGAAGGATAAAAAAAGATAAAAATCCCAGGGAACATCCTGTTGATTAAAATGCTAGTTATGAGTGTGTGTGTGTGTGTGTGTGTGTATATATATATATATATTGTAAACTATGTAATGGAGTTTATTAATTGTGTCCTGTTTCTGTAGCAAAAGTATGTTTCTGTTGTTCTTAGTTACGATATGTTTAAATGTATGAAATTAAATTCTTATGATTTGAGACATCTTATATTCTTTTAACGTTGAAAAAAAGTTGTACTCCTAGAAAAGACTTAATTATCTAAACCCATTAACCAACAACTGTGAATAATATATGTCCAATTTAAAGTATATATATTTTTTTCAGTAGCAAAAGTTTGTTTTTCAGTGTCTCATTTTTATTATTCAATATTATGAGACTGCTTATGGTTTAAGACATTTTGTGATCTTTAATTAAAAAATATTTACTCATAGAATAAGCATATAGAATAAGCATATAATGACGTACTAGGACGTAAATCAAGAAAGAAAGAGTTAATTAATAACAAAAGGGGAAGAGTACCATATGATGAAATCCATAAATCATGCAATTATAATATTGTAATGTGTCATGTGCGGAGTGTTAAACAGGTTTTAAAGTTCATAAACATAATCCTACAGCGACCAATTTTTAGTATTTTATTAACGATTTTTTACAGAGAGAGCTTTGAAAACAAATTATGTGGTATCTTGGAATCTTGCATTATAGCACCAAATTAACCATGTACTTGTTTGATATTCACATGTTAAAATAATGATTTATATTTGAATCCAACATGTAGTAGTGCACTTTGTTTGGCCATATAAATTGTTTGAGGAAACTAATTAAGGATAAGAGGAATTAAAATATATCAGCCCTTAAAAAATCCATCTCGATCAATATATTTGCATAGAAAGGAAAACAAAATTCACATGGGAACTAATTAGAGGAGCATTAGCCCTACAACCATGTAGACTTTAATTTAACCCACAGTAGCCCACACCAATTGATTGCCATTTGATACTAGTTTTGCCCATTCACCCACACATTGAAATTAGGCCTACAACATCCATGAAGTTTTAGATTAAGTTCTAGGATATTGATGATAAGTGTTCCCACACAACACTCCTTGATGGTTGAAACTTTAAAAAATCAAATACTTAGAAACACCAAGACACCACAAAGTATATAAATTACTCTAGCAACAAGTATGAAAAATATGTGTAACTTCGAGGACAATGGCTTACTCACATCATTTGCGGAGATATGGGGAACTCTATCTCTATTTATATAACATATCATCCTTGGTGAATTGCTAAGGTTATTTGGTTTGATACACAAAGACTCTAAGGTGACTGGGAAAAGCTTGGCAAAAGAATATATCAAATGGCAGACAAAGCGCAAAAAGATAGTTACAAGAAAAACACGAAGGGAGAAGGAACAGCAAAATCCAAACCTGCAACCGTTATCCCTGCAAAAAAGAAGCATGTTTCAACCATGATGGGTGAGTTTGTGGTAGGTTCTGTCTCCAAAGTGGGTAAAAATATAAAGAATAAAAATAAGATAAATCCTTAGCAACGGGGTTTACGTTGATTGAAGTGCTATATAGTTACTGTGTATTGTGTGTTATACTGTTATGTATCTTTTAGCTTATAACTATGTAATACAGTGTATAAAAAACTTCCTGCTACTGTAAATAAAAAGTATGTTTTTAGTGTTTCATACTTACCAAATTGAATTCTTATGATCATTTAAGACATTATATGTTCTTTCACATTAATAGACATTTGTCACTTGAAAAAACAAATAATAATAGTAGGTTTGTATTGGTTCCAGTTTGAAGACCACGGCTTACACACGTGATATAGGAGGTGTGGGAAACTCTACCAGTATATATATATATATTAGAGCGCATAATCGTTTCAGAATTGTATTAAGTGTTTGGTTTCAAATAGAACATTTATAATTGTTAGTTGTATTTGGAGAAAGGTTTTGTAAAAAACTAAATCAATGGGAGGAGGGTCAACTGATGCTAAAGCTGCAACAGTTTTGCAGGCAAAAAAGAAGCTTGTTTCGATAAGAATGGCCGAGTATATGGCAGGCTCTTTCACCCAAGTGGCTAAAACTATGAACAACAACTATAAGATAAATTCCAAGGAATAGGGTTCAATTTGATCGATCAAGTGCTTGCAGCTAGTAGTATGTTTTGATTGCCCTAATAAAAAGAGACACAAGTGTTAAATGTTTGACAATAGAAAGAATTACTCATTATATCTCAAGTATATAGACTAAAACGTAAAGAAAAAAAGAGGTGAATCATGGAAGGGTGAAGAGTATTGATGTTTTAAACTAAATATAGGTATAGGGGTCGTTCTGTAATTAGTAGTTAGTTAGTTTTATGTTGTAATTAGATTAGTTAGAAAGTACGAGGACTAGATGCGACAAGATGAAAGTTTGAAACCTAGAAACTAAAGGGATGGACATCTCTCTGGTCGCACCCCGTCAGTTTGGCGGCAAACATCACAGGAACAAAGAGACGTGATTTTTCACAAGGAGACACACCTCTTCAAGTTCAATCTCAACCACAAGTTCAAGAGTCGCAACCGTTCGTGAAGAGATATGTCTCTACAATCACATCTATTCGCATAGTATATATAGGGTTCATGTATGTCAATTAAAAACGATCACTTTTTCATTCAATACAAGCAAGTTTATTGTTCTTGATTCTAAATTCTTTATATTCTAACCTGTGATTCGCATGTTCGATTACCTACAAAGAGGACGATGAATAAATCCATGAATCATGTTAAACAGGTTTTAAAAACATTCAAAAACATGATATTGCAATTACCAATTTTCACTAGTTTAGTTAATGATCTTTAACCAGATACCAGACACCTTTGATGACCTTGATTGTATTTTGGAATCTTGAAGTACAAGAGTTAGCATCCAAATAATATACTTGTTTAATATTCACATGTTTATAAAAATAAAAAATAAAAAATAAAAAGATTTACGTTTGAATCCAACATTTAGTAGTGCTATCAGCCCTTAAAAAAATCTATACCAATATATTTACATAGAAATGAAAAGGAAAATTTACATTGGAACTGAGTAGACGAGGATGTAGCCTGTAATGTAACCCGTATCAGCCCACACCCACACCCTGGTTGCCATTTGATACAAATTCTGCCCATCCACACACACATTGAAATTATGTCTACAACAACCATGAAATTGAAGATAAAGTTCTAGGATATTGAAACATAAGCGTTCGCACACAACTCTTTATGGCGGTTGAAACTTCAAACATCATATACTAAGAAACGCTAAGGCACTACAAACTATGTAAATTACCCAACAACAATGATGAAAAATATGTGGACGTTTCCAGGACAGGACATTTGCTGAAGATGTGGTGATATATCAAACCTTAAAAAATCTGTACCAATATATTTACATAGAATTGAAAGGAAAATTCTATGGGAACTAATTAGACAAACTATTTATGTTTGAAGCCAATACATGGTGGTGCACTTTGCTTTCGAGTAAACTATTTAAGAATAAGAGGAATCAAATTTTTTAACCCTCAAAAAATCAATCCCTATATATTTACATAGAAATGAAAAGCAAAATTCACATGGGAACTAATTAGACTAGCAAGTAGCCTCTAATGTAACACATAATAGCCCACACCCATCCACACCCAGATTGCCATTTAATACTAGTTATGCCCTTCCACGCAGACCTTGTAATTTTGCATACAATAGCCATGAAATTTTAGATTAACTTCTAGGATGTTGATGGATAAATGTTCGCACAAAACACTTCATGACACTTGAAACATATAACACAATACTCACAATACGTTTTAGTATATAACACAATACTCACAATACGTCTTAGCATATCACAAACATGTACGGTTACAAAGCAGTGATTTCCATGGTGAAAAGTAGTGATTTGATGGAGAAGATGATTAGGAAGTGTGTAATGAAGATGGAAGTACAAGATTTAGGAAGAAAACTTACAAGAATCGCGAGGAATCGAAAGAAAAGGGACTGAGAGTGCGTGGGTCGAACAGAGCTGTCACATCAATGAACAGTTAATAGGATTGCGGGTATTTATAGTGTGAGAGGGTGAAAGGCGGTGTGAAGTTACGTAGGTCGGACGGCCGTTCGATCGGATGGCCATCCGATCGGATGGTCATCCAGTCGGATGTCCATTCGATCGATTGGTCGTTCGATCGGTTGTCTCGTGCAGGTTAGTTTTCCAACTTTCGTTTCGTGCGTTGAGCGTTGCGTTGCGTTTAAGCGAGTTGCGAGTAAGCGATGCGATAGTATTAAACAATAATTATACAAATAACATAACTAACACATAACAGCATAAAAGTAAGTAAATTTGCGTTTAGAGTTTACGATGAGATTGTGACTCGATAGAGTTGCGATTGCGTTTGCGAGTAACATCCCAAAACATATCATCAACACACACAGAGAGGTAGAGCACATAATAACACACACATAGAATCAATACCAATAACTGCGTTTCGAGTTGTGATGCGTTAGCAATGTGATAGCATTGTTATCGCATTGTTACTCCACATATTAACAAATCGTGGTTTAAAATAGCACCAACAAATATATATATCGATTATCGAGTCTGAGAGTACAAGCAATAATTAAGGAAGAGATGTCAGATCTGAACGACAACCTGACTTTTCCTTTGACTTGTACTTTGACTTTGACTTCGGAAAGTCGGGTTGTTACACTTTATGGTACCAAGTGTACGGACTTCACCGACCATAAGAGCCTACAACACATCCTTGATCAGAAAGAACTAAATATGTGCCAACGCCGATGGGTTGAACTTCTCAACGATTACGACTGTGAGATTCGTTACCACCTTGGCAAAGCAAATGTCGTTGCCGACGCTCTCAGCCGATGAAGCTATTTGCATAGTGTTCGTAATTTTCAAGCCCAGCATGACCTCAAAGCTCTAATTCATGACGCACAGGACGCATGCTTCATTGAGAACACCTTGAAAG
Source organism: Helianthus annuus (assembly GCF_002127325.2). Lineage (NCBI taxonomy): Eukaryota > Viridiplantae > Streptophyta > Magnoliopsida > Asterales > Asteraceae > Helianthus > Helianthus annuus. The sequence goes on from NC_035443.2 coordinate 147,408,697, forward strand.
AGGAAATGATGAAGTGTGATGCTGAAACCCAACTTGTCACCAAATCGAACGGCATCTATTACTATCTCGATCGCATCTGGATTCCCGATCGCAATAACCTTTAGGAGAAATTGCTAACTGAAGCCCACAAGTCCCGATACTCCATTCATCCTGGTGCCGACAAGATGTACCAGGACCTTCGTCTTCGGTATTGGTGGCGTGGAATGAAGAAGGATATCGCTCTCTACGTTTCGAAGTGCCTGACTTGTTCGAAAGTCAAGGCTGAACAACAACGACCCTCTGGCTTACTCGTACAACCGGAAATCCCGATGTGGAAATGGGAGAGTATAGCTATGGAGTTCATTATGAAACTCCCGCGCACGCCATCAGGTCACGATAGCATTTAGGTTATCGTTGATCGTCTTATGAAATCTGCTTATTTTCTGCCGATACGAGAAGACTCTAAGGTTGAACGATTAGCTCGAATCTGTACCAGACGAAGTCATTTGTCGACATGGGACACCTCGTGATATCATTTCTGACCGCGACAGCCGATTTACCTCGCGCCTTTGGGAAACTTTTTGATCCGCTCTCGGTACTACTCTTATTCTTAGTACAACTTTCCATCCCCAGACCGACGGTTAGACTGAACGCACGATTCGCACCCTTGAAGATATGCTTCGCTCGTGTGTTATAGATTTTGGTGGTAATTGGGATTTGCATTTACCTTTAGTCGAATTCTCATACAACAACAGTTATCATTCTAGCATTCAAATGGCACCATTTGAGGCATTATATGGAAGAACATGTCGATCACCTATTGTATGGCACGAGATCAGAGATGCACAAATTACCGGTCCTGAGTTATTACAAGAAACGACTGACAAGATCCTCCAGATACGAGACAATCTCTTGAAGGAGTCGTCAAAAGAGTTGCACCGATAAACGTCGCAAGCCCCTTGAGTTCGAAGTTGGCGATCACGTACTCCTAAAGGTTTCACCTTGGAATGGGGTGATACGATTCGGCAATAAAGGAAAGCTGGTGCCTCGATACGATGGACCCTTTAAGATTCTGGAAAGAATTGGCAAAGTGGCCTACAGACTCGAAATACCGAAGGAACTCAACAACGTACATCTGACTTTTCACGTTTCGAACCTCAAAAAGGGTCTAGCCGAGCAGAATTTAGTTCCTCTTGAGGATCTACAAGTGGACGAAAAAATACACTTCGTGGAAAAGCCAGTAGAGATCATGGACCGAGAGACCAAGGAACTTCGACGCTCACGCATTCCCATAGTGAAGATTCGCTGGGAAGGCAAACGCGGCGCCGAGTTCACCTGGGACCTCGAGAGTGAAATGAAGGCTAAATATCCATAGCTCTTCGTTACGCATGCGCCTTAATTTCGGGACAAAATTCCCTAAAGTAGGGGAGGCTGTAACAACCTGACTTTTCAGAAAGTCAAAGTCAAAGTAAAAGTCAGGTTGTTATTCAGATCTGTCTTTTCTTGCTTAATTATTACTTGTACTCTCGATAATCGATAATTTGGTTAACGCTATTTTAGACTACGATTTATTACATGTGAAGTAACAATGCGATAAACGCAACTAAACGCTAATCTACTAAATGCAAATCACATCGCTATCGCATCGCAGCTCGAGATGCAACTATCGGTATTGTTATGTGCGTTATTATGTGCTTTACTTGTGTGTGCCTTGTAGATGTTTAAATGTGTTATTCGCAAATGCAATCACAACTCTATCGCAACGCAATTCCATCGCAAACTCTAAATGCAAATTTACTTAATTTTATGCTTTTATGTGTTAGTTATGTTATTTGTGTAACTATTGTTTAATACTATCGCATCGCTTACTCGCAACTCGCTTAAACGCAAAGCAACGCTCAACGCACGAAACGAAGGTCGGAAAACTAACTCGCACAAACCAACCGATCGAACGACCATTCGATCGAATGGACATCCGACTCGGATGGTCATCCGATCGAACGGTCGTCCGACCACGTAACCCTACACCGCCTTCACCCTCTCATACTATAAATACCTCCCTGTCACATCAACTGTTCATTGATGTGACAGCCCTATCCGACAAGCACGCTTCCAAGCTCTTTTCTCTCAATTTCTCGCGATTCTTGTAAGTTTTCATTCTAAATCTTGTACTTCCATCATCAGCACACACTTTCTCATCATCTTCTCCATCAAATCACTGCTTTTCACCGTGAAATCACCTGATTTGGGTTGTTCTAGGGTGACGTCACCTCGGGTTTTTATGAACACTGAAGTGTGACCTCATCTCACCAAGAACGGTTCGGATCTAAAGGATTTCTACATACTTTTACACTGATTTCGCCAAAATCTAAACGTTTAACAACTGATTCAAACTTTCTTTCAACTCTTTTACACTCTTCTATTCAAAACCGATGGAATCTAGGCTCGTTCAGGTTCTCCACTCATACTCTAGCCGAGAACCGACTGATTCACGGGTGGAACATGAGACTTCACCTTGAACTGTTGAGTCCGATCGAACGGGGTGATTACCATCCGATCGACTGAGTTGGACTTGGCACGGTTTCCGTTGTTTAACACGCCATCATGCCGTCTCGGTTAAACCGAAAACTTTTAACTTAGAAAATTTTACAAGATTTTCAAAAACACCAGTTCGCCGATCAAATAGCCATCCGATCGGATGACCATCCGATCGAATGACTATTCGACCAGGTGTTGAACTTCAAAGTATTGAACTTACTTAAACAATTTATCAAAACTTCAAAGAATATCAGCTTCTCAATCGAATAGCCATCCGATCGAACGGTCATCCATCTAGATGACCATCCGATCGAATGACTTTATTTATACTACAACGAAAACTTCAAAAGTTCAAACATTTTATAAATACACTTCCTCAATCGAATGACCAATCGACCGAATGGTCATCCGTTCGGATGACCGTCCGTCTGGACAGTCATCCGATCGAACCACCATCCGATCAATCATCTCACTCGACGCACCGTTATACGTAGTTCAACGCTTACACTGTCGTTCTATGCTCAGGCTAACTCTAAGCGCTCCCTTCAATCCAATACAATCTGTGTTTAGCACTACCTACGCACTGTGAGTATACTCGATCCCTTTTTGCTTAACGCACTTTTGGGTGTTACATACGTTACCTATATCAAATCACTTCGACACACCACACAAACACTTATATACGCTAACCGCTCTACATGTTATACGATGAATGCTTGTATGTTATGTTTACACAGTGATTGTTGCCTAACACCTTAGCAACGATAGTACTATAGTTTGGACTCAGCACCTGTCGTGGACAGGGGTTGTTAAGGGTTTTACTTCACATAGTCACAGTGGTGATAATGTGTTGCACATGCTACAACTCGCAGTCATGTCGGTTGCATATTTCATTGTCGATAGCTTACTTGCTTCACATTTCTACGTGTTACACGCTGGTAATGCGTAAATCGCTTTCGCTATACTTTATGCTATTAAACTTGTGTACTCACCTTTACACTATGTGTATTGACTTTATTTTAACGTATGTGACATGTGTCTAGGATACTATGATTGCTGATCGTTATGGAATCAAGTTAGATGGTCTAGAAACCCACGAATAAAATCTGAGTTGTCGGAACAATTATTTGTCTTTGAGAAACAATGTCTATAATAACTTTTTTATGCTTTATATGTTTATAGTATTGGACATGAACGTTAAATATATTGTCACTAATAGTGTTATGGATTCTCTTGGACAATCTGTTTCGCTCAGTGCCTCACCCCGATGTTTCCGCCATCGGTTGGGGTGTGACAGCAAACCACTTCTCTCTCACTTTGCCACCACTCCACCACCACTACAACACCAACACCCACCACTATCATCCATCTTTCATCTTTAGAGTGTGTAGTAGTCTCGGGATCCAAGATTGATTGTAAGAGTTCTTGTTAATCAAAGGCCATGCTTGGCTAATCTCTTACATCACTTGGTGAAGACAAGTTTTTAATGTATTACTTTTGATTTTTAATCTTTCAGCACTTTTTAATTGGGTATGTATTAATGACTTTCATAACTAGTTTCATATGTTGAAAGTGAATTTTCTTTACCATTTCTTCATGATGTCATTGATTTGCTCATTCGTGTCTTTACGGTCTATATAAAGCACGTTAACTACTTGGAAGGGGGTTAGAAGGGTGGTTTGGTAAAGTTCTTGTCTCGTTCAGTGTATAGATCCTGCAAGCACTTGGTTCAAGCTTACTAGGACCTCCTTCATTGCCCCAAAGGTATTGGATAGCAAGGGTGCGAATAGCTTGAACCCCTCATATGTAAACTACTATTAAAACATTAAACCGACTTCTTGGGATTGTATCTTTGCTGACTCAAACCACTTAGCCAAGGGTAACGTCACCTTCAAAAGAGGGGCCTACCACTTTTTGCATTAATAACTTATTTAATTATCTTTCAATATTTCGACGCTTTGGGATTGTATCCCTACTGACTCAAACCACTGGGTTGAGGGTGACGTCACCTTCAAAAGAGGGGCCTACTACTATAACTAAGATAATATCTTAAAAAGTCTAAAAGTGCAAAAATCATCTAAGGGTACATTAAAGAGGAGTTGGATCCAAGTGATTCTATCTTGTCTATCATTTTTATTTTATTTTTATTTTCAGTTTTTATCTATTTTCAGTTTTAAAAACTTTTATCAAAAAATTTAGATCGATTAGACGTTGACAATAAACCGGTATTAAAAGCTCTTGTGTCCTTGGACAACCTTGGTATCTTACCAACACTATACTACGCTCGCGATGGGTGCACTTGCCCTAGTGTGTGTTTAGTGTTAGTACAATATCGTATTTTATAAATTTAAAACTTAACTAACGCGTAAAACGAACTTTAAATATTAATAAAATTGTATCACGGTGTTGGTGCACTTGTGTCTGTACTTTGTCTGTATTCGGTCTGTATGTAACGATGTCCTGTTTTGTGTTGTAAGTTGACCAAGTCAACCATCCTCCGGTTTGACTTGGACAACAGATTGTATGTTGAAAGATGTTCTGATCGAAGGATAGTTCCTCGAAGGATGGTGTTAATCCTTCGAGGTGCACGAAAGATATGGTTCGACTGATTAGACCTCGAAGGATGATCCTTCGAGGTCAATGCTCATCTTTCGAACATGTTGTGATCGATAGATGATCCTTCGGACCATCTATCGGATCCTTCGATCTGGCATCATGGGCTGGGTATATATATACCCATGCAGTGTATGTGTGAGCAAGTTCTGCCATTTTGCACATCCGAGAGATAGAGAGTGTTGAGAGCATTCTGTCCAGAACTCACACACACACTTAGAGAGTTTATAGAACATTTCTGTAAACATTGAGCTTGTAACCGAACCCTCATTGCATTAATACAAGTTGTGTTAATCGGTGAACTTGTGTGTTTGTTTCTCTACTTGCTACTAACTCGGTTTGCTTGCTAGCTTGGATTCCGCACTCGCTAGTAGGTTTGTATAACAAGGTTTAGGTTCGTTATCCTCCGCGAAAAGGGACCTACAAGTGGTATCAGAGCTAAGGCTCTTAACCTTGTTTAAAACCGGGTTTTTACAAGTTTTGGTGTGTTGAAACACTTGGTTTTGCACCTGTTTTTACTTGGTTTCTTGCATTTTCTTTGAGTAAAAACGTGTCTAAACTAACCGGGAGTGTTTAAAGTGGGGTTGGGTAACTTGAAAAATTGTTTTAAGTGATTTTGAATTTTCCGGCTATATTCCGGTTCAAAATTCCGGTGACTGGTGTTGAAGATAAGGTTGTCATTTTTGGCAAACTTTTTTGGCAAACTTTCAAAGTTGGTGGTGATAGGACAGCCTGCACATACCATCTTGCCGAAAGTTGACCTACCAACCTGTCACCTTTTCACCAACCTTTCACATCAGATTAGTTTGTGTCAGAAGTCTCGAAGGATATCTTTCGATATCGAAAGATCATCTTTCGATCAAGAAAGGGTCGAAAGATTACTATCTTTCGATTCATCTTTCAAAGTTTGAATTATATCCTTCGAGAAAGGAATCTTTTCGAAAGACTAGTGTCCGAAAGATTAGGATCCTTCGTATTGGTGAATCTTTCGAGATCTGTTGTTCGAAAGATAAGGATTTAACACGAAAGATAAGGATCTTTCAAAAGGGAATCTTTCGTGTTCTTGAGTCTTTCGAGATCATTGTTCGAGAGTCAACAGTAATCTTTCGAGTAATGTTGATCCTTCGAACAAGGTTATATCTTTCGATTGTGGTCTGTTTATTGTTAACAAATTTCTGTGATTTCAGATCTTTCGACCAGGATCTTTCGTCTGTGTATCTTTCGGAGCATTCTTTCTTAGGATTTATTTTGCTTATCTATCATGAATCCAAGTTGGTGGGGAAGTCCGGCTCCAGACAGTGGAAAATACATGAATACCAGTCAATCTCCATCATGGGCCGAATCACCAGTATCTACATCCTCACAAACAAATGCCACTCCAGCTGGTCAATGGGCGTTTGTTTCAAATCAAACTCCGAGTATTCAAAGTCTTCTTCTAAGCGAAAGTGAAACCGGAAGTTTGAACAGGCCTCCAAAGTTGATGCATCTTAATGAATATCCGGGATGGGTAGATCGTTTCCATACATACATTCTTGGTCAAAATACAGAGTTGTGGTTGCGGTTCACTACGGAATTCGATCAATCTATCGAGATTGCTGCTTCTTCGACAGCTACATTTGCCGATCTTCCTGATGATCAAAAGAAGACGTATGACTTAGAAAAGAAAGCATACGCTATTCTCACTCAAGCACTGAGCAAGGATATTTATCATCAGTTCGTCAGTTTCAAGACTACGAAGAAGCTGTGGGATGCATTGAAGACAAGAGGAGTAGGTAATGAAGCCACACGTCAACTACGACGAGATCTACTGAAGAAAGAATTCGATGGCTTCACATGTATGGATAAGGAGTCCTTGGGAGATATGACAAGCCGTTTCTATCACCTACTTACTGAGCTGACCAACTTTGAAGTCACAACGACTCCAACAGAGGTGGTAAAGAAGTTTGCCGATGCATTGCCTCCTCAATGGAATAACTTCCTGGAAATCTTGAAGTACAACGGAACGTTGAAAACTACAAATATCAACGATTTCGTGCAGCTTCTGGAGAACAAGGATCAGGAAGAAACGTTAAAGGCAAAGAGAGTTGCAGTGCCACAGAATCCAGAGATGTATTATGGCACCTCCACTACTTCATCTGCAAAAGCCGGTTCACATGCTCCACTTCAAACGGCGTTTGTCACAAGCACGGATATGTATGGCAATCCAGTGCAAGTTCCTGTAAAGCCGCCTCCAACCACAGATCTGTATGGAAATCCAATACAACCACCTCCTCCTCCTCCTACTCAACAACCACAATATGCGTGTTATGGAGGAACATCATCTGCTGCAGGTCAACAATCAAAGTCAAGTACAGTACAGCTCGACACGTCAAGCTTCTCTAAAATCAGTGTAGAAGTAGGGAAGGAACACATGGAGCTGCTTAACACTGTAGTGAGCGCGTACTGTGGGTTAATAGAAGGTCAGATTGGAAACATTAATCTGACACAAGAAGATTACAGGCAGATTGATAAGGAAGAGATGGACTTGATGGATATCAAGTGGGCCTTTGCGAGTGCTGTGAGAAGAGCAAAGGATTGGATGGAAAGTACTGGCAGAACCAGCTTGGAAAGTAAGCGAGACACCAAGTATGGGTTCGATAAGCCGGCTGTTAAGTGCTTCAACTGTGGTGAACGGGGCCATTTTAAAAGGGAATGTACAAAGCCAGCACAGCACGGGAATCAAAATCCCTTCAGAAACCGAGGCAACCAGCAGAATCAGAACAGAAACACTGAGCGTTCATTGGTGCCTGCAAATAACCAAACCAACCGAGCACTTGCAGTTCAGGTGGATGAAGGTTGTGACTGGTCAATCCAGTTGGGTGGTGATGCTCCTGATGAAACAGCATGTCTTGCTCAAATTGTGAAAGAGTTGGTTCACACCAGTGGTAGAGAATCTTCTGCCAGTGGTGGTGAATCGTCTGAAGATGAAGACTCTTCTGGTTATAGCAGGAGTGCTGATGAAGAATCCTCCAATTCTGGTGATGATTATGTGGGTGAGACATCGAATGCAGCAATCGATGCAGATATTGATGAACTCTTGGAGGAAGCTGCAGCAGAAACTCAAAGAAGATCTATTTTGGTGGATCAAGCTGCTTATACTTCGTCTTCTCTCCATTCAGCCTTTATGGCTAATGTCGACGGTTCATCAAGTCAGGTATGTGTCGATGAACCCACTGCTGTTAATTGTGATGAATGTGCTAGGTTGCATGCTAGATGTGCTGAAATGGAGAAAAGTATGTCTGAGTTGCAAGGCAAACATGATGCTTTACAAGCTAGTTTGTTTGACTTGCAAGACAAACATACTACTGTGAATGAGAATTTGAGTGACTTGCAAAGTAAGCATGACGCTTTGCAAGAAAAATATGATGTGACATTTCTCCACAATCAGAAATTGACTGTGGATCTCTCAAAATGCACAGAAGCCAACATGTTTCATGAAAACCATGAAAAAGAATTTAAGTCAATGATTGAAACATTAAAGAAAGATAAAACTGAATTGACAAAAATGGTTTCAAGAAAACAGACGGACATTAATTTGTATATCTCTCGTCTTGAAACAATGCAAAAAGAGATGGCCTGTGTGAAAACCGAAAGTGATGCGATCCGACTCAAGCTAGACAGTTATTTGAGCTCTAGCTATGTGTTAGATCACATCATTGATGTTCAGAAGGAAAAGAGAGATGTCACATGCATAGGCTACAAGAAGTGTCCACCACCAGTGAGACATAATTATGACGCCATGCCTGATGAAGAGGACAGAGTTTTCTTTGAACCTTCTGTGCCTCTAGATGTTAAGGAGTTTGCTGCAGGACTCGGATACCAAAAGGAAGTATCCTCAGATTCAGATGTGTCAGCAGATACATTTGTGAGTGCTGAACAGAATCAAGATCCTCCAGTTGTGATTGAGGATGCTGATTCGTCTGATGATGAATCTGACGATACTGTCCCAGCAAAGTCTGATGCGGTAGTCAAAAATGAGGACATACCTCTTGAGAATCACATTCTATGTGATCCCCCTGTCAAACCCGCTAAGACTGTTGCAACTGAGTCCTCATCTGAGAAGGAGTCGGAGAGTGTGAATTTGCTGTACACTCTAGTTGGTGATGATAAAATTTACTCAGACAAAGATTTTCCCATTAAGAATGTTAATCAATCCTTAATCTGCAAAGTCTTTGAGAATTCGACGAGTAAGTTCTTGGGAAAGGCAGGACCTAAAGTTACAGTCACACAGTGTCCTCCAATCCCAAAGGCTGAAGTTCGAAAGCAATTTGGCAACAAGAAATTGCCAACAGTGCCAACACAGCAAAATCACACCAAACCCAAAGGTAAAACACCGGCTCAAGCTAACAAGAAGCCGAACCAAAAGAAGAGGAAAAATGTTAACTTTGTGAAATCGACGGGAACGGACAAAATTGAAAAGTTTGAAAATCAATCTAACTTAGATTTTGTCAAGAAAGCTATTGTCGAGAAAAGAAATGAACCAAGTAGTTCAAAACCTAGTACCTCGGGTTCACAAAGTTCAACATCATCGGCTAAGCGATCACATGATACTTCGGGGTTTGTAGAACGAAGATCATGTTTTGAGTGTGGAACCATTGGACATATTATTCGTAATTGTCCATATCTTCATAAACAAAAAGGAAAGGTCGATGATCCCCGTGGCAAAACTGACCGTAAGCCAACTGTTTCCACAAAACAAGATCCCCGCCTTGTAAAAGAAAGGGAAAAGAAACAGAAACGCCAACAGGTCAAAAAGATTGAAAAAGCGATTAAAACCGATGTGGTTCAAAAACAATCTGTTGTTGTAAAACCAGACAATTCTAAAACTTCAAATCATCAAGAAGTTAAAATTTTAAAGAAAAACACTGGTGAAACCAAACAGACTTGGAAACCAAAAACGGTTGTTGAATCAAGGGGACTATCACAATTCACCAACCATCAAAGACAAGAAGTTATTGTCATTGATGAAAATGGAAGACCCAAGACCACAATGGCTTGGGTCCCCATCTCCAACTAATTCATTTGAGTTCATGTGCAGGGTGCTTCAGGAGGAACTATCAGTAGTCATTGGATTGTTGATAGTGGCGCATCCAGGCACATGACCGGCGACATGAAGCTTCTCTACGACGTTAAATCTATTAGAGGAGGTTATGTTGCTTTTGCTGGAGATAAAGGTGGATACATTACGGGTGAAGGAATGATATCTAACGGGATTGTCAGCTTTGACAAGATCAATTTTGTGCAACAACTTGATCACAATCTTCTTAGTGTTTCTCAAATCTGTGACAAGAAATTTTCAGTACACTTTGATGCTAATGGATGTTATGTGCTGAAACCCGGCTTCAAAATTCCAAAAGAATGGATTCTCTTGTCGGCTCCAAGGATAAATGATTTGTACGTCCTTGACATGAGCCAGGCTATTACTACGTCTGCACAAGCAACATGTTTCGTTTCCAAAGCCACAGAAAAAGACACTATCTCTTGGCACAGACGAATGGGTCACATTCACTTACGAAAAATGAATCATTTGGTTTCAAATGAATTGGTGAATGGTGTTCCCCTAAAAAATTTCCATCTTCAAGACATCTGTGTTTCGTGCCAGAAAGGAAAGCAAACAAAGAAGAAGCACCCTACAAAGAAGATCAACACAGTGGCAGTTCCTCTTGAACGTTTGCACATGGATTTGTTCGGTCCTGTCAAGCACAAGAGTATTCGGGGTGACCAATACTGCCTCGTGGTTACTGATGATTATTCAAGATTTTCTTGGGTTGCGTTCATGGCACACAAGAGTGCAACCTTTGGTATTATCAAAAACTTAATCATTCAGATTGAGAATTTGTATAAGTTGAAGGTTAGGCGGATACGTAGCGACAATGGTACTGAATTTAAGAATCATTCCATGGCGGAGTTCTGCACTTCAAAGGGTATTCTTCATGAGTTTAGAGCAGCTTATACTCCTCAACAGAATGGTGTCGCTGAACGTAAAAACCGCACATTGATCGAGACTGCTAGGACAATGTTGGTAGAGTCGCAGCTACCCATTCCATTCTGGACTGAAGCTGTGGCCTCTGCATGTTATACATTGAACCGAGTCCTTACAGTCAAAAGACACAACAAGACCTGCTTCGAGCTTCTTCAAAAACGGAAACCAGATTTGTCTTATCTAGAACCGTTTGGAGCTCCATGCACAATCATCGATCCTAATGGAAAGTTTGGGGCAAGAGCGATTGATGGATACTTTCTTGGGTATGCCACCCCTAACTTACGAGTCTGGAATCTAGAGACTAAAAGGGTCGAGGAATGGTCTGAGGTCAGAGTACAACGGCACACTTTGCCAGTCAAAAATCCGGGTCAACCTTGGATGTTTGAGTACGATGACTTTTTCAATTCGATCAATGTTGAAGCCGTTGAAGAAAATGCTGCGGCTAGGATGTTTTTCGAGAGTGACAATGCAACAGTTTCACCGGTGGTTCGTCCAATTCTTGTTAATCAAGAACCATCTTCTTCGGTGAACAATAATACTCTCAACAATGAGGATTTTCATGATGCAAACAAATTGAACGAATCTTCAGAGGATGATGAATTTCTAGATGCAGATCAAGAAGCTCCAACAACAGCAGTTCATGGTACTTCAGAGGGTACTCCTCCAGTGGATACACATAGAACAGCTGAGACTACTGCATCATCCTCTTCGTCAATTCCGGGTCTTGAATTGGTTGTTGATCTTAATCTTAACAACCTGGGTATAAATGTTCCAGTTCCAGATAATCCAGAAACAAGGATTCATAATACCCATCCTCAACAAAACATCATTGGAAATGTGCAAAGTGGCGTACAAACAAGAAACATGTTGCGAAACAACAACAATGCAGGCTTGTATGCAGCTATTCGAGAATCCGGGCAACAAAACGACTGGTCCTTCGTGTGTTATGTCTCACAAGAAGAACCTAGAACGTGGAAAGAAGCCTTGAAAGATAATGCTTGGGTTGAAGCAATGCAGGAAGAACTGCAACAATTCCAGAAGCTGGGTGTCTGGAAACTCGTAGAGAAACCTGCTGGATACAAGAAGATTGGTACCCGTTGGGTTTTCAAATGCAAAAAGGATGACCGCGGAGTTGTTATCCGAAACAAAGCTCGTTTAGTCGTTCAAGGTTTTCGTCAGATTGAAGGAATCGACTACAACGAAGTCTATGCACCAGTGGCACGTCTCGAAGCAATTCGAATCTTTCTAGCCTATGCGTCCTTCAAGGGATTCAAGGTCTATCAGATGGACGTGAAAAGTGCATTCTTACATGGTGTGGTTGAAGAAGAGGTGTACGTCGAACAGCCTCCAGGTTTTGAAGATCCTATCCATCCCGATCGGGTTTGGTTGCTCAACAAAGCTCTTTATGGTCTTCATCAAGCACCACGAGCTTGGTATGCAACCTTATCTCACTATCTGCTGGAGAACGGTTTTCGTAGAGGTCTTATCGACTGTACTCTTTTCATCAAGGAACAAGATGGAGATCTTCTTCTGGTACAGGTATACGTTGATGATATTATTTTTGGTTCTACTAATGATGTCTTGTGTAGGGAATTCGAGCGCATCATGCAGGATAAATTCGAGATGAGTGCTATGGGGGAAATGACCTTCTTCTTGGGCCTACAAGTACAACAAACGGAGTCTGGGATATTCATCCATCAGACTAAATATGTTGGTGACATCTTGAGCCGGTTCCAGATGTCTGATGCAACGCCCATTGGTACCCCATTGCCAACTAATCACGGAATTACTCCAGACTTGAAGGGAGAAGCTGTTAGCCCTTCTATCTATCGCGCCATGATCGGATCTCTCATGTACCTCACAGCATCAAGGCCAGACATAATGTACCCAACGTGCCTGCTTGCTAGATATCAAGTTAACCCGAAGGCCTCACATCTTGCTGCTGTTAAAAGGATTTTTCGTTATTTGAAGGCGTACCCTGACACCGGTCTGTGGTACCCTAGGGATAATAACTTTGAATTGGTAGCTTTCAGTGATTCTGATTTTGGCGGATGCAAAATCGACGGTAAATCCACAACGGCTGGATGTCAGTTCTTAGGAAATCGCCTAGTCACATGGCAGTGCAAGAAGCAGACGTGTGTAGCTACATCAACATGCGAAGCTGAATACATTGCTGCCTCAAGTTGTTGCTCCCAAGTTCTTTGGATCCAACAACAAATGCGGGACTACGGTTTTGAATTCCTAACTACTCCTATTTACGTTGATAATTCTGCTGCTTTAGATATCACTAGAAATCCTGTGCAGCATTCAAAGACCAAACACATCGAAATCAAATATCACTTCATACGTGATTGCTTTGAGAAAAGGCTAATCGATGTTGTTAAGGTCCACACCGATGACCAACGTGCCGACTTATTTACCAAAGCATTTGACAAATCAAGATTTGACTTTTTATTATTGGTAAACGGCATTAAGGTCAAGCAAGAGTAAAACCAACATCGGAAAATCATTTTTGTAAATATTTTTGTGTGTTTTAAATTTATCTTAGTTTGTTGATTTTAGGGGGAGTAAATCCAAAAATCAGAAAATCCAAAAACATCGAAAAATTTCAAAAACACAAAAACAATAGAAAAACAAAAATGAGTTTCCTGGCGAGCAAAAGAGAAAATGATAGTACATCAGTGGTCTATCCTAACCTCTTTAAACCTTAAATGCAAAACGATAAGCAGCTCTATATAAGATGTATCGGTAGGCTCACAATCATTTTAAAGTGTGCAGGGTGATATAAATCTTAATCGACTGAAGACCAGGTGGGAACCATTCATTGGCATATGGTCTTAGTACCGAAATTTCGTTTGATAGATTGCCGAGGTTCTGAGATATTCGGTCTTTATGCTGCTTATCATCTGGGTATCATGGTTGTATCTTTTACCGAAAAATAACGGGGACGCAAGTCTAGATCTTCCATGATACTATACATACGTGTACATATTTACATACTGCATTCGACCTCAATAAGTGATAAACAATCACATGTCCAAATCAAATAAGTGATAATATATCACATTTATCCGGGTGTCAAGTTCGTCTCTCTGCTGTACGGAAGTACTGACCTGTTCACGGTCTTGCACCTGTGCCCTCATGCATACAAAATCAAGTTCCTCATCAATAAGTGATTATATCACATAGGACTTGTTTTCAAATCAAAATAAGTGAGTATCTCACAATTTATACGGTCAAACAGATGATAATCGGTATACTCACCGGTAAGATGAACTCTCGTGCATACCTTGATACGGGAATGTGTCGTGATGTGGATGAACACCGGTCGGTAAGTATAAATCATACCTTAACGTATCCCCTCGCCATGATTACATCTGATAAGTTGAGCTTAAGTGGACAACAATACCGATAATTGTTATAGGATGCTTATCTTAATGTTAATTAATTGAACAACAAGAGTGTTTTGGCATGACCGTATACTGATATGATTCTCTTACCCTCGAAACTCGCAAAAAGAATGTCTGTATATATTTATTTACTGCTTAACTTTTATTGTTTTCTTTTAAACAGTTTCGTCGTTTGGTGCATATCAGCACGACATTAGCGGTGATGTCGTTTGATAACACTCAAAGGATTTTAAATTGTTGTCTTAAACTTTATAAAAGCCAAAAAGATTTTATTTCTACTTTATTTTCGATCGTACGATGTTGGAGCTCAAGTCTTCGTTACCTGAAACCTGACTGAAAACCGAACTGACTAAATCTTCATAAACGGTCAAAAATTTGCAGATTTTGAAAGTTAGAATTTAAAATTGATAAATTTATTAAACTTTCAAACTGTCGGACGGTGTTTGATTGTGACATGGTCATTCGTGTGTCATTTGTGTATACTATATTCCAGGCAGTTGTTCTCATCATGCGTTTAGATTTCTTGCATGTGCAGATTCTAAAGGCTAGGAGAACATGGTCGATGACAAGCTTTGGAATGAAGACACGACGAGAAGGCGCTCAAAAGATGAAGATGATCGAGTTGCCGCTGGCCATCATCAACACCACAAGGATCTCACTTCATAAAGATAAAGTCTTTTCACGAGCATAACTCAAGGGGGAGCTTATGTTAAGGGGGAGTTTGTCAACACACTTCCTACATGATACGGGTAGTTTGTTGATACACTCTCTGCTTTCAAGACGTGAAGACATTGAAGATCCTCCGACATTGAAGACTTAGAAGGACATCAGAGTTTTGAGAACTCGAAGACCCAAGACCGTCGAAGTTCGAGACGAGTCTACAACTATAGAAGATAAAGACAAAGCTACAGCCAAGGGGGAGTTTGTTGGTGCACTTGTGTCTGTACTTTGTCTGTATTCGGTCTGTATGTAACGATGTCCTGTTTTGTGTTGTAAGTTGACCAAGTCAACCATCCTCCGGTTTGACTTGGACAACAGATTGTATGTTGAAAGATGTTCTGATCGAAGGATAGTTCCTCGAAGGATGGTGTTAATCCTTCGAGGTGCACGAAAGATATGGTTCGACTGATTAGACCTCGAAGGATGATCCTTCGAGGTCAATGCTCATCTTTCGAACATGTTGTGATCGATAGATGATCCTTCGGACCATCTATCGGATCCTTCGATCTGGCATCATGGGCTGGGTATATATATACCCATGCAGTGTATGTGTGAGCAAGTTCTGCCATTTTGCACATCCGAGAGATAGAGAGTGTTGAGAGCATTCTGTCCAGAACTCACACACACACTTAGAGAGTTTATAGAACATTTCTGTAAACATTGAGCTCGTAACCGAACCCTCATTGCATTAATACAAGTTGTGTTAATCGGTGAACTTGTGTGTTTGTTTCTCTACTTGCTACTAACTCGGTTTGCTTGCTAGCTTGGATTCCGCACTCGCTAGTAGGTTTGTATAACAAGGTTTAGGTTCGTTATCCTCCGCGAAAAGGGACCTACACACGCTTCACGCACACCACACACAATTTTAAGGTTGTAACTTTTATTTAATTAAGTTTGATACTATTGTAAAAAAAAAATTTATGCTTTAGACATATATTGTATTCCCGCCGTATCAGGCAGGGAAATTTCACGTTTGCTTTCGTGTTTCTAGACACTCGTCTCCATGAATATACAATTGCGACATCCTTAATTTTATTCTTTTTATTTGTTTACAATTTTAGCCGTTGCGAAGCATGAGTCTAACAAGCAATTTTTAAATATTTACTATATGATATATATACAGCTTCGGTACCAGTGTAAGTATTTAGAACCGGTACATGTATTCATTCTTTATAGTTTTCGAAAGATGTAAAATACGTGTAGGCATCCTTTTAGCATATCATGACTTCAGAGTGTCAGTACCTTATGGATACCGTAATAGTCAAAATCGAACTAATACCAGTGGAATTCCCGCCGCAACGCGTGAGGTAATTTAACTAGTTATGTTTAAACAAAGGTGATTCATTTTTAATACTTCTTACCTTGACAAAAACATAATCTTTCAACGACCAATTTTTCACTTGTTTAGTTAATGATTTTTAGCACATACCAGGTACATTTAAAGACCAATTATATTTTGTTATTTGTTGACAACGTTTGCTCCTACTTTATTACACTAATAATCTTAAATTAAACATACTTGCCTAAGTTTAAACCTAGGACCTCTCCTTTAATAGGCATATACCTCTACCAATTATATAACATCTTGGAATCTCGCATTACAAGAAATAGCATCCAAACTACGTACTTGTTTAATTATCACATATGTAACAAGATAAAGAAAATGATGTATGTTTGAATCCAACACATAGCATTTCACTTTGCTTGCCGGTAGAAAATGTTTGGAGAAATTAATTAAAGATGAGAGGAATTATAATTTGTCATTTCTAAATAAATCTATCCCAATACGTTCACACAAAAATAAAAAAAGAAAATTCACATGGGAACTAATTTGACGTGCCGTTGAACCATGTAGCCTCTAACGTGACCCACATTAGCCCACATCCACCACACAAAAAAAGATAGAAAAAAAAGAAACTACACCTCTTTGCCATTTCATTTTGAAAAAAAAAATAATCTTTTCTTAGAAAATTTGTAGGAATTTCCGAAAACAAAAATATTTTATCAGAAAATTACATAGTAAAATTTGCCCTTTTCTAGTAGTTGTTGTTTGTAGCCTATAATGTAACACACGTTGGCAAACACCCATGCACACCCATCTTTATACAATTGAAGTTCTACCTACATCAACCATGACATCTTTATACAATTTAAGTTCTACCTACATCAACCATCAAATTTATGATAAACTTCCAAGATAATGAAAGATAAGTGCTCTCACACAACAATCATCAATATTTGAAACTTGAAAATCAAATACTAAGAAACACACAAACTATGTAAATTACCAAACAACAACAATGAAAATTATGTGCAAGTTCGAGGACATTGGTGGACTCGCACATATCATTTGTGGAGATGTGGGAACTCTACTACTTCTATATAAACACGACTAACATATCATCCTTTGTGAATTGCAAAGGTTATTTGGTTTGATACAAAGCAATAACATAGTCTGCGGTGATCGGGAAAAGCTTTGCAAAAGAAAATAGCAATGGCAGATAACAAGCAAAGCTACCATAAAACAAACACGAAGGAAGGAGGGACGTCAAATGTGAAACCTGCATCTGCCAAAAAGAAGTATGTTTCTACAAGGATGGGTGAGTTTGTGGCAGGTTCCGTCACAAAAATGGTTAATAATGTGAAGGATAAAAAAAGATAAATCACAGGGAACATCCTATTGATTAAAATGCTAGTTATGAGTGTGTGTGTGTATATATATAAATATATATATATATATATATATATATATATATATATATATATATATATATATTATAACAATGTGTTATGTTGTAAACTATGTAATGGAGTTTATTAATTGTATCATGTTTCTACAGCAAAAGTATGTTTCTATTGTTATTAGTTACGATATGTTTAAATGTATGAAATTAAATTCTTATGATTTGAGACATCTTATATTCTTTTAACGTTGAAAAAAATTGTACTCCTAGCAAAGACTTAATTATCTAAACCCATTAACCAACAACTGTGAATAATATATGTCCAATTTAAAGTATATATATTTTTTTCAGTAGCAAAAGTTTGTTTTTTCAGTGTCTCATTATTATTATTCAATATTGTGAGACTGGATTCTTATGGTTTAAGACATTTTGTCATCTTTAATTAAAAAATATTTACTCATAGAATAAGCATGTAAAGACGTACTAGGACGTAAATCAAGAAAGAAAGAGGTAATTAATCACAAAAGGGGAAGAGTACCATATGATGAAAACCATAAATCATGCAATTATAATATTGTAATGTGTCATGTGTGGAGTGTTAAACAGGTTTTAAAGTTCATAAACATAATCCTACAGCGACCAATTTTTAGTATTTTATTAACGATTTTTTAAAGAGAGAGCTTTGAAAACAAATTATGTGGTATCTTGGAATCTTGCATTACATGAAATAGCACCAAATTAACCATGTACTTGTTTGATATTCACATGTTAAAATAATGATTTAGATTTGAATCCAACACGTAGTAGTGCACTTTGTTTGGCGATATAAATTGTTTGAGGAAACTAATTAAGGATAAGAGGAATTAACATCTATCAGCCCTTAAAAAATCCATCTCGATCAATATATTTGCATA
This sequence comes from Helianthus annuus, assembly GCF_002127325.2. Classification (NCBI taxonomy): domain Eukaryota; kingdom Viridiplantae; phylum Streptophyta; class Magnoliopsida; order Asterales; family Asteraceae; genus Helianthus; species Helianthus annuus. Next base: position 147,427,577 of record NC_035443.2, read on the forward strand.
GAAAGGAAAACAAAATTCACATGGGAACTAATTAGAGGAGCATTAGCCCTACAACCATGTAGACTCTAATTTAACCCACAGTAGCCCACACCAATTGATTGCCATTTGAAACTAGTTTTGCCCATTCACCCACACATTGAAATTAGGCTTACAACATCCATGAAGTTTTAGATTAAGTTCTAGGATATTGATGATAAGTGTTCCCACACAACACTCCTTGATGGTTGAAACTTTAAAAAATCAAATACTTAGAAACACCAAGACACCACAAAGTATGTAAATTACTCTAGCAACAAGTATGAAAAATATGTGTAACTTCGAGGACAATGGCTTACTCACATCATTTGCGGAGATATGGGGAACTCTATCTCTATATATTATAACATATCATCCTTGGTGAATTGCTAAGGTTATTTGGTTTGATACACAAAGACTCTAAGGTGACTGGGAAAAGCTTGGCAAAAGAATATATCAAATGGCAGACAAAGCGCAAAAAGATAGTTACAAGAAAAACACGAAGGGAGAAGGAACAACAAAATCCAAACCTGCAACCGTTATCCCTGCAAAAAAGAAGCATGTTTCAACCATGATGGGTGAATTTGTGGTAGGTTCTGTCTCCAAAGTGGGTAAAAATATTAAGAATAAAAATAAGATAAATCCTTAGCAACGGGGTTTACGTTGATTGAAGTGCTATATAGTTACTGTGTATTGTGTGTTATACTGTTATGTATCTTTTAGCTTATAACTATGTAATACAGTGTATAAAAAACTTCCTGCTACTGTAAATAAAAAGTATGTTTTTAGTGTTTCATACTTACCAAATTGAATTCTTATGATTTAAGACATTATATGTTCTTTCACATTAATAGACATTTGTCACTTGAAAAAACAAATAATAATAGTAGGTTTGTATTGGTTCCAGTTTGAAGACCACGGCTCACACACGTGATATAGGAGGTGTGGGAAACTCTACCAGTATATATATATTAGAGCGCATAATCGTTTCAGAATTGTATTAAGTGTTTGGTTTCAAATAGAACATTTATAATTGTTAGTTGTATTTGGAGAAAGGTTTTGTAAAAAACTAAATCAATGGGAGGAGGGTCAACTGATGCTAAAGCTGCAACAGTTTTGCTGGCAAAAAAGAAGCTTGTTTCGATAAGAATGGCCGAGTATATGGCAGGCTCTTTCACCCAAGTGGCTAAAACTATGAACAACAACTATAAGATAAATTCCAAGGAATAGGGTTCAATTTGATCGATCAAGTGCTTGCAGCTAGTAGTATGTTTTGATTGCCCTAATAAAAAGAGACACAAGTGTTAAATGTTTGACAATAGAAAGAATTACTCATTATATCTCAAGTATATAGACTAAAACGTAAAGAAAAAAAAAAGGTGAATCATATAAGGGTGAAGAGAACGATGAATAAATCCATGAATCATGTTAAACAGGTTTTAAAAACATTCAAAAACATGATATTGCAATTACCAATTTTCACTAGTTTAGTTAATGATCTTTAACCAGATACCAGACACCTTTGATGACCATGATTGTATTTTGGAATCTTGAAGTACAAGAGTTAGCATCCAAATAATATACTTGTTTAATATTCACATGTTTATAAAAATAAAAAATAAAAAGATTTACGTTTGAATCCAACATTTAGTAGTGCTATCAGCCCTTAAAAAATCTATACCAATATATTTACATAGAAATGAAAAGGAAAATTTACATTGGAACTGAGTATACGAGGATGTAGCCTGTAATGTAACCCGTATCAGCCCGACCCACACCCTGATTGCCATTTGATACAAATTCTGCCCATCCACACACACATTGAAATTATGCCTACAACAACCATGAAATTGAAGATAAAGTTCTAGGATATTGAAACATAAGCGTGTAAGTGCAGTTCCTGCCGGGTAACTGTCGCTTATCAGTTCTGGTCAACCAAAGCAGAAGTCCAAGTTAAAGTCAACCATAACGAAGAATTCAAGACCACATGAAGACCTGCATTAATCAAGGGGGATTTGTTAATGCACTTTGGGTGAAAAGTGTATGGCTTCCAATTGTTAGGGTCTTTATTGTACAAGTGCCCAAACTTAGTCCCTAAGAAGTTCCTAGGGAGAATTTGTCCCTAAGAAGTTCCTAGGGACAACTTGTCCAAGGTTTGGAAGGGTTTTTGTTTAGTCAGAGTTTTATGTAAAGTTTGTCCCTAAGAAGTTCCTAGGGACAACTTGTCCCAAAAAGTTCCTAGGGAGAACTTTTGTCTGAGTTTTGGTGTAGAATTGGTTTGTCCGAGGTTTAGTCCCTAGCCTATATATATGTGTGTATTGTGTAGATTAGGGCAACGATTTAGAGAAAGCTTTGTGCAACTCTTGCAGCTGAGTGCACCTCTCCCACTCTTCTGTGTGAATTCTAGAGAGAGAGAGACTATGTGTTAGTGAGAGAAAGCTACGGTTTAGATCTTTGTGATCTAAACCAGCTTGTAGATGATGTATACTCATTTGGTTTGTGTAATCTGTGATGACTGATTCATAATAAAGAGTTCATCTTCTACATCTTTCTATCATGTTCTTCATATTTTATTCTTCATGTCTTGAATCAAGTGCAATGTTTGATGTATGTCATCGATCCGGTGCTTTCACAAAGCGTTCGCACACAACTCTTTATGGCGGTTGAAACTTCAAACATCATATACTAAGAAACGCTAAGGCATTACAAACTATGTAAATTACCCAACAACAATGATGAAAAATATGTGGACGTTTCCAGGACAGGACATTTGCTGAAGATGTGGTGATATATCAAACCTTAAAAAATCTGTACCAATATATTTACATAGAATTGAAAGGAAAATTCTATGGGAACTAATTAGACAAACTATTTATGTTTGAAGCCAATACATGGTGGTGCACTTTGCTTGGCAATTGAAACTGTTTGAGTAAACTATTTAAGAATAAGAGGAATCAAATTTATTAACCCTCAAAAAATCAATCCCTATATATTTACATAGAAATGAAAAGCAAAATTCACATGGGAACTAATTAGACTAGCAAGTAGCCTCTAATGTAACACATAATAGCCCACACCCATCCACACCCAGATTCCCATTTAATACTAGTTATGCCCTTCCACGCAGACCTTGTAATTTTGCATACAATAGCCATGAAATTTAAGATTAACTTCTAGGATGTTGATGGATAAATGTTCGCGCAAAACACTTCATGACACTTGAAAGATGAAAATTTCAAATATACTAAATAACTTACAGCAAGCGCAAACAAACTATGTAAATTACCCAACAAGAAGAAAGAAAAATATTTGTAAGTTCCAGGATGTGGGGAACTTTACTTGTATATAACCTAACATATCATCCTTTGTGAATTGCTAAGGTTGTTTTGTTTGATACACAACAATAGTCTACAGTGATTAGTGATTGGGAAAAGCTTGGCAAAAGAAAATCAATGGCAGACAAAGCGCAAGGAGATAGCTACCAGAAAGAAAAACACAAAGTGGGGAGGGAAGACAAAGGAGAAACCAGCAAGCGTTATCCCTCCAAAAAAAAGCATGTTTCCACGATGATGGGTGAGACTATGGCAAGTTCTGCTACTAAATTGGCTAAGAATTTGAAGAATAAAAATAAGATAAATCCTTAGCAAAAAGGTTCACCTTAATAATAGATTGAAATGCTCGTTGTTTGTATATTGTTGCTTTGGAATTGTGTGTTGTGATGCAGCTTATATAATCTATGTAATAGTGTATAAATTGTTTTACATTTATGTAACAACAATATGTTTTCAACACTTTATTGTAAATATATGTTCATTTGAAATTGAATTATGATGATTTATGACATATTGTGTTCGTTTAACATTTAAAAAAACTTGTACCCGTCTTTCCAAGTGCAAGTATTTGTGTTAGGATTTAAGAACTAAATCATACAGAAATAAAGATGTTAATCATGAAACAGGTAGAGGACAGAGATGAAACCCGTGAAAAATAATATTGTAACATGTCCTGTGTCATGTTAATTAATCTGCGGCTTTTAAAATTTTTAAAAACAAAATCTTCCAAAGACCAATTTGTCACCAGTTTAGTGAATGATTTTTAGGCACACTCCAGACAACTTCCGAAGAGCAAACATAGTATCTCGGAATCTTGCATTAGAGGAAATAGCATCCGAAATGTATACTTGTTTCATATTCACATGTTTAAAAGATAAAATCATGATGTAGGTTTGAATCCTACATGTTGTGGTGCACTTTCCTCGGTAGAAATTGTTTGGGGAAACTAATTAAAGATGAGAGGATTAAAAGTTGTCATTCCATTATAAATCTATCCAAATATATTTTCATTGAAATGAAAAAGAGAAGTCCAATGGGAGCTAATTTTTACGTCCAGCGATGATTCTAGTAGTGGTCTATCGGGTTCTAGTTTGTGGAGTTTGGGTTTAACATTTATGTCTAGCAATGGGTCTAGTCTCAACATCGATCAGGTTCAACTTTGTGACGATACATGTTAGAGTGGCCTAACACAAACCTTATGGCAGCCACACAGATTCATTCGGGAACTCGGGCCTCACCCTTTTCAAATTTTTAATTCATGAAAGAAGGTATATGAGAAGTGGTCAAGGACTCGGTGTCTTACCCGGATATGTGACCGAGTGGGACTTGGTGTTGTCGATTATTCTCAATTGTACCCGTCTTTCCAAGTGCAAGTATTTGTGTTAGGATTTAAGAACTAAATCATACAGAAATAAAGATGTTAATCATGAAACAGGTAGAGGACAGAGATGAAACCCGTGAAAAATAATATTGTAACATGTCGTGTGTCATGTTAATTAATCTGCGGCTTTTAAAGTTTTTAAAAACAAAATCTTCCAATGACCAATTTGTCACTAGTTTAGTGAATGATTTTTAGGCACACGCCAGACAACTTCCGAAGAGCAAACATAGTATTTCGGAATCTTGCATTAGAGGAAATAGCATCCGAAATGTATACTTGTTTCATATTCACATGTTTAAAAGATAAAATCATGATGTAGGTTTGAATCCTACACGTTGTGGTGCACTTTCCTCAGTAGAAATTGTTTGGGGAAACTAATTAAAGATGAGAGGATTAAAAGTTGTCATTCCATTATAAATCTATCCAAATATATTTTCATAGAAATGAAAAAGAGAAGTCCAATGGGAGCTAATTTTTACGTCCAGCGATGATTCTAGTAGTGGTCTATCGGGTTCTAGTTTGTGGAGTTTGGGTTTAACATTTATGTCTAGCAATGGGTCTAGTCTCAACAAGATCGATCGGGTTCAACTTTGTGATGATACATGTTGGAGTGGCCTAACACAAACCTTATGGCAGCCACACAGATTCATTCGGATCCACTTGGGCCTCACCCTTTTCAAATTTTTAATTCATAAAAGAAGGTATATGAGAAGTGGTCAAGGACTCGGTGTCTTACCCGGATATGTAACCGAGGGGGACTTGGTGTTGTTGATTATTCCCGATTGTAAGGGTACGTTGGAACTCAAGACGTGGACCGGAGTTCACGTGAGAGCGCGAGGATCAGATGAAGCTCAAATATCCTCAACTTTTCCCGGATGACCAATCTAATTCTAGTATTATTCGTGAATTTTGGGACGAAATTCCTCTTCAAGTTGGGGATGATGTGGCACCTGAGGAAAATCTACAGTCATCCTAATCTGCCACTTCACTCCTCTGAGATTTGCTTATCAAATTTCTGGACGAAATTTCTTTTAAGTTGGGGATGATGTGACAACCCGAATTTCTAAGGTTATTTACCTATGCACTACTTCTGTTTATATGTTGTGACCTTGTGTCTATTATATGAAATTAATATAGTTGGTTTATATAATTCGATATTACAAATGAATGGAAGCCGTTTAGGGGTTGTGTTTACAATAGCTAACCACCGAACAAGTTCCGGGTCGCACACTGCTTAACATGTGGTTCTCTTAACTCTCGGCCCAAATCCCTTCCGAACCCAAACCGAGCCCAACCCAGCTCCCTTTTATGTACGGGTATGCATGTGGATATGCATAGAATTCGTTTTCTCATTATTTGCAAACCCTAGTTCTCTCTAATCAGCAACGGTAGTTTTCCCTTGTGATTGAAGCTCCCTTCTCGGCTCTAACATCTTCCTTAACATCTCATAATTTGGTTAGTATGATTTCACCTTTGATATGATTGTTTCTTGTGTAGTGGTTATGTGTTTACATGTTAAATGGTATTGGTAAGAATAGGGCCGAACATGATTTAGAGTTTTGGTTGTAAACGGAATTTAATGTGATCAATCATTGGCATGTGTTACACGAGTAATGTGGGTGATAAACAAGAATTGTTCAGTGATTAATTGTGTTATGACAATATGATTGTGAACCAGAAATCATTCAGGATGTTAAAGGATGAATTAGTATTGTAGGATGATAGTGATTTTCATGAAATTAGAACCTGATCATGATGTTACTCGATGTCTAGGATAATGTACATGTTAGATTATTTTGAATGAGCCGACTTGCATTGTTACTCGGATGATATGTAAACGAAACTAGGATGGCACAATGATGAATGTTATCGTAAAGATGGTGGTAATTGTATAGGTTGATTTTCAATGATGATGTTGAAACCGGTTGTATAATTGAAGTAGAAATTAACTGTGTTGTTAATTGAGTGTGTAAAGATAGAAGGTAGATCAATTGCACATTGATGCGGTCCGTGGGCTAGGGTGGACTGGGCCAGTTATGCACTGCACATCTGGGCTGCAACCGCGCAAGGCCCACTGGCGGGCTGGTGAGTATTTTGGGTTGTCTTGTCCTTGGGCTCCTTGGGCTGGTACACATTGGGCCGCACGATGGCAGCAGAGCTGCACACCCTCCAGTGTTTGGCTGGGTTGCGCTGGTTGGGTCGTATGAAACGGTTTAAATATTGGGCTGAACACTCGGGTTTGGCCGTATACTTCATTGGGCCCGAACTAATGGGCCGCACACCTATAAGGATGATGCATTGGAGGGTTAATTGTGTATTAGAAACATGAAGTGGTAATGTAAACTCATGTGAGGCTCAAATACTTGCTAAATGATTACACGACGATAATCGCCTAATTGTGTTGCATAATTTCTTGCCACAACTAATATGTTACTTGAATGTGAACCAAACCACTTGACATGTGCTATGGTGCAATATGAACTTGTGTTGTGAATATAAGTATGACCCGGATACTTGCTATGACTTACGTAATGATATGTGCTAGGCTTGTTGTTACTTGAGTAATGTGTGCGATGAATACATGAATTATGAATACACGAAACTGACTGTCTTTGGTAACCACGGTAGGGTTTCGGTGATCAACTGATAAACAAGTAACTAATCTTACCGAGCAAACCAAAGGTGAGTTCATTTCTCTTGAGCATGCGTCCCGGTGGGTGGGATAGTCAAATGGGTATCCCTGAGAGGGATAAATCTTTTGGGTAAACCTGTAATGTTAGATAATACACTCTTCCTATCATTTTAAGTCCCATCTTATACCGAATAGTTACCTGAGAGGTAACGGGGTATTAGTTGATAGCGCTATTAGGCTTGGCAACCTCACACCGTACCTGAGAGGACGGGTGTGAACTAATGACCTTAAATCATGACCAATGCTTAGATAGGGGGCATTGGGGACGGGCAAAACAATCTGGTAGCCATCTTGTATGGTACTTGATTTATTATCAACATTATTAACTAAACACTTGGTAACTAACGTTTTCACAAAACTATGAACTCGCCAGCTTTGTCTGATACACTTGTTGCATGCTCGCAGGTCGTTAGATTTCTTGGATTTGGAACTTGCTGTCTGGAGTGGCTGGAGTGGTTATGGGTGGATCTGAGTGGAAACATGTGATGGAATTATTGATATTACATGTTTGCTTTGAAACATTTAAACTATGATTTACTTATTGCTTCTGCTGAACTTGTTGGATTTTTTATTAAACTTATTGTTGGTACATTTCATTAATAATTGGCAACTTCATTTGAAAACCTGGTATGAGTTCAACATGATTAGTGGCTCGTTATTGGTACATCACACGCCTAGCGGGGTTTCCGTAGTTGGTATTTTAGGGGTGTGACATTTAACCTCATTTCACCAAGAATGGTTCGGATTTAAAGGATTTCTACATACTTTTACACTGATTTCGACTAAATCTAAACGTTTAACAACTGATTCAAACTTTCTTTCAACTCTTTTACACTCTTCTATTCAAAACCGATGGAATCTAGGCTTGTTCAGGTTCTCCACTCATACTCTAGCCGAGAACCGGTCTGAGAACGGATTTTACCGAAGAGACGACTGATTCACGGGTTGAACATGAGACTTCACCTTGAGCAGTTTAGTGCGATCAAACGGAGTGATTCCCATCCGATCGACTTAGTTGGACTTGGCAAGGTTTCCGTTGTTTAACACACAATCATGCCGTCTCGGTTAAACCGCAAAAATTTTAGCTTAGAAAATTTTAAAGATTTTCAAAAACACCAGTTCGCCGATCGAATAGTCATTCAATCGGAGCCATCCGATCGGATGAACATCCGATCGAATGACTATTCGACCAGGTGTTAAACTTCAAAGTGTTGAACTTACTTAAACAATTTTTCAAAACTTCAAAGAATATCAGTTTCTCAATCGAATAGCCATCCGATCAAATGGTCATCCGTCAGGATGACCAACCGATCGAATGACCTTATTTATACTACAACTAAAACTTCAAAAGTTCAAACATTTTGCAAATATACTTCCTCAATCGAATGACCAACCGACCGAATGGTTATCCGTCCGGACGGTCATCCAATCGAACCACCATCCGATCAATCATCTCACTCGATGCACCGTTATACGTTGTTCAACGCTTACACTGTCGTTCTATGCTCAGGCTAACTCTAAGCTCTCCCTTCAATCCAATACAGTCTATGTTTAGCACTACCTACGCACTGTGAGTATACTCGATCCTTTTTTGCTTAACGCACTTTTGGGTGTTACATACGTTACCTATATCAAATCACTTCGACACACGACACAAACACTTTTATACGCTAACTGCTCTGCATGTTATACGATGAATGCTTGTATGTTATGTTTACACAGTGATTGTTGCCTGACACCATAGCAATGATAGTACTATAGTTTGGACTCAGTACCTGCCGTGGACAGGTGTTGTTATGGGTTTTACTTCACTTGGTCACAGTGGTGAAAATGTGTTGCGCATTCTACAACTCGCAGTCATGTCGGTTGCATATTTCATTGTCGATAGCTTACTTGCTTCACATTTTTACGTGTTACATGCTGGTTATGCGTAAATCGCTTTCACTATACTTTATGCTATTAAACTTTTGTACTCACCTTTACACTATGTGAATTGACTTTATTTTAACGTATGTGACAGGTGTCTAGGATACTATGATTGCTGATCGTTATGGAATCAAGTTAGGTGGTCTAGAAACCCATGAATAAAATCTGAGTTGTCGGAACAATTATTTGTCTTTGAGAAACAATGTCTGTAATAACTATTAATGCTTTATATGTTTATGGTATGGGACATGAACGTTAAATATATTGTCACTAATAGTGTTATGGATTCTCTTGGACAATCTGTTTCGCTCAGTGTCTCGGCCCGATGTTTCCCATCGGTTGGGGTGTGACAGATTGGTATCCGAGCCATAACTATAGGGACTTAGGTAAGACACGACCTAGTCCGGGTTCGATGTCTTAGAATTGACCTAGTCTATAGTCTAAGTACCAACAGACCGCCTTGTGCGAGCCCAGTAGGGGTTCTGCACGAGCTTATTTCTGTTACTCTCTTGACTCACGAACATACTACACTCTATCCGCCTTTCCTAAGGTCGAACAGTACCACTTAGCCTTTCCTAAGACTAGCGACACACACGATTTTTGAAAACACTCGCATAACACAACAGAGTGATTTAGTCGAGATTAGGTGTGAAAACCGAGAACTCTCGATAAAATCGCTCGCTATACGTGCATTTTTACTATAAACACGAGAATTTGCGTTGAGTCAGGAGTGAAATCCATATCTCGATGAAATTCTCCCTATCTACCTCTCGTGGTTTACCACACAAACAGGAACAAAGTTGTTAAGTTAGGGGTGAAACCCGCATCTTAATGACTTGTTTCGCTCTCTATTTTGGTTTTACAAAACCCTCACCAAAGTCTCGATGGATTCCAATGACCTGAGTCGCGTAATAACCGAAAGGGATGAGTGCCATTCACCGTATGTCGGTGAGAGAGCACAGTCTACTAGGCCAAAGCGTGTACTCAAAGTCCTTGTGAATAGTCGAGTCTCTTTGGGTAGCCGATGTCTAACACCCAGGACAATCTATTTTTAGCGGCTGCAGGACAATCCCGCTGACTCTGTGAATTACCAATTTTATGTGTTTTATGTGGTTTTATGTGTTTATATGTTTCGATTTTTGGAAACCTTACGCTTTTCGCTTTACTAAACGCGCACAATTCGCACTGCACTATTATCTCAACACGCTAACAAATCGCAACCAGTCTTTGAACCGTCGCATGCTATGATACTCACTTATGTTATTCGTTATAGCTACTCGCACTCTCAACTCTCGAACGCGCTTCGCGAACTTGAAAGATAGGTGAATACGTGCAAAATATGTAGGTGAATACGTGCAAAATATAGTTGAATATGTGCTTACGTGGATTACGTGCTTATGTGCTTATGTGCTTATGTGTTTATGTGGATTATGTGCCTATGTGATAGACATGTTCCTGTGCTTTACACAAAGCAGTTTTTGGTGATACGCAAAACTATACTCGATATGATTGAAACTCAAACCATGTGACGATGTCTGCTACAGACAATGTCGTCATTTGGTTCCCACACTTCCCACACTACTCGCTGCAACCACGCTGACAAACGCATCGCCTCTCTAGTCGCCAAGGAAATGGCTAAGGTCATTCCACAGATCGTCAGCGAGATCAACGAGGTGAAGAGCAGCTCCTCTGTTGATTCAAAGAGCGACTCGCCAAGGGCTTCTTTTAGCATCACGCTTCACGCACACCACACACAATTTTAAGGTTGTAACTTTTATTTAATTTAGTTTGATACCATTGAAAAAAAAATTATGCTTTAGACATATATTGTATTCCCGCCGTATCGGGCGGGGAAATTTCACGTTTGCTTTCGTGTTTCTAGCCACTCATCTCCATGAATATACAATTGCGACATCCTTAATTTTATTCTTTTTATTTGTTTACAATTTTAGCCGTTGCGAAGCATGCATGAGTCTAACAAGCTATTTTTAAATATTTACTATATGATATATATACAGCTTGGGTACCAGTATAAGTACAAGTACATTCAGAACCGGTACACGTATTCATTCTATATAGTTTTCGAAAGATGTAAAATACGTGTAGGCATCCTTTTAGCATATCATGACTTCAGAGTACCTTATCGATACCGTAATAGACAAAATCGAACTAATACCGGTGGAATTCCCGCCGCAACGCGTGAGGTAATTTAACTAGTTATGTTTAAACAAAGGTGATTCATTTTTAATACTTCTTACCTTGACAAAAACATAATCTTTCAACAACCAATTTTTCACTTTTTTAGTTAATGATTTTTAGCACATACCAGGTACATTTAAAGACCAATTATATTTTGTTATTTGTTGACAACGTTTGCTCCTACTTTATTACACTAATAATCTTAAATTAAACATACTTGCCTAAGTTTAAACCTAGGACCTCTCCTTTAATAGGCATATGCCTCTACCAATTATATAACATCTTGGATTCTCGCATTACAAGAAATAGCATCCAAACTACGTACTTGTTTAATTATCACATATGTAACAAGATAAAGAAAATGATGTATGTTTGAATCCAACACATAGCATTTCACTTTGCTTGCCGGTAGAAAATGTTAGGAGAAATTAATTAAAGATGAGAGGAATTATAATTTGTCATTTCTATATAAATCTATCCCAATACGTTCACACAAAAATAAAAAAAACAAAATTCACATGGGAACTAATTTGACGTGCCCTTGAACCATGTAGCCTCTAACGTGACCCACATTAGCCCACATCCACCACACAAAAAAAAAAGATAGAAAAAAAAGAAACCACACCTCTTTGCCATTTCATTTTGAAAAAAAAAAAATAATCTTTTCTTAGAAAATTTGTAGGAATTTCCGAAAACAAAAATATTTTATCAGAAAATTACATAGGAAAATTTGCCCTTTTCTAGTAGTTGTTGTTTGTAGCCTATAATGTAACACACGTTAGCACACACCCATGCACACCCATCTTTATACAATTGAAGTTCTACCTACATCAACCATGACATCTTTATACAATTGAAGTTCTACCTACATCAACCATGAAATTTATGATAAAGTTCCAGGATAATGAAAGATAAGTGCTCTCACACAACAATCATCAATATTTGAAACTTGAAAATCAAATACTAAGAAACACACAAACTATGTAAATTACCAAACAACAACAATGAAAATTATGTGCAAGTTCGAGGACATTGGTGGACTCGCACATATCATTTGTGGAGATGTGGGAACTCTACTACTTCTATATAAACACGACTAACATATCAACCTTTGTGAATTGCAAAGGTTATTTGGTTTGATACAAAGCAATAGAATAGTCTGCGGTGATCGGGAAAAGCTTTGCAAAAGAAAATAGCAATGGCAGATAACAAGCAAAGCTACCATAAAACAAACACGAAGGAAGGAGGGACGTCAAAGGTGAAACCTGCATCCGTTATCCCTGCCAAAAAGAAGTATGTTTCCACAAGGATGGGTGAGTTTGTGGCAGGTTCCGTCACAAAAATGGTTAATAATGTGAAGGATAAAAAAAGATAAATCCCAGGGAACATCCTATTGATTAAAATGCTAGTTATGAGTGTGTGTGTGTATATATATATATATATATATATTATAACAATGTGTTATGTTGTAAACTATGTAATGGAGTTTATTAATTGTATCATGTTTCTGTAGCAAAAGTATGTTTCTATTGTTCTTAGTTACGATATGTTTAAATGTATGAAATTAAATTCTTATGATTTGAGACATCTTATATTCTTTTAGCGTTGAAAAAAAGTTGTACTCCTAGCAAAGACTTAATTATCTAAACCCATTAACCAACAACTGTGAATAATATATGTTATATATTTTTTTCAGTAGCAAAAGTTTGTTTTTCAGTGTCTCATTATTATTATTCAATATTATGAGAGTGTCTCATTATTATTATTATTCAATATTATGAGACTGGATTCTTATGGTTTAAGACATTTTGTCGTCTTTAATTAAAAAATATTTACTCATAGAATAAGCATATAAAGACGTACTAGGACGTAAATCCAGAAAGAAAGAGGTAATTAATCACAAAAGGGGAAGAGTACCATATGATGAAATCCATAAATCATGCAATTATAATATTGTAATGTGTCATGTGTGGAGTGTTAAACAGGTTTTAAAGTTCATAAACATAATCCTACAGCGACCAATTTTTAGTATTTTATTAACGATTTTTTACAGAGAGAGCTTTGAAAACAAATTATGTGGTATCTTGGAATCTTGCATTACATGAAATAGCACCAGATTAACCATGTACTTGTTTGATATTCACATGTTAAAATGATGATTTAGATTTGAATCCAACACGTAGTAGTGCACTTTGTTTGGCGATATAAATTGTTTGAGGAAACTAATTAAGGATAAGAGGAATTAAAATCTATCAGCCCTTAAAAAATCCATCTCGATCAATATATTTGCATAGAAAGGAAAACAAAATTCACATGGGAACTATAATTAGAGGAGCATTAGCCCTACAACCATGTAGACTCAAATTTAACCCACAGTAGCCCACACCAATTGATTGCCATTTGATACTAGTTTTGCCCATTCACCCACACATTGAAATTAGGCTTACAACATCCATGAAGTTTTAGATTAAGTTCTAGGATATTGATGATAAGTGTTCCCACGCAACACTCCTTGATGGTTGAAACTTTAAAAAATCAAATACTTAGAAACACCAAGACACCACAAAATATGTAAATTACCCTAGCAACAAGTATGAAAAATATGTGTAACTTCGAGGACAATGGCTTACTCACATCATTTGTGGAGATGTTGGGAACTCTATCTCTATATATTATAACATATCATCCTTGGTGAATTGCTAAGGTTATTTGGTTTGATACACAAAGACTTTAAGGTGACTGGGAAAAGCTTGGCAAAAGAATATATCAAATGGCAGGCAAAGCGCAAAAAGATTGTTACAAGAAAAACACGAAGGGAGAAGGAACAACAAAATCCAAACCTGCAACCGTTATCCCTGCAAAAAAGAAGCATGTTTCAACCATGATGGGTGAGTTTGTGGCAGGTTCTGTCTCCAAAGTGGGTAAAAATATGAAGAATAAAAATAAAAGATAAATCCTTATCAACGGGGTTTACGTTGATTGAAGTGCTATATAGTTACTGTGTATTGTGTGTTATACTGTTATGTCTCTTTTAGCTTATAACTATGTAATACAGTGTATAAAAAACTTCCTGTTACTGTAAATAAAAAGTATGTTTTTAGTGTTTCATACTTACCAAATAGAATTCTTATGATTTAAGACATTATATGTTCTTTCACATTAATAGACATTTGTCACTTAAAAAAACAAATAATAATAGTAGGTTTGTGTTAGTTCCAGTTTGAAGACCACGGCTCACACACCTGATATAGGAGGTGTGGGAAACTCTACCACTATATATATATATATATATATATATATATATATATATTAAAGCGCATAATCGTATCAGAATTGTATTAAGTGTTTGGTTTCAAATAGAACATTTATAATTGTTAGTTGTATTTGGAGAAAGGTTTTGTAAAAAACTAAATCAATGGGAGGAGGGTCAACTGCTGCTAAAGCTGCAACAGTTTTGCAGGCAAAAAAGAAGCTTGTTTCGATAAGAATGGCCGAGTATATGGCAGGCTCTTTCACCCAAGTGGCTAAAACTATGAACAACAACTACAAGATAAATTCCAAGGAATAGGGTTCAATTTGATCGATCAAGTCTAATAAAAAGAGACACAAGGGTGTGCCTATTGGCACACCAAACCCTAGCAAAACCCTAGCAAATCAGGGTTTATCTACGCTGCGTATTGGTCAATACGCAGCGTATAGGGTTACCCGTATACGTTGCGTATTGACCAATACGCAGCGTAGATAAACCCTAGATCTCAGAGCCTGATAACCAATCATTGCACAGAAAACAAGGTGTATATACGCTGCATAGTGGTCAATACACAACGTATATAAAACAGCTGCAAATCTGGGGTCATTTTGGTAGGTTTGAAGTGTCAAATTTTTGCCAGGGGTTTATATACGCTGCGTATAGGTCAATACGCAGCGTATATAAAACAGCTGCAAATTTGGTGTCTTTTTGGTAGGTTTGAAGTGTCAAATTTTTTCCAGGTTTATATACTTTTTTTTAGCGTAACTTTTTTCAAGTATGATTTTAAGAATTGGGTACAAGAAACGGGAAAGAAGTATGTTTACGTAATTGTTACCCGCCGATCAAAAAATATACGCTGCGTATTGACCTATTTGGTCATTTTATGAAACTCATACTTCAGGGACTAATATGGTCATTAATGAAGCTATTTTAACTGAATTGTTTAGCCAGGTTAACTTTCATATAAAGATTTCTTCTTTAAACACTAACTCCGTTAGCATACTTAACTGAACAGTTCAGGGACCGTTTGTGTCAATTTTTGAAACTTCAGGGACCATTTGTGTCAATTTTCAGAACTGCAGGGACCATTTGTGACAATTTTCGAAACTTCAAGGACTATTTTTGTAAAATTTGAAACTTCAGGGACCAAAGTGTAAATATATAAAAAATCGGTAAAAGGGGGTCTTCTTTAAAGAACCGGCCCTTGTATGGATCGAACTCGTGACTTCTCGTTTAGAACCGCAACGCCTTAACCAGTTTATCCTCCTACTAGGAGCTGTTAGAAGATGAAACTTAATTCCTTATATACACTAGTTAGGTTATATGCTGCGTATTGATCTATACGCAGCGTATGCCAGGATTATATACGCTGCGTATAGGTCAATACGCAGCGTATATAAGCTTCCTCAATTTTTTATTCACAACAGAACATGTTAAACCGCCAGAATTTTACATAACCTGTCAGAATTTTATATAACCTGCCAGAATTTTATATGTAAACCATAGTATATATATAACCTTTCAGAATATACAAGAGTTTGATATATACAACAATACAACAAAAGTTTGTGCATACATAACAAAATCATAAAATACTACTGCTCCTGCTCCTGCTGCTGATCCCATTCCGCATCCGTAATGAAGGGTAGTGGAGATAACCCGTCATGCTGTCGTTGCTGCTGCAGCGCCGCAGCCACCCACTCCAACAGATAATTATTCCTTTCAGCTAACCGAAGCTGCCGCTGATGTGATGGGTCAGGACCGGGCCAAACATGGCGTGGGAACTGAGGCGCCCCAGGTGGTCCACGCGGCGGTGGTGGCTGCGGAATGACGACGGGCGGCTCATACGGCTCCGGCACCTCTGGATCGGCAGGGGGATATACCAGAGGGAACTGTTCCGGCAGCTGTTCAAGCTGGTATTGCGTGCCGTTCGGGTTCTTAAACCGCTTCCCGTCTGGGAAGTCTTTGGTAACGTGCATTCCGGATAAAACGTTCTTCCCCATCCGCTTCGCTTCGGCTGTGCCGGCGTGCCTACATGGTGCGGTCAGTCTCCGGATGATAGCCCAACGAAAGGGCTATCCTAGTCACGTAGGCACCGCCGAATAACTGTCCACGCTCCTGTCGATGATGCGCGGAGGCGAAGTATTGCCCCAACCCGTAGGCGAGAGCGCACGGCTTTTTGTATAAGAGGCAATATAAGAAAAATAAATCACCACTGGTGCACCACTCCCGACTTTTGTTTCGAGCAGTGATCGAAGTGGAAATCATTTTGTGCAAATACCTACACAAAAGGAAACCAGTCAGTAAATAATAATCAGACGACATCGACTAAGATCGTCGTTAAATTATATTTTTTTATTATTTAGTCTACGTCGTCCGTAAGGCGCGTACGGGCCTAACGAGCGTCGAAACTAAGTTCGTCATTAAAATATAAAACGACGAACTTAGTTTCGACGCTTGTTAGAGACCTACGCGCCTTACGGTTCGACTTCGACTAATAAAAATATATATATTTTAACGACGAACTTAGTTTCGACGCTAGTTAGGGACCTACGCGCCTTACGGTTCGACTTCGACTAAATAATAAAAAAATTATATATATTTTAACGACGAACTTAGTTTCGACGCTCGTTAGGGACCTACGCGCCTTACGGTTCGACTTCGACTAAATAATAAAAAAATATATATATTTTAACGACGAACTTAGTTTCGACGCTCGTTGGGGACCTGCGCGCCTTACGGTTCGACTTCGACTAAATAATAAAAAAATATATATATTTTAATGACGAACTTAGTTTCGACGCTTGTTAGGCCCGTACGCGCCTTACGGACGACGTCGACTAAATAATATTTTTTTATTATTTAGTCTACGTCGTCCGTAAGGCGCGTACGGGCCTAACGAGCGTCGAAACTAAGTTCGTCGTTAAAATATATATATTTTTTTATTATTTAGTCGAAGTCGAACCGTAAGTCGCGTAGGTCCCTAACGAGCGTCGAAACTAAGATCGAAGTTTTATATTTTAACAACGATGTTAGTTTCGACGCTCGTTAGGGACCTACACGCCTTACGGTTCGACTTCGACTCTGTTTAAAAAAATTCTGTTAAAAAAATTCTGTTTAAAAAAGCAGTTTTCTGTTAGAAAAAAACAATTTAAGTTTAAAAAAAATAGTTTCTGTTTAAAAAAAAAATATTTTCCAACTTAGCATGTATGAAGTGTCCCCCGTGAACATGTACGAGCGTTATCGCTTGAGGTCGTGCATCTAGTGGGGCATCCGTTAATGGGAAGATGGTAGAGCTCCATTCAATGCTTAGCACGTGGAGGACAATATTATACCTTTGTGCTACGAGAAGCCCTACGTGGGGCATTTCCATCCAGTGACTTTCATCGCACCCTTTCACTGAATGCCATTCGATGCTGTTACGTATTCGTTTAAAGTCTGCTTTGTTATATGTTTCGAATACATGCTTCTAACGCGGCTTGTTATGGTCAATCTCCAGTAGTAAATCTCTTCGAATATTGGGCCATGCGTGTTCCGTAAAACCTAACCCGACAGCCACAGACCTGTACCCACAATGACCTTCTGGGGTCACATCTTGTATACGCGATATGTAAGAGTGAAACTCTGATGGAATTTGATTCTTAAACCTCTTAATGCTTAACAAGTGCTCGTCCCCCTTTATTAATGGAAAACCCTTATCATCCCGCGTCTCCTTCTTTTTAGAACTTGTTGAACTGTTTCGTTGCATTTTAGGTTTTTCAGACTTCACAACCGAACCAGTTCCACGAGAGCCCTCTGACGGTACGTATGAGCTGTGTCGGGGTAAATCGTACCTATGTTTGGGGGAAGCGGTATATACGTTGCTGTCCTCGCCATAGGAGCTGTATCTCGCAGCTTCGTCTAACCTCGCAGCTTCATCTAGCCTTTCTTATACTTTCTTTGATGTAGGCCGACCGCGAGTATTTTGCTGGACGATCGGTGGTTTCTTGGTTGACGATTTCGGGGTGAAGACCGCTTTTATCTTTGAAAGCATACTCTTTTGCTGAACGGGGGACTGCGCCTCTAAATGTTGCCGCACATTATTGAGCTCTGCTACAATATCGACTTCCTCGTCTACCAGTTTACACGGGAGCAAGTCAAGCTTATGCCAGAATACATCTATGTCATCGAGTTGTATCATACGCCCTGCACAGTTAAGTTAATACGGTGTGAGAAATAGCTAAATCGTACAAAATAACAAAAGGTTTGTGGTTTTAATATTTTTTACTTGTACGTTTGTAGTTGTCCAGCCTACAAGCACACGGTAATCCACAGCTAAGCCACATATGGCAACCACATGATGCGTTAAGTTTCCCCAACACCTCCAGCTTCCTCATTAGCTCTTTTGCCAGCAAATCAAGTGCTTCATGGGAAACCTTTCCACGTAGGTTGTCCAACAGCGGGTGTCTGTGGTGGTTGATCGTTTTTTCGATGCTCTCGGTGAAACTTTTTTGTATTTCATCATACTAAGTTTCAACTATATCAATGACGCATCTTGCTATTCGCACCAATGAACTCCCGCGCGTAATGTATCTTTTTAAATTTGCATGCTGGCTCTCAACTCTGTTGGTGGTGCGCTGACCAAAGTTGCGACACTTATCGGTCCACGCATAAACGAACATTTCTTTATAGTCTTTGAGCCAGTTTTCGTAGACGTAATCATAGACACCTGCAAAAATAAAATAATGAAATGTAAAAGCGTGTGTAAAATATAACAGATTGGGTGAGTCATTTGTTGAAGGAACAATTACTTTCTCGGTTGGCAACCACGAGTCGGTTATACATTTTCTCCAAGTTGTACTTGTACATGGGCTCTGAAGTAGATTCGCACACTCTCCGCCAGTACGTCATAAATTTCCCCCAATCTTCTTTATCGAACCCTTTCTTGCAATGTCTAACTATATTTTGTTCGATGTGAAAGGTGCATAGAAGCCTGGTTGCGTTCGGGAATACTTTAGAACACGCGTTAATTAGGGCAAGCTCCCTATCCGTGACTATCACACGCGGCATCATACATTCATGCAAGATTGACTTGATCCGCTCAAGCACCCACACGTAGTTACCCCTTCGTTCTTTACAAATAACGGCACGTGCGATACAAAAAGACTTCCCAGTCGACGTCACACCCACAACCTGGACAAATGGCATGTTGTAGAGGTTTGTTTTGTAGGTCGCGTCGATCAACATCACGTGCGGGAATGCACGCCACATAGTGATTGAATAAGGATGAAGAAAGAAAATCTCTGTTACGACATCTGTTTTGGGTTCCTGTCGGGTGTCGTAAATGAATCGGTGGTCATGTAGCAGGCTTTCCAGTGCCTGCATAGGAGTCTTTCCGTCCCTTAGTGTCGCTCTAATTTTTTGTACCGCATTTTGCACGTCTTTCTGAACATGCAGGCTGTCGGGGAACTGCTTTCTTAGGGTTTGAAATATGATACGTGGCTCCATGTTTAGAGCAGTTAGCTGCTCCACTAGCTTGTATTCGGCTTCAGTAAATCTTCGTA